>NC_091979.1:122946628-123259128 GCF_044704955.1 Pristiophorus japonicus | reverse complement strand
ACTTTGACATGGTACAAAGCACCTGCCCAGAAACCAGAAGAAAAATCGAAAGTAGAATATGATCAGCATGTCAACAAAATTGTGACTGAGAATGTTTGCACTCTACTAATTCATCAATCTCTCCGAAAGGACACTGGTCTTTATACCCTCACTGCTACGAACAATTTGGGAACTGCTTCCAAGGAAATGAGACTCAATGTTCTTGGTAATCTTTTTTATAACATCTCTTTAAATTTCTAGTTTTGGTAATGCAATAATAAGTTAATTCCTTTACTATAACGAGTGCAATTGAGAATATTCATATTTTTGACTTTGTTCTAATAATTAGGTCATCCTGGTCCTCCAGTTGGTCCTATTAAGTTTGAAGGAATTAGTGCTGAGAAGATGACTCTATCATGGCTACCTCCAAAAGATGATGGTGGCTCCAAGATCACCAACTATGTTGTTGAAAAGAGAGAAGCAAGTCGGAAGAGTTGGATTCAGGTTGCTAATGATGTTAAAGAGTGCATTTGCACAGTACCCAAATTACTGGAAGGACATGAATATGTATTCCGCATCATGGCTCAGAATAAATATGGTGTCGGTGAACCTCTTGACAGTGAACCAGAGACAGCAAGAAACCTATTTAGTATGTATTGAAATAAATTTTCTACAGATATCCTACATTTTGATATTGCCAACTTTACAGATGCATCCATAAATACAGTTCAATCCTATATTTTTGATAGTGGCTAGCAAAATTGTTTATCTTGAGTTCTAAGTTCAGACTGTTGATTGTTTAACAAAAAATACTTAAGTTAAAATACATACCAATAATTGTACAGGCTTTATAATTCCGTACATTCACTAACAAAAGTGATTTAAATTTTGTGCTGGTGTTGTCCAATAGTTTTGGGATTTATACTCAAGTTAACTTCTGTTGTAGATTCAGAAAATACCAATAAATATATGTTTTTTTACAGCTATACCTGGAGCTTGCGACAAACCAACTATAAGCAGTGTGACCCGTGATGGTATGATAGTCAATTGGGAAGAGCCAGAATATGATGGTGGCTCTCCAGTAACTGGCTACTGGTTAGAGCGTAAAGAGACCACCGGGAAGAGATGGAATAGAATAAATCGTGATCCAATTAGGATTATGCCACTTGGAGTCTCCTATCACGCAACTGACCTAATTGAAGGCTCAGATTATCAATACCGTGTGTTGGCCATCAATGCAGCAGGCGTTGGACCCCCAAGCATGCCTTCTGACCCAGTAATAGCAAGAGATCCTATAGGTGGGTACATTGGCACACTAGTGCAGCTATTTACAAATTCCTAGGTACCAGCTATCCTAACTTCCGGCAATGTCATCTATCTATAAGCAAAACAATGCGATATTGCAAACAATATTTTTATTGCTATTTAGCAACAGAAACAACATGCGAGTAAGTTAACAAATACAGAAATCTGATGTCCACATTCCCTCGTGAACCCCCTAGATGCCATTTTGAAAGCCTATGCTTTATGATGGACATAAACGAACAACATTGTGTTGATAGCTTGTACTGAATATTCCCTTTTTTTTTTAACAGCGCCACCTGGTCCTCCATTTCCGAAGGTGACAGACTGGACTAGGTCAACGGTAGATCTTGAATGGGCTCCACCAACAAAAGATGGTGGATCCAAGATTACTGGCTATTTTGTTGAATTTAAGGAGGAAGGAAAGGAAGAGTGGGAGAAGGTAAATGCATCAATAATGATTTTATATATTTTACATATAAGGACTGAATTCCTGATTTCTCCCCTCTGCCTTTGCCAGGCGCTGGATTGGCAGAGCATACCTGGAGGGCAATCTGCCTGTCCAGGCCTCAGAGCGCCCAAATTTGGTGGGCCAAGTCATTAAAATGGCTCAGTCGCACCCCCATTGCTGCTTTGCCTCTTGGTAGGGCTTTTAAACGAGGGTAAAAACAAAAGCGCAGCTGGAGCCTCTCAGACCTGCAGTGGCAATACTAGCCATTAGGCTCAAGCCCTACTGGCTACTGTTGGAGAACAGCAGCTAGAAGGCCTCCAGTTCCAACGTTCCGAAGGGCCCCTGCAACAAAAAGGTCTATCACCATTTTGGGCCTTCTTCACTTTGTCATCTGATTCCCTCAGACCCTCCTATATGAGAAGACCCAGACTTGAGGCCCACCAACAGCATCTCTGGCTGCCCCTGCATTTAGGTCCTTTTGCAGAGCAATGATAGAAAAATGATGTTGTAGAGCTGGAAATGCATCCTACCACTTCATTTCATAATAACACTTGGTCAGCGCCAATTGTAGGCACAGGCCTTATTCCGTCCTTCAGGCGAAGCACTAGAAATCCCAAGGTAGTTTGAAAGGAGCAGAAATCTGGCATCATAGGGTTCTGCCTCCCCTCTCCCCCTTTTTCCTAACATTTATACATGCAAAGTAGGTGTTTCCCAGGTGCTGACCACAAGAAAATTGAATCTGTAATGTTCAGTTTTGGCTAACGTGTTTGCCTTTTATTCTGTTTTGTCATAGGTTAAAGACAAAGAAGTTAGAGGCACAAAGTTTGTTGTACCAGGACTGAAGGAAGGAAATTTGTACAGATTTAGAGTGAGGGCAGTAAATGCTGCTGGAGTTGGTGATCCAGGAGAGGTTTCAGATGCCATTGAAGTCAAGGATAGAACAGGTAAAACAGTGAAGACCTTGGTTGCATTTCTTCTGTATTACTATGGCAATGGCAAATATCTGACAACATTTTTTTATTCTAGTCATTCCTGACATTAATTTGGATGCCAGCATGAGAGACAGAATTGTAGTACATGCCGGTGGTGTGATACGTATCTTGGCATATGTATCAGGTAAACCACCTCCAGAGATCTCATGGCAAAAAGATGATAAACCAATACCAGAAGAAGCTACAATTGAAACAACAGTTATCAGCTCTTCTCTTGTTATTAAGAAATGTCAGAGAAAACATCAAGGGGTGTACAATCTTATTGCTAAGAATGCAGGAGGTGAAAGAAGAAAGACTATTATTGTTGAAGTTTTAGGTAAATATCCTTACTTTCTGATTTTGCACAATGCAGTCAATTGTTCTCAAGTATTTAAGTAAAATTAATCATCTTTCTTTATTACAGATGTTCCTGGGCCAGTTGGTGAACCTTTCCGATGTGAAAATCTAACGAATGATTCTTGCAAATTAGCCTGGTTCCTTCCAGACGATGATGGTGGCTCTGCTGTTACCAACTATATCATTGAAAAGCGTGAAGCTGACCGTCGAGGCTGGTCACCTGTCACATACACAGTTACCAGACAGAATGCTGTCGTTCAGAATCTGACTAAAGGAAGTCCTTATTTCTTTAGAATTGCAGCTGAAAATATCATAGGCATGGGCCCATGGGTGCAGACAACAAATGAAACTATAGTTAAAGAACCAATGTGTAAGTAATGTTTCTAATTGCATGTTTTTCCTATCTTTACATTTTAAATAAATCAATTTTAACCACTGAATACATTAAATTTAATATATTTTTCTAACTTGCAGCTGTCCCTGAACGCCCTGAAGAACTTGAAGTAACAGCAGTCACAAAGCAATCAGTTAGCTTGAAATGGAACCCTCCTAAATACAATGGTGGCTCGGATATTACGATGTACATTCTTGAGTGCCGTCTTATCGGCAAAGATAAATTCACTAAAGTTACTAAAGAGAAATTGATGGATCGGATTTTTACACATAGTTGCTTAAAGGAAGGTGACACTTATGAGTACCGTGTCAGTGCAGTGAATGCCGTTGGCCAGGGAAAACCATCATTCTGTACAAAACCAATAACATGCAAAGATCAACTTGGTAAGACTTCTTTCAAAAATGTTTTAAGAAATATCACTTTTTTTTCCAGAAAGGCAATAACAGTGTAATATTTTCTTTAGAACCACCATCACTTGAGCTGGATTTCCGCGACAAGTTTATTGTGCGTGTTGGTGAAACTTTCAGCTTGACGGGACAATATAAAGGGAAACCTACACCAAAAGTTTCTTGGTTTAAGGATGATGTTGTAGTTGAAGAAACTAATCGCCTAAAAATAAACACTACTCCATCAAAACTTTGTCTGGGAATTCTGAAAGGTATTCGTGATGATTCGGGTAAATACTGTGTATCTGTGGAGAACAGCACAGGGGTACGAAAAGGTCTCTGTCAAGTGACTGTTGTTGGTAAGTTAGTTTTTTTTTAACCTTTTTCAGTTTAAAATCTTGTATTATCGAGCTAGAAAACAGGATTAATACAACATTTTACTTTTTTCAGATCGTCCACAACCTCCAGTTGGCCCAGTTGTGTTCCATGAAGTTCACAGAGATCACATGGTTATTTCCTGGAAACCACCACTTGATGACGGAGGCAGTGCGATCACTAATTATATTGTTGAAAAGAGAGATACAAACCGAGAACTCTGGATGCCAGTTACTGCTTCAACTACTAAAACAACATGCAAGGTTCCAAAACTAATTGAGGGCAGAGAGTATATTATCCGTATCTATGCCGAAAACATACATGGAATCAGTGATCCATTGCTTTCAGAAGAAATTAAAGCCAAAGATCGTTATAGTAAGTGTTGGACTTCAGAATTTTCTAGTCAGTATATTAAGCAGAAGACAAAAAAAAACAAGCAAATACGCAAAACAGCAAAGTAAAATCTTGCGTTTTCTCCAAACTGGTGTTCGAAATAGCCAAGTTAAGGCTATCTCTGGTCACTTTAATTATCTGGATCTACTGTAAACCAATATGGTGGGTATATTGTGTTTAATCAGAGTTTAAGACGCATTAGTTATACAGCAAAAACATACGACCGTATCAAGTAGTTGATACCGATCCGATTGGACAAATGGCTGGCGCACGTGAGCAGTTCTCTGGCTTGCAGTCTCTTTCTCTTTGTTTCGAGCTTCCTTCAGTAAAGCATGGGATCACTCTTGAAGAGTGTTTGACCAGCCCAACTTCTGTTTCACTCTCCCCTCACACCATTTGTGAGGACAACCTCGAGGAGGCTACCTTTTATGCTCTTTTTAGGGGTGGGCCTGACATGGGATATTGACAAGACTTTTTGACCTAATAGGGGTTCCCCTAAAACCTTGCTATCCAATGCTGTACCAGTTCTTTGTTTCAATTCTGAATCAAAAGCCCTCCCTAAAGATGTTGCATGTTCTTCTTGGACACATGTCTTTCTTGTTTATACTTCCCAGAGTTTCTTCCTGTGGGAATCGTTTCATCTCTCTTGTCCTTATTCTCTTGGGTACAATCCTGAAGCCCAAGCCAGAAAACAGCTCGCTTCAGAGTCGCTATCTCCTTTATGACATAGTAACTTGTTTATTTTAACTCCTAAAACTTCCATCCATTCTAAGTCTTTCTATAACAAATTGCCTTAAAGATACATAAACAAAGTTGAAGTCTTAACTTGAAAACAACAGATAATGGTTGTCATGATGCAGAATGCTATAACATCTCAGCAGGGCTCCAAAACATTACCATTCTAAGCATCTAATACTCTAATACATTTTGTCTCCTGTTCAAAACAACGATTTAAGCACAGTATCCTTCATGTCAGTTTTATACATTTTCGAACCCCTGATTTCTAACATTAGTTTCACCTAAAGTAAGACAATATTCTGGTTTTGTGTTAAGTATTATATTAAATATTTTAACTTTTTAAAAATTAAAAATATAATTTTAGTTATAAGTGTTGCACACAACAAACATGTTCTGTCTCCTATTTTATCAACATGTGTGTAATGTATTAATGCATGTGTCAGGGAGAAATATTTGTTTTTTTTGTTTATTCAGTTTTTATTGTTTCTCTAAAGGGGTTCCTGAAGCACCAGAACAACCAGTTATAAAGGATATTACTAAGGATTCTGTTGTGGTAGTTTGGAATAGACCACGTGATGGTGGCAAGCCAATCATTAAATATATTGTGGAAAAGAAAGAAACCATGTCCAATCGCTGGTCAAAAGTATCCATGGAGCCAATTTACCCAGACACTCAGTTCAAAGTAACTGATCTCCTTGAAGGCTGTGAATATGAATTCCGTGTTTTAGCAGCAAATGAAATAGGAGTTGGTGATCCTAGTCCGCCATCCAAGCCCATCTTTGCAAAGGATCCAATTGGTATATAAACATTATATTCATTTTTTTTTTCCTTAGAAATAATATTTTATGATGTATTTGTCAGATTTATAATAACCATATTTTTAACTTTTTATTCAGTCAAACCAAGCCCACCTATTAATCCTGAAGCAGTGGACAAAACTAAATCGACTGTTGATTTATCTTGGCTACCTCCACGCCATGATGGAAGAGGCAAAATATTAGGTTATTTAGTGGAGTACCAGAAAGTTGGTGACGAAGAGTGGAAGAAAGCTAATCACACACCGGATTCTTGCCCTGACACTCATTTGAAGGTGACGGGTCTTACTGAAGGTGATACATACAAATTCCGGGTTGTGGCAGTCAATCAAGCTGGCGCATCAGATCCAGCTTATGTCCACGATCCAGTTCAAGCAAAAGACAGGCTTGGTGAGTGTTTTATAGGAATACCATGTGGATCATTCCACATTGAAAAGTTTTGCTCTTAATCCTATTCTGTGTGGTTGATTCTGTTTACTCAAAATGTTTTTATTCCCATTACAGAGGCTCCTGAATTGTTTGTGGACGCTAACATGACTCGACATGTAAACCTAAAAGCAGGAAGTACTTTAACCCTTAGTGCAACTATAAAGGGAATGCCAGTTCCAAAGGTCACATGGCAAAAGAATGACAAGGAAGTACCAATGAAAGCTGATCTTGAAATTACTCCATTTAGCAGCAAGCTTGAAATCTGTAATACTGTTAGAGGTGACAGTGGATGTTATTCACTGACTGTTGAAAATGAAGCTGGAAGCAAGAGTGCTGTGTGTACAGTTGCTGTATTAGGTAATATGGCTGGAGCATAAGGATTGTAGGAACAATCTGTATTTTTAACTGAATTGTGATGTATTTGCCTTTTTTCGATTAATTACAATATTAAGAATATGTTACTTATTTTCAGATAAACCTGGTCCACCGCGTAACTTGAATATTAGTGAAGTTAGAAAGGATTCCTGCTATCTGGCATGGAAGGAACCAGAAGACAATGGTGGTTCTGTCATCTCTAACTATATAATTGAGAAACGAGATGTTGCAGCCCCTAAGTGGATCCCTATCTCATCCACAACCAAAAAGCACAGCATTATGGCTAGGTACTTAATGGAAGGCATCCAGTATTTGTTCCGTGTGGCTGCTGAAAATCCGTATGGTAGAAGTAGCTTTACTGAATCAACAAAACCAATAAAGGCAATTGATCCAATATGTAAGTTCTTATTCACTAATATTAATAATTTCACTTATTTAAGTTCACACGTTTGTACCCAGCTAAATTATCATGTTATTAACTTATTTTTATAGCTCCCCCTGGCCCTCCTAAGAACTTGCACCATGTTGATGTAGACAAGACAGAGGTGTCTCTTCTTTGGAATTACCCAGATCGTGATGGAGGTTCTGAAATCACAGGATTTGTAGTTGAATACCAGGAAGAAGGAGCTCAAGACTGGATTAAATTCAAAACGGTTAGCATACCAGAATGTGTCGTAACTGGTTTAGAGGAAGGAAAGACATACAGGTTCCGTGTTAAAGCTCAAAATGCAGCTGGGCTTGGTCGTCCAGATACAACAGTTCCTATACTGTGCCAGGAGAAATTAGGTTTGTTATTTATATTGATTCATATTATTTGCTTTGAGTTTTCCGTTGCTTTCAATCTGTATTTCATTGACATTTTCATGATATTCATTCGTTCATATATCCTTTTGTTTTATAGTACCGCCATCGGTGGATATAGATGTAAAGTTGATTGAAGGTCTTGTTGTGAAGGCTGGCAGCACTGTCAGACTTCCTGCTTTGATGAGAGGTATTCCTGTTCCTTCAGTGAAATGGGTCACTGACAGTACTGAGCTGAAATCAGAAGGCAATTACAAAATTGATACTGACAACTACTCAACGGTGCTTACTATTAAGGATTGTACCAGAAAACATACTGGTGAATATATACTTACTGTTTCCAATATAGCTGGTAGCAAGACAGTGGCTCTACACTTAACAGTCCTGGATGTTCCTGGCCCTCCAATTGATCCAATCAATATCCTCGAAGTGACACCACAGCACATGATTATCTCTTGGCGTCCACCAAAGGATGATGGTGGAAGTCCTGTCATGAATTATATTGTTGAGAAACGAGAAACTAAGAAAGAAACCTGGGGTGTTGTTAGCTCTGGAAGCACAAGCACCCAAGTTAAAATTCCACGTCTTCAGAAAGGATGTGAATACATTATGCGTGTTCGAGCAGAAAACAAAATTGGCATTGGTGAACCACTAGATTCTAAACCAACTGTCGCCAAGTACATGTTTGATGTTCCAGGCCCACCTACTAAACCAATTGTTTATGATGTCACAGAAAATGCTGTAACAGTTTCTTGGGGCATACCAAAGTATGATGGTGGTAGCCCAATTATTGGTTACATTATGGAACGCAGAGAAACAACTGGTAAATGGATACGGGTGAATAAGACACCAGTATTAGATCTAAAAATGCGAACTCATGGACTTTTTGAAGGAAATTTGTATGAATTCAGAATTTTTGCTGAAAATATTGCTGGTCTAAGTAAACCATCACCAATCTCTGATGCAGTCTCAGCAATGCGTCCTATCAGACCGCCTGGACCACCGATCAATCCTAAACTGAAAGACAAGTCTAGAGAAACTGTTGACTTAGTCTGGACAAAGCCCACCAAGGATGGAGGCAGCCCAATTTTAGGATATATTGTAGAATGTCAGAAATCGAGTTCTACGAAGTGGGATAGAATTAATAAAGACGACTTAATCAAACAATGTGCTTTTAGAGTAGTTGGTCTAATTGAAGGCAACGAATACAGATTCCGTATAAAAGCTGCCAACGTTATTGGAGAAGGTGAGCCAAGAGAACTACCAGAATCTGTAATTACAAAGGACATTCTTCATCCTCCAGAGTTAGCACTTGATATTGTTTGCCGTGATCTGGTCACAGTTCGTGTGGGACAAACTATCACCATAACTGGCCGTGTTAAAGGCAGACCGGACCCAGAAATTACATGGTCAAAAGATGGCAAGGTACTTTCTGCTGACAACCATACAGAAATGAATAACGACTACCCTGTTATACAGCTCTTGATTAAAAAAGCAACCAGAGATGACCATGGTAAATATAGTATTGTTGCTAAAAATAGTAGTGGACAAGCCCAAGCTGCTGCTACCGTCAATGTCCTTGATAGACCTGGCCCTTGTAAGAATATCAAGGTAAGCTATATCACTAAAGATTCCTGTATGCTTGCCTGGGAAAATCCAGATGATAATGGAGGCTCAGAAATTACTAACTACATAGCGGAAAACCGTCAACCCAGCCAGAGAGGATGGTCTGTGATCGCATCTGATTTGACTAAGCGTGTGGTCAAGGTTCAAATTACAACAAACCATGAGTACTTCTTCCGCGTGTGTGCAGAAAACAAAGTGGGCCTAGGTCCAACTATTGAAACCAAAACACCAATCTTAGCCATTGATCCTGTTGAAAAGCCTGGAGAACCTGAAAATCTTCATGTTGCTGATATAGGAAAGACATTTGTTCTGCTTAAATGGAGGAAACCCGATTATGATGGTGGTAGTCCTAACCTGTCATATCATGTTGAAAGAAGGTTAAAGGACTCAGATGAATGGGAAAGAATACACAAAGGAAGTATTAAAGAGACTAGTTTCATGGCTGATAGATGTATCGAGAACCAAAGCTACCAGTTTAGAGTTCAAACTAAGAATGAAGGTGGTGAAAGCAACTGGGTGAAGACAGATTATATAATTGTGAAGCAAGAAATGCAGAAACCAGTCTTGGATCTAAAACTAACTGGAATACTAACTGTAAAAGCAGGTGACACTATCAGAATTGAGGCTACTCTCAGAGGAAAACCTCAACCCGAAGTTGTTTGGGCAAAGGACAAAGATGCAATTGATCTTAGCAGATCACCTCGAGCTAAGATTGAAACAACTGCTGACACATCCAGATTTATCGTAACTAAAGCTAAACGTGAAAACAGTGGCAAATATGTAATTACTGCAACTAATGCAGCTGGTAGCTTTACAGCTTATGCTACCGTGAATGTTTTGGATGTACCAAGTGAAGTAAGAAGCCTAAAGGTCTCTGGCATTGCAAGTGATAGGTGTAGAGTCAGCTGGGACCCACCAGCAGATGATGGTGGTTGTGAAATTCAAAACTATGTTCTAGAGAAATGTGAAAGTAAACGAATGGTCTGGTCCATATATTCCTCTTCTATAATTTTTGATTATGCAAATGTCACTCGTCTTATTGAAGGAAATGAATATATTTTCAGGGTACGTGCAGAAAACAAAATAGGCACAGGTCCACCAGCAGAAACGAAGCCTATTGTAGCTAAGACACAGTTTAATAGACCTGGCCCTCCAGATGCACCAGAGATCACTAAAGTTAGCAAGGACGAAATGACTGTTGTATGGAATGCACCAGAAGATGATGGTGGAAGATCAATCACAGGATATATATTGGAGAAGAAAGAGAAAAGATCTGTCAGATGGTTAGCAGTCACCAAGAGTTCAATCCCAGAGAGACGTATGAAGGTTACAAATCTGGTTCCCGGACACGAATACCAGTTCCGTGTCAAAGCTGAAAATGACATTGGATTAGGAGACCCAAGTGCACCTTCAAGACCAATATTAGCAAAGGATCCTACGGGTATTTTTTTTTTTTTTTAATTTTTTGAATTTTCTAAACAGAAATATTTTCACTCTTTAAATTTACTGTCACTCACACCACATTCTTCTAACTCATTTCCTATTTTTTGTGCACGCAGAACCTCCTGGTCCTCCAATTGGTCTAAAGGTGATTGATAGTACAAAGACCTCAATTTCTCTTGGCTGGGCAAAGCCATTGTTTGACGGTGGTTCTCCCATCATTGGTTATGTTATTGAAATGAGACCAAAAGGTGTCAGTGAATCTCCTGAAGAAGGATGGAAGAGATGTAATGCTGCAGCTCCGCATGTTCTTACTCAATATACTATGACCAGCCTTGTTGAGAAAGAAGAATATGAATTTAGGGTTTCTGCACAGAACCAGGTTGGAATTGGTCGCCCTGCCGAACTGAAAGAAGCAGTATCCCCAAAGGAGGTGTTAGGTATATACAGCATTTTGCCTTTTTTCTGTTTGGGATGTAAAACATTTTGTTTATGTGATAATATTTCTTTACAGCAAAATAATTTCACACAAAAATTGGATCTTTTTTCAGAACAACCAGAGATTGACTTAGATGCAAGCCTGAGAAAGCTTGTAACTGTCAGAGCAGGATGTCCTATCAGATTGTTTGCCACTATCAGAGGCCGACCCGCACCTAAAGTTACTTGGAGGAGAATGGGAATAGATAACGTTGTCAGAAGGGGTCAAGTAGACTTGATTGACACAATGGCTTTCCTCGTCATTCCTGATAGTACTCGTGATGATTCTGGCAAATACTCACTGACACTTGTAAACGCAGCAGGCGAAAAGGCAGTGTTTGTGAATGTTAAAGTTCTGGGTGAGTAGTATTCATTTTTTTTTGTTCTAGATGTTTCCTGATCCGAATTGATCATGGGGGAGGAATTTCCGACGTGTGTTCAGGAGAACTTTCGTGATCAGTATGTTTCCTGCCCAATGAGGAAGGATGCAGTGCTGGATCTAGACCTTGGGAATGCAATGGGTTAAATAGAGCATCTCAGGAATAGTGATCATAGTATCATAAGGTCTAGATTAGTTATGGAGAAGGATAAGGAGCAATCTGGAATAAAAATACTTAATTGGAAGAGGGCTAATTTTAGCAAATTGGAGTCAAAGACTGGCAGGCAGAAATGTAATGGAGAAATGGGCAGCCTTTAAAGAGGAGATGGTTTGGGTACAGTCTGGGTACATTCCCCAAATGGGAAATGGAGGGCAATCAAAGCCAGAGCTCCCTGGATGATGAAGGAGTTAGAGAGTAGGATGAAGCAGAAAAAGGGGACATATGACCAATGTCAGCTTGATAATGACACTAAACTGGGTGGCGGTGTGAGCTGTGAGGGGGACACTAAGAGGCTGCAGAGTGACTTGGACAGGTTAGGTGGATGGGCAAATGCATGGCAGATGCAGTGTAATGTGGATGAATGTGAGGTTATCCACTTTGGGGGCAAAAACATGAAGGCAGAATATTATCTGAATGGCGGCAGATTAGGAAAAGGGGAGGTGCAACGAGAACTGGGTGTCATGGTACATCAGTCATTGAAAGTTGGCATGCAGGTACAGCAGGTGGTGAAGAGGCAAATGGTATGTTGGCCTTCATAGCTAGGGGATTTGTGTATAGGAACAGGGAGGTCTTACTGCAGCTGTACAGGGCCTTGGTGAGGCCTCACCTGGAATATTGTATTCAGTTTTGGTCTCCTAATCTGAGGAAGGATGTTCTTGCTATTGAAGGAGTGCAGCAAAGGTTCACCAGACTGATTCCAGGGATGGCTGGACTGACATATGAGAAGAGACTGGATCGACTGGGTCTTTATTCACTGAAGTTTAGAAAGATGAGAGGGGATCTCATAGAAACATATAAAATTCTGACGGGACTGGACAGGTTAGATGCGGGAAGAACGTTCCCGATGTTGGGGAAGTCCAGAACCAGGGGACACAGTCTAAGTATAGGGGGTAAGTCATTTAGGACTGAGATGAGGAGAAACATCTTCACTCAGAGAGTTGTTAACCTGTGGAATTCCCTACCGCAGAGAGTTGTTGATGCCATTTCACTGGATATATTCAAGAGGGAGTTAGATATGGCCCTTATGGCTAAAGAGATCAAGGGGTATGGAGAGAAAGCAGGAAATGGGTACTGAGGTGGATGATCAGCCATGACCTTATTGAACGGTGGTGCAGGCTCGAAGAACTGAATGGCCTACTCCTGCACCTATTTTCTATGTTTCTATGTTAATACAAGCGGGAATTCGGCTGAATATGAAAAGTACAGAGGAGAAGTGAAAAAAGGAAATAAGAGGGGCAAAGAGACAATATGAGAATAGATTGGCAGCTAACATAAAAGGGAATCTAACGGTCTTCTATTGGACAGTAAAAAGGTTGTCACAGGAGTGGTGGGACCAATTAGAGACCAAATGGAGATCCATTAGTAGAGACAGAAGGCATGGTTGAGGTACTAACTGAGTACTTTGCATCAGTCTTTACCAAGGAAAAGGACTTTGCCAAAGCTACAGTAAATGAGGAGGTCGACGGAATACTGCATGGGATAAAAATAGATAGAGGAGGTACTAGAAAGACTGGCAGTACTTAAAGTCAATGAATCATCCTATCTGGGTGGGATGCATCCTAGGCCACAATCTTCTAATCCTCCTTAAATACAGGGGTGATACCAGAGAACTGGAGGATTGCAAATGTCACACTCATGTTCAGAAAAGGGGAGAAGGATAAATCTGGCAATTATAGGCCAGTCAGTTTAACGTCGGTGGTAGGGAAGATTTTAGAAATAATAATCCTGGAGAAAATTAACAGCCACCTGGACAAGCATGGACTAATAAAGGAGAGCCAGCATGGATTTGCTAAGGGCAAATCATGTTTGACTAACTTGATTTGAGTTTTTTCATGAGGTAACAGAAAGGGTGGATGAGGGCAGTACAGTTGATGTGTATATAGACTTTCAAAAGGCTTTTGATAAAGTACTACATAATAGGCTTGTTAGCAAAATTTGATGCCTAAGGGATAAAGGGGCCAATAGCAGCATGGATACAAAGTTGGCTGAGGGATAGAAAACAGATAGATGTGGTAAATGGCAGTCTTTTGGCCTGGAGGGAGGTATACTGTGGAGTTCCCCAGGGTTCAGTACTAGGGCCACTGCTATTTTTGATATACATTAATGACTTGGACTTGGGGGGTACAGGGCACAATTTTGAAATTTGCAGATGACACAAAACTTGGAAGTGTAGTAAACAGTGAAGAAGGTAGTAATAGACTTCAAGAGGATATAGACAAGCTGGTGGAATAGCCGGACACATGGTGGATGAAATTCAACGCAGAAAAGTGTGAGGTGACACATTTTTTAGGAAAAATGAGAGGCAATACAAGCTAAATAGTACAATTTTAAAAGGGATGTAAAAACAGAGAGACCTGGGTTGTTGGTGCACAAATCTTTGAAGGTGGCAAGGCAGGTTAACAGAGCAGTTAATATAGCATATGGGATCCTGGGCTTTTTAAATAGAGGCGCATTAAGTACAAAAGCCAGGAAGTTATGCTAAACCTATATAAAACACTAGTTCGGCCCCAGCTGGAGTAGTGTCCAATTCAACTTTAGGAAAGATGTGATGGCTTTGGAGTAGTACAGAAGAGATTTACTAGAATGGTTCCATGGATTACAGTTACACGGATAGACTGGAGAAACTGGGGTTGTTTTTCTTGGAGCAGAGAAGGCTAAGAGGAGATTTGATGGAGGTGTTTAAAATCATGAAGGATTTAGATTGAGTATATAAAGAGAAACTGTTTCCAATTGTTGAAGATTCAACAACCGGAGGGCACAAATTTAAGGTGATTGGCAAAAGAACCAGAGGCGTATTAAGGAAAACATTTTTACGTGGTTAGGATTTGGAATGCACTGCCTGTTAGGGTGGTGGAAACTGATTCAATAGTAGCTATCAATAGAGAATTGGATAAATACTTGAAGGATAAAAAAATTGCAGGTATATGGGGAAAGAGTGGGACTAACTGGAATAGTCTTCAAAAGAGCCGGCAGAGACTTGATGGGCCGAATGTGCTGTACTATTCTATGATTCTAACTGTTTTGAATATTATCAATATGTTTTTTCACTTTCAGACACACCTGGGCCTGTGTCAGACTTTGAAGCCTCAGATGTTACAAAAATGTCATGTCATTTGTCTTGGTCACTACCTGAAAATGATGGTGGTAGTCAAGTGACTCACTATATCGTGGAGAAGCGGGAAGCAGACAGAAAGACCTGGGGTAGTGTGATAAAAGATTTGAAGAAAACTAGTTTTAATGTGATTGGCCTCGTACCTGGAACTGAATACTACTTCAGAGTAACTGCTGTCAATCAATATGGTTCTGGGGTTCCAAGAGACATTGCCAAACCAATTTTGGCAAGCGATCCAATCAGTAAGTGGTATTATTTTGTATTCTTCCTGTTAAACTAAGAAAAAAGAGCTGGGTTGGCCAAATTGCCTTTTCTCACCACTAGCCTTGTTTTCTGGATATTATTTGATAAAATAACAGTTTGCAATTTGATTTTTAGGTGAACCAGACCCACCCAAGAAATTGGACGTCATTAATATGACGAAGAATAGTGCTTCACTGGCATGGTTACCACCTATTAGGGATGGAGGGGCTAAAATTGATGGTTATATCATTGAATACCAGCAAGAAGGCCAATCTGAGAAACAATGGACAGGATACTCTACCATCAAGGAGCTGGCCATCCTTGTAACAGGCCTTAAGGAAGGAACTAAATACAAATTCAGAGTTGCAGCTAGAAATATTGTAGGGGCCAGCATGCCCAGGGAAACCGAAGGAGTTTTTGAAATTAAAGAACAGCTGAGTAAGTAAACATTAAATAATTCCTTATGAGTAAAGTGCCAAAATTGAACCAAACTTTTAAAAAAACACTGTGATGGAGATTTTCAAATTGAGCACGATATCAGATCATCATGGCAGTCGGAAGGCTCGAACCACTTTCAAGTTGATGCCTCATTAATATTATGTCAGCAAGCTACAGATGCCAAATAGGTGCCATGCTGCAGATCTCTGGTTTCCTACAATGCACAATCGTCTGTTGTAGCACGCAGTCCCCTAGCAGGTAAAACCTGTCAGGGAAGGGAGCAGATCCCAGGGAAGTGTAAGAACGGGCCATCATAGAACTTTATAGCATGGAAGGAGGCCAATTTAGCGCATCGAGTCTGTGCCGGCCAACCAAGAGCTATCCAGCCTAATCCCACTTTCTAACTCTTAGTCCGTAGCCCTGTAGGTTACGGCACTTTAAGTGCACATCCAAATATTTTTTAAATGTGGTGAGGCTTTCTGCCTCTACCACCCTTTCAGGCAGTGCGTTCCAGAGCCCCACCACCCTCTGGGTAAAGAAATTTCCCCTCGTATCTCCTCCATATCTCCCGCCAATTACTTTAAGTCTATGCCCCCTGGTTGTTGACCCCTCTGCCAAGGAAAACAGGTCCTTCCTATCCACTCTATCCAGGCCTCTCATAATTTTATACACCTGAATCAGCTCTCCCCTTAGCCTCCTCTGTTCCAAAGAAAACATCTCCAATCTTTCCTCATAGCCAAAATTCTCCAGTCCAGGCAACATTCTTGTAAATCTACTCTGCACCCTTTCCAGTGCAATCAAATTTTTCCTGTAATGTGGTGCACACAGTACTCCAGCTGCGGCCTAACCAGTATTTTATACAACGGGCCAAAATAATTTTGAGGGGTCTGGAGGAGCACTCCTGCCCTTTCTGGACCCACTTTTTTGGAGAATTGCTGATTAGGCTTCTCAACACCTAGAGAAATGGGACTGGCAGATGCTAAGCATGCTTCATCCATTTCTCTTTGAAAGTTGTAATTGGGGTACTCCAACAGGCATAGATTGTATAACTAAACAGCCTCCTGTCTGTTTTGAGTGGGGTGCTCAACCTCCATTTAGTCCCATCTGAAAATTGATTCTGGTGAGCAAATGGACGCATTGAGGTCCCCACCAGACTTTCAATTACCGGTCACCCGTTTTTCAGGCGTGAAACAGGTGGTTAATAGTTGAAATTCAACCCCTATGACTTTTTCAAGATCTTTTCAAATTTTAAAAAGATTTGTATTTCTCAGAAACATTTCCAAGTGCTTCACATACGCTGCCTTATTTTGACGTGCAACAGCTACACTTTTGTAGGCAAGCATGGTGGCCATTTTACAGTCAGCAAGCTGCCAGAAACAGCAATGACCTGAATAGTTCCATGAAATTTTGAATGGACACCTGAATAGGGCCTCAGTTTAACATCGTATAGTAACAAATTATCACTTCCATCAAGGCAGTACTCACTTAATACTGCACTGAAGTGACAGCCTAGATTATCTGTTCAAGTCCTGGACTGGAGCTTGAACCCAGAACCTTCTGACACAGAGGCAAAAGTTTACCAACAGAACTGAGCTGACATTCAGTAATTGTAGAAATATTGTGTAATAGTAGAAATTATTAATAATGTGTTAATAATTGATAAGTAATTTAAGATGCTGGCATAATAGGACCGATTTCCTGAGTATGTACTGCTGGCAGGGAAGCTTGCTAGCTGGTTGTAAATATTGGGAGATTGGGTAGCTCCCTGCCAGCAGCGCATACTTGAAAAATTGCACTGATACGTTTTAAGAAAACATACAAATTTTAATAACTGTTCATTCTCCATTAAGATTGAATTCATGCCATGTTTTTCTTTTAGTGGCACCAAAGATTATCATGCCTGAATTCATAACTATCAAAGCTGGACAGAAGCTTAGAATTGAGGCTCATATAGCTGGCAAGCCTGCACCAATTTGCAAGTGGATGAAAAGTGATGAAGATGTAGTTCCATCTAGCCGCCTAGTTGTGCATAAGACAAAGACCACTTCTGTACTCATCATCAAAGATGTTACCAGGAAAGATAGTGGCTATTACACTCTTTCTGCCGAAAATAGCTCTGGCATCACCTCCCAGAAAATCCGTGTGGTGATAATGGGTTTGTATATTTGTTACTTTGCATAATGCTGTGAATTTGCATGAACTGGAGCTGAGTAAATTGTTTTATATTAATTGTATTTGACAAAAACAGCATTATTTAATCATTTCCTCATTGATGGTTAATGTCTTTCAGATATTCCTGGACCACCACAACCACCATTTGACATTTCAGAAATTGATGCTGATGCATGCAGTCTTAATTGGCATATTCCATTTGAAGATGGTGGAAGCAACATAACAAACTATGTTGTAGAGAAGTGTGATTTAAGCCGTGGTGACTGGATTACTATTGTGTCATCTGTAACAAAAACAAACTGTAGAATTGGAAAACTTATCCCTGGACAAGAATACAGCTTCCGTGTTCGTGCAGAAAATAGATTTGGCATTTCAGAACCTCTCACTTCTAACAAAATGATTGCAAAATATCAATTTGGTAAGCTGTGACAAAGTACTTGGGTTACACATTTTTATTAATACACAAAATTTTACTTGAAAACTGACTATAGTTAATTTTTATTTTTGTCCGCAGATGTTCCGAGTGAACCAAGGAATGCACATGTCACAAAGGTGAACAAAGACTGCATGTTTATAGCATGGGATATACCAGAAAGTGATGGCGGTAGTCCCATCAGTGGATATGTTATTGAACGTAAAGAGAGAAACAGTCTTCTTTGGGTAAAGGCAAATGATACTTCTGTTCGTACCACTGAGTACCCATGTTCAGTTCTGATTGAAGGGCTAGAATATACTTTCAGAGTCAGTGCACTGAACCGAGCGGGATCTAGCAAGCCTAGTAAACCAACTGAGTTTGAAATAGCTAGGACACCTATTGGTAAGTATTCTAAAAAAAAATGAAAATAATTATAAAATTAACTTTATAATCTTAAATCCTTTGGATTTTGTACCTTAAAGATTTTGTCTGTAAACTTAGAAACATGTACCCTTATTTTACAACAGATCCACCAGGCAAACCTGAAGCCATTGATGTCACGAATAATACTGTTTCTCTTGTGTGGGCAAGACCCAAACATGATGGTGGGAGCAAACTAATTGGCTATTACGTTGAAGCCTGTAAATTACCTGGTGATAAGTGGATACGGTGCAACACCAGCTGCCAAAATGTACCTCATGAAGAATTCACTGTTACCAGTCTTGAAGAAAGAGCAGAGTATCAATTCAGGATCATTGCAAAGACTGCAATTAATATAAGCAAGCCATCTGAACCTTCAGACCCAGTGACCATCCTGGCAGAACATGGTACAAATTAATGTCACCTTATTGTATTATTTCCCATCTGATTCTCATTTTTCTGACATTGCAATGGTAGAAGGCGTGATGATAAATGTAGTGTCTTAATTTATAGATTAAGTTATTCATATTATAATGCTTTGTTCAATTTACAGTTGCACCAAAAATTGATTTGAGTGTGTCTATGAAGTCTCTAATCACTGTAAAGGCTGGATCAAATGTTTGTCTAGAAGCTAATGTCTTTGGAAAACCCATGCCAAAGATCACATGGAAGAAAAATGGCACGATCGTAATGCCTGCCGAAGGCATTAAAATAGTCAGAACAAGAAATCTGTGCACACTCGAATTATACAGTGTACAAAGGAAAGAAACTGGAGAGTACACTATTGTTGCAGAGAATGCAAGTGGATCTAAATCAGCTAATGTAAAACTTAAAGTGCTAGGTAAAAAGATTTTAAAATATTTCATAAAATATATGTGTGAATCTACTGTTAATTGTATAATAGCTTCATAAAATATGTAGTTGAATGTGTATCTATATACATAAAACATATATGTACTTTCTTGAGAACCTAATGAAAAAGGACAAAACAAGATTTTTCATTTTATTTAATTTAAACATATAATGTTTCTAAAATATTAATTCATCCTTATTTTCTATTTTTTGTCAGATAAACCTGGTCCGCCAGCTTCTATCAAAATTAACAATATTTATTCAGATCGTGTTACTGTGAATTGGGAACCTCCTCTTGAGGATGGAGGTGCTGATATTACTAACTACATTGTTGATAAGCGTGAGACAAGCCGTCCTAATTGGGCTCAAGTTACTGCCAATTTACAGCTTACAAAATGTGGTATAGAAAAGTTGATAGAAGGGCATGAATACCAGTTCCGCGTCTGTGCTGAAAACAAATATGGTGTTGGTGACCCAATCATGACCAATGCAGTTGTTGCTAAGAATCCTTATAGTAAGTAATACACTTAATTAATACTGTAGCTATTTTTGATTTCAATTGATAAACAGACAAAAGATATTTAACATCTGTATTCTTTGCAGATGTACCTGGGCCATGTGATCCTCCAATAATTAGCAACATCACAAAAGATCATATGACTGTTAGCTGGAAAGTGCCATCAGATGATGGTGGCTCTCCGGTGACTGGATATTTACTGGAGAAACGTGAGGCAAAGGCTGTTGGTTGGTCAAAAGTCAACAGGAAACCAGTATTGGAAAGAACAGTTAAAGCTACAGGACTTCAGGAAGGCACTGAATATGAGTACCGAGTTATTGCTTTGAATAAAGCTGGACCAGGCAAACCCAGTGAATCTTCAAAAGCAGCAATTGCCCTTGATCCTCAATGTAAGCAGATATGTGACTATATACATGTATATGTACTATATTTCAGTCTCTTATTTTTTTAAACTATTTTTTCATACAAATTATTTTATTTCCATTCAGATCCTCCAGGACCTCCTGCCTTCCCAAAAGTAGTTGATACAACTAGGAGTACTATCAGCTTGTCTTGGAGTAAGCCAGCATATGATGGTGGCAGTCGAATCTTGGGCTATCTAGTTGAAGTTAAGCGTGCAGATGGTGAAAACTGGATAAAATGCAATATACCAAAAAGCCTTCATGATACACACTATACTGTTACAGGACTATCTGAAGACACTGAATATCAGTTCCGTGTATGCGCAGTGAACAAAATAGGCTACAGTGATCCAAGTGAAGTGCCTGAAAAACATACTGCCAAGGATATTTTGAGTAGGTTTTCATTACTCGTGTGAAGCAAATTAAATATTGTCACTAAACATCATAATAATACTTACCAGGCCAGGCAGCATCTGTGGAGAGATAAACAGTATTTTTCTGATGTTGCTCTCTCCATTATTTAAATGGAAGCATTATCCCATTCTAAGTAAATGAGTTAATGCCTTTGCTTAAAAGGTAGAGGGGGAATTTAAGACATAAATGTTCCTAGTCCAGTATCCGACAGCATAATTTCAGAGTCTGTGTTTTCTCTCTTTTAATCTGTCCCTGGGTTTCTGTTACTATTCCCTTTTATTCTGTGTCTCTTTGTTAATATCCATGTCTCTCCCTCTCTCTTTCACTTTCTCTCTTTCTCATTATGTTCCTGGGGCCAGAGCTGCTGCACTATAGAGAGCGATGACAAGGGGAGCATGGGAAATTGACAGAACCAATCCTGAGCAGAGGAAATGGGAGGGTTTAGATCAACTGGAACTAGCACAGACATGCATGCCCTGGTGTGCTGTAAATGTGTATACGTTCTTCAAACTGGCTCTAAGGAAAGTGGCCTGGATTGGTCACTGCCATGGTGTATAGTGCTGCCATTTTTCTAATGGGGAAGGTGTATACTGACTCCGATTTTTTAATGGGAATGGAAAATGTTGAAGTGATTGTAATGTGTGATGGGAATTTTATGGGTATGTTTGACTATTTTTGTGCAATATTGATTTTTTTTGGTTTTAGTTCTGTAATAAAGGTAATTTTAGAGGTGTACAGTCAGATGGATGAAGCAATTTTTGTATGGAATGTGACTGCCATTTTTGTGACTGAAATAAATTACATCATAGAGGTGGCTTAGGACATTATTGCTTCCTGTGACATAGTTCTGGGATCTGATTGAACAGACAGATTAAAGTGACGATGCTCTCTGGGATTTAACTGGTTGAACAGATAGTGGCCTCTGATTCCGTGATCTGTTTGAAGGAAGCTGTATGACACTGTGACACACAAACACATCTTGACACACACTGAAGATTTTTAATGATAAATCTAATAATAGATTTAATTATATATTTTTTCTGAACAGTTGCTCCTGAAGCAGATCTTGATGCTGACTTAAGGAAGGTACTTGTTCTGCGTGCTGGCGTCACAATGAGAATCTATGTGCCAGTGAGAGGTCGGCCTCCACCAAAGATTAGTTGGGCTAAAAAGGATGCCAACATCAAGGATAGACAAGGACTTGAAATCAGAACTTCAGAATATGACACAATGTTGTACTGCGAAAATGTGAATCGATACGACGCTGGAAAGTACATTTTAACTTTAGAAAATAGCAGTGGAATAAAGGCATACACACTTATTGTAAAGGTTCTTGGTAAGTTGTTACTAAATACATCTGTGTCATAAACAGTAAAATGTTATTAATGTCAAGTTAGTTGATTGTAATTGTTTTGTGCAGTGATACAACTATTTACTTTTTTTTAACTTTTTAATTAGATACTCCTGGTCCTCCAGTTAATCTCATAGTTAAAGAAACATCAAAGGATTTTGCTTGTATATCATGGGATCCCCCTGTTGTGGATGGTGGCAGTCCAGTTAAAAATTACATTGTAGAGAAACGAGATGCTGAAAGAAAGGCGTGGTCAACTGTAGCAACTGAATGTGCCAAGACAAGTTTCAGAATTATTAACCTGGAAGAAAGTAAATATTACTACTTCAGAGTTCTGGCTGAAAATGAGTATGGCATTGGTGAACCTTGTGAGACAAAAGATGCTGTGAGAGCTTCAGGTAAAGAATAAAATAATATCTGCTAGAGTGTAGCATTATTATTTTTCATAATATAATATAGTACAAAAAACTATGCATATTGTAATTTTGTTCCACTAAAAATAATGCATTTTTTTAAATGTAGAAGAACCTGGGCCTGTGATGGACTTGAAGCCTGCAGCTGTGTCCAAGAAATCTTGCACATTGACATGGAAAAAACCAATCAGTGATGGTGGAACCCGAATTATTGCTTATGTTGTTGAAATGATGCTTGAAGGGGACAGGTGGCGCGAATTGATGAGGTCCAAGAATATGACATTTATAACAAATGAACTGAAAGAAGGAAAAGAATACACTTTCAGAGTAAGAGCACAGAATGATGCTGGATACAGTGTACCACGTGAAATTACAGTTGTAGCAAAGGATCAAATTGGTGAGTAATTTTTCACATTACTATGTAACAAGCTCCTAATGACGTCTACAGTTTGTCTTGCAACAAATACAAGTTTGATTACAAGTGTGAATCGTTGAAAGTAGAATAAATAATATTTGGTAATGGTAGCTAACCAAACTAGACCTAGATAGAAAAGAACACATTACCATGTCTTCAGAATGTTCTAAAGTGTTTCACAGCTAATAAATTACTTTTAAAGTGTAGTCACTGCTGTTATGTAGGCAAATGTGGCAGCCACTGCAAATGAGATGAAGAACCAGTACACTTTTTTTGTTCAGGAAGGAATGTTGTTCAGGATTTCAGAAAAATTCTCGTATTATTCAAATTGTGTCATGGTATTTTTTACATGCACCTGAACCACCAAAGCAGATTGATGGAGCCTCAATTTAACATCTCAACATTTCCTCAATACTACATTCAGTTGTCAGCCTAGATTACATGCTCAAGCCCAACTGGAGCTTGAACCCACAAAGTTCTGATGCGAAATGGATGTGCAAAATGAGGCACGCTAACACTTAATCCTATAACAACTGCAACCTTTAAAATGGCATTTAACCCTGTAACAATACTGTAAAGCCTATACGTGTAACAATTTAATCTGGAAGTAGATGAGCTTTTTTAAAAAATGTGGTAATCTGATTGGCAATTAACAGTTTTAAACTAAAACTAAAATAATCAGATAGGATGTTTTGAATTTAAAAGGGAACCTCATCCCCAGTAAACTAAACTATTAGGTCATGTCTGACTAATCTAGTTGAATTATTTGAGGAGGTCACAAACAAGGTGGACAAAGGAGTGTCTATGAATGTTATCTATATGGATTTCTAGAAAGTATTTGATAAGATTCCGCAGAGATTATTAGCCAAATGAGAGCTAAGAAAGACAAATCATAAAATGTTCTTAATGGTGAGAGATATTGGGCCCAAATTTGGCCAGTACAGATTTCTGCCGCACTCACCAGAGGTGCGGCACTTTTGTAGAACTCCAAGGGCGCCAGAAAATCTTCAGGCCGAATTTGGCCACTCCCCAGCCTCTCCTCGATGGTGGCGTAGTGTGGCAACTGGATTCGGGGGCGGAGCCAGGTCCCGGCGCTGAAAACAGTGCCGGGACTTCTGCACATGCGCACTAGAGTGTGCGCGCATGCGTAGTAGCTCCTCGCCCCCCAGAATCTGTGAGAGTTTATTGCAGGCTGTTTGGAAGGGGCCGAAGCTTCCCCCCCCCCATCCCTGACCAAATGGGCTCCCTCATTGGCGGCCTGCTGCCTTCCCGGGCCGTGTTTTGGTAGGACTTCTATTTGTTATTTGTTATTGATTGATTGATTGCTTATTACTTTGGTCTTGGTGCTTTAGGTGCAGGGTTTCTTCTATTTTTTATTTGTTAATGAATTGCTTATTACTTTTTGTGCTTTGTTTAGTGCTTTGTGAGTCTTGGTGCTAGGTGCAGGTCCTCTCAGCTTCCTTGTATTTTTTATTTGTTATTGAATGCTTATTTATGTGCTTTGTTTAGTGTTTGGTGCTTTAGAATGTACTTACCTGCGCTGATTGCTTAACTCTCCGCAAGGGTTTTCTGTGCCAACACAAGTGGCCACATACGCTGGCCTAAGTTAGTTTGGAGCAACTATTAGCTGTCCAAACTGGCTTAAATTGCCAAAACAGGCTGGTAACGCCCCTTTTGGAAAAAAAACTAAACTAAAAAAATCCTAACTAACTCACTTATACTGGTGCAAATTAAATGTGCTGAATGGGGATTTTTAAGATACTCCAGAAAAATCAAGTTGCTCCAAAAAAAACGGAGCAACTCCTGGCCAAATTTGGGCCCTAGGAGCTGTAGAGGAGCAAAGGGATTTGGGTGTTCAGGTACACAAATCACTAAAGGTTTGTGCACAGGTACAAAAAGTAATCAAAAAGACGAATGGAATGTTGGCATTTGTTTCAAGAGGGTTGGAATACCAAGGGGAGGGAGTTATGCTTCAGTTGTACAGAGCCTTGGTCAAACCTCATCAGGAGTATTGCATTCAATTCTGGTCACCGCACCTCAGGAAGGATATATTGGCCTTGAGTGGGTATAGCACAGATTTACTTGAATTATATTGGGGTTTAGTGGGTTAAATTATGAGGACAGATGCATAAACCTGGGATAGATTTTCTTGAGTTTAGAAGTTTGAGGGGTGATCGAATTGAGTTGTTTAAACTGATAAATGGATTTAATAGAGTAGATATGGAGAAGCTATTTTTCTCTAGTGGAGGAATCCAGAACATGGGGAATACAATCTTAAAATTAGGACTAGGTCACTCCTGAGTGAAATCAGGAAGCGCTTTTTCACACAAAGAGTAGTGGATGCTGGGACAATTGAAATTTCAAAACTGATGTCAACAGATTTTTATTTGGTAAGGGTATCAAGGGATATGGATTGAAGGCGGGTAAACGGAGTTGAGTTACAGATCAGCCAAGATCTAATTGAATGGCGCAACAATATTGAGGGGCTGAATGGCCCATTCCTGTTCCTATTATAGGGTATACATAGTATTTCCATCTTTATTTATAAGGTTCTAAGTCTTAATAAAATACATTTTTCTTACATTATTATAGTTACTTCAATTGGACAGTGACCATTATAAAAATATCTTTGAAACTGTTTAGCCAGATTTGTCACCTATGGTAAATTATTTTAAGTAAATCCTCAAGTTACATCGTATACCTTCTGAAGGTTTTACCTAAAATAAAACATTGCAGGTTATTATTAAAACATAAGAATGGTTTCAACATATAATTGTCAAAATTGAAGTTTGAATTTATTAAACTAAATCACTCTCTTTTTCTTAATAGTACCACCAAATATTGATTTAAGAGACATCCCTGACCTAACATACATTGCCAAGGAGGGAAGTAACATCCGTATAAAGATTCCAATCAGTGGCAAACCTGTACCAAAAGTAACATGGATGAAAGGTGAAAACCAGCTACAGGAAAGTGGAAGAATAACTGTGGAATCCACAGCAATTAATACAATACTCGCAGTGCGAGATTGTCAAAAGAATGATGCTGGGAAATACACAATCAACTTGAAGAATGCTGCTGGCACTAAAGATGCTGCAATATTCATGAAAGTAGTTGGAAAGCCTGGAATACCAACTGCACCGTTGCGTTTTGATGAAATAACAGCAGATGCAGTAACTTTAATCTGGGGGCCCCCTAAGGATGATGGTGGTGCAGAAATTACTAATTATATTTTAGAAAAGCGAGATAACATCACCAATAAATGGGTGACCAGCGCCTCTGCTGTACAAAAAACAACTTTCAGAGTTACAAGGCTTCATGAAGGAAATGAGTATGTGTTTAGAGTCAGTGCTGAGAATAAATACGGAGTGGGTGAAGGCCTGAAATCTGACCCTGTCATCGCGAGGCATCCATTTGGTAAGCACCTGTGCATTTTGCAACTAAACTTTAATTATAGTGTTACATTCATTTTTAAACTGATTATTATTTCTCTTTCTCCCTCCCCCAAGATGTGCCTGATGCTCCTTTACCACCAGAAATAGTTTCAGTCAGACATGACTCTGTCTCCCTGACTTGGACAGATCCAAAGAGGACTGGTGGCTCCCCTATCACAGGTACAAAGTATAAATGTCTCCCTTTTGACCAGCAATTAAACATATATAACTTTGCAACATTTATTTAAAACTATTTTTTTTTGCACTAGGTTATCATGTTGAGTATAAAGAAAGAAACAGCCTCCTTTGGAAGCAGGCAAACAAGACTCCATTAAGAATGAGGGATTTTAGAGTGCCAGGCTTGACTGAAGGTCTTGAATATGAATTTAGAGTTATGGCAATTAACTTGGCTGGTGTAGGCAAACCTAGTGGACCATCACATCCCGTTACTACACTTGATCCAATTGGTACGTGAAATCCATTGCACAGTTGCTCATTTGTTATTATTACATATTATCAATGACAACATCATCATCCGACATATGTTTTTCTTTTCAGATCCTCCTGGAAAACCTGAAGTTATTAATGTTACCCGGAACTCTGTGACCCTAATCTGGACTGAGCCAAAGTATGATGGTGGTCACAAATTAGTTGGCTACATTGTTGAGAAACGTGACCTGCCTTCAAAAACCTGGATGAAAGCAAATCATGTCAACATTCAAGAGTGTGCTTTTACTGTTAATGATCTTACTGAGGGCTGTAAGTATGAATTCCGTATAAGAGCAAAGAATGGAGCAGGAGCAATTAGTCCACCATCTGAAACTACAGGAACCATTATCTGCCAGGATGAATATGGTATTTAATTTTATTTTTCGCCACATGATAAAAAAACATTTTGAAACACACCTAGTATGACTAACACATCTCTTTATTTTTTTTACACCCACAGTGCCACCAACAATTGTAATTGATCCTACTGTTAAAGAAGGCTTAACAGTTAAAGCTGGCGATACTATTATAATTACTGCTACCAGTATTCTTGGCAAACCTCCACCAACATCAGTCTGGTCTAAGGGTGGAAAAGACTTCAAAGTCTCTGACATTGTCCAAATTGAAAAAACTCCAACTTCCTCAACACTGTCAGTTAAATACGCTACGAGAAAAGATTCTGGCGAATATACTATCGCTGCCAGCAATCCGTTTGGCACCAAAGAAGAAAATGTGCGTGTGAAAGTATTGGATGTTCCGGGTCCTCCTGGACCTATTGAAATAAGCAATGTTTCATCTGAGAAAGTTACACTAAATTGGTTACCTCCAGCTGAAGATGGAGGTTCTCCGGTCAAATCTTACACAATTGAAAAGAGAGAAACCAGTCGTCTTCTCTGGACTCTAGTTGCTGAAAATGTTCCGAGCTGCAGATATGTTGCAAGCAAACTTATACAGGGAAATGAGTATGTCTTCCGTGTCTCTGCTGTAAATCAGTATGGGATTGGTGAGCCAGCACAGGCGGAACCAGTTAAGATGGTGGATAGTTTTGGTAATCACATTTATTTTAAAATATTGAACATTACATGATTTTTATATATTTGGCTTGATAGATTTATAAACTTAATTTGCGATATTCCTCTTTCAGGTCCCCCTGGCCCACCTGCAAAGCCTGAGGTTACTAATGTTACCAAAAATACAGTTACTATTGGCTGGAAGAGGCCAGCTGATGATGGTGGCAGTGAAATCACAGGATACATTGTGGAACGTAAAGAAAAGAAAGGCCTCAGATGGGTTAGAGCAACAAAGAAAACAATCTCTGATCTACGACATAAAGTAACAGGACTCAATGAAGGAACTGAGTATGAATTCCGTGTCAGTGCTGAAAATAAGGCAGGCATTGGAGCACCAAGTGATCCGTCACAATCAGTATTGACAAAAGATTTAGCATGTACGTATTAAATTTACATTACAGTTTTCTCATCAGTAAATTATTCTGGGAAAATAGACATACTTAAATATAACAACATTATTTTCTTTTCATTTAATTTATATAGATGTACCTGGACCACCTTCAAACCCAAGAGTGATTGACACAACAAAGACTACCGCTAGTTTGACTTGGGGAAAACCCCACTATGATGGTGGCCTTGACATTATTGGTTATATAGTCGAACACAAGAAAGAAGGAGATGAGGCCTGGATAAAAGACACGACAGGCACTGCACTCAGAATAACTGAATTTGTTGTTGCTAACCTTCAGCCAGGAGAAAAATACCACTTCAGAGTTAGTGCCCTCAATGCAGAGGGTGTTGGTGCGCCCGCACAAGTCGAAGGTGTTATTGAAATTAAGGAACGTGAACAAGGACCTGATTTTGAGTTAGATGCTGAGCTGAGAAGAACTCTTGTTGTCAGAGCTGGAGTAACCATTCGCATTTTTGTACCAATCAAGGGACGTCCAACTCCTGATGTCACATGGTTTAAAGGAGACATCCCAGTTAAAGGCCGTGCCACTGTAGAAACCACAGATTCATACACATTTCTGCTTATCCCAGACTGCACAAGATATGATGCTGGAAAGTACACAATGTGTCTTGAGAATGTTGCTGGTAAAAAGAGTGGCTTTGTAAATGTGAGAGTCCTAGACTCACCAGGACCACCTATAAATCTCAAAGCCAGAGAAGTAACAAAAGATAGCATTACAATCCAATGGGATATGCCAATGATTGATGGTGGTTCACGGGTAACCAATTACATTGTAGAAAAACGAGAATCAACTCGGAAAGCATACTCTACCGTCACAACCAATTGCCAGAAATGTTCACTCAGAATTGTCAATTTGGCAGAAGGATGTGAGTATTATTTCAGAGTAATGGCAGAGAATGAATATGGCATAGGTGAACCAGCTGAGACTACGGATCCTTTAAGAGCATCTGAAGCCCCATCACCTCCAGAACGCCTGCACATTATGGAAATAACAAAGCATACTGTTAGTTTAGCTTGGTCAAAACCAGAACATGATGGCGGTAGCAAGATTACAGGATATGTACTTGAGGCACAGAAGAAAGATTCTGAAAAGTGGATGCCTCTGGCAACTGTAAAGGCATTAGATTATGTTGCAAAGAATCTTAATGAAAATGAAGAATACACATTCCGAGTCATGGCAGTAAATGCTGCTGGAAGGAGTGATCCACGAGAAAGCAGACCTGTTGTTGTTAAGGAACAAACAATGCTTCCAGAATTTGATCTGCGTGGCATATACCAGAAGCTTGTGATTGCAAAGGCAGGTGATAATATCAAAGTTGATATCCCTGTTCTTGGTCGGCCAAAACCAACAGTCACATGGAAGAAAGAAGACCAGCCTTTGAAGCAAACACAGAGAATAAATATTGAAAATACAGCAAACTCAACCATACTTAACATTAATGACTGCATAAGAAATGATAGTGGCAAGTTTACACTGACAGCTAGAAATATACTTGGTGAAGTAAGTGACATCATCACTGTTCAGATTCATGATTTACCTGGACCCCCCAAAGGGCCAATTAAATTTGATGAAATTTCATCTGATTACATTTTGCTGTCATGGGAGCCTCCTGAAAATGATGGTGGCGTGCCAATAAACAATTACATTGTAGAAATGCGTGAGACCAACAGTACTTCATGGCTAGAGCTAGCAGCTACTGTAATACGTACAACATTTAAAGCTCCTCGCCTTACTACTGGAACTGAATACCAATTCCGAGTTAAGGCTCAAAACAGATATGGTACTGGTCCTGCAATTGCTTCAGAGACTGTTGTTGCAGCATATCCATTTAAGGTGCCTGGACCTCCTGGAACTCCACATGTTATTGCCGTTAATAAAGATTCAATGACTATCACCTGGAATGACCCTGTTTCTGATGGTGGAAGTCCCATTTTGGGATACCACATTGAAAGAAAAGAAAGAAATAGTATACTCTGGCAAACTGTAAATAAGACTTTGGTTGTAGCCACCACATTTAAATCAGCTGGGCTTACTGATGGCATTGCATACGAATTCCGTGTTGTAGCAGAAAACATCGCTGGGAAAGGTAAACCAAGTAAACCATCAGAACCAATATATGCATTGGACCCCATTGATCCTCCTGGTAAACCAGTTCCACTTAACATTACAAGACATTCTGTAACACTCACCTGGACAAAACCAGAATATGATGGAGGCTTTAAGATAACTGGTTACACAGTTGAAAAGAGGGATCTGCCTAGTGGCCGCTGGCTTAAGGCAAACTTTAGCAATGTGCTAGAGACTGTGTTTACTGTCAGTGGTCTTAATGAGGGTGACACATATGAATTCCGCATAGTAGCTCGAAATGCTGCTGGTTCGGTAAGCAAGCCATCTGAGCCTACTGATGCAATAATATGCAGAGATGATATTGAAGAACCCAGAATAATGGTTGATGCTAAATTCAAGTGTGTTTTACTATTGAAAGCTGGTGAAAATTTCAAACTTGAGGCAGATGTCAGAGGACAACCACCACCAACAATGGTTTGGACAAAAGATGGAAATGATCTTGAAGAAACAGGAAAACTAGAAGTAAAGATGGCAGATTTCTCTACCGTTCTAATCCACAAAGACAGTGTAAGAAGAGATGGTGGTGCTTATACACTTACTGCATCCAATCCTGGAGGATCAGCGAAGCATGTTTTTAACGTCAAGATTTTGGATAGGCCAGGACCTCCTGAAGGACCTATAGTAATTTCAGATGTCACAGTAGAAAAATGTGTGATATCGTGGTTGCCACCACCGGATGATGGCGGTGCAAAGATTGACCATTATGTAGTGGAAAAACGTGAAACTAGTAGACTTGCGTGGACAAATGTGGCTGCAGATGTTCAAGTAACCAAATTAAAGATAACAAAACTTCTGCAAGGGAATGAATATATTTTCCGTGTTATGGCAGTAAATAAATATGGGGTTGGTGAACCATTAGAATCTGATCCTGTTGCTGCTGTCAATCCATTTGTACCACCTAGCCCACCAAAGACACCTGAAGTTACAGCAATTACAAAGGATTCAATGGTGGTTTGTTGGGGACACCCTGATTCTGATGGTGGAAGTGAAATTACTAACTACATTATTGAGAGGTGTGACAGGACAGGAATGCGTTGGGTTAAATGTAACAAAAGAACAGTCACTGATTTACGATACAAAGTTAGTAGGCTTACAGAAGAACATGAATATGAATACAGAATCATGGCTGAAAATGCTGCTGGTGTAAGTCAACCCAGTTCTTCCAGCTCATACTACAAAGCAATTGACACTGTATTCAAACCTGGACCACCAGGTAACCCTAGAGTGCTAGATACCAGCAGATCTTCAATCACTATTGCATGGAATAAACCTATTTATGATGGTGGCTCAGAAATTACAGGTTACATGGTTGAAACAAGTCTCCCTGAAGAAGATGAATGGACAGTTGTAACACCACAGAGTGGACTCAAGGCTACATCATTCACAATCACTGATCTAAAAGAAAACCAAGAGTACAAAGTTTGCATATACGCTATCAACTCTGAAGGTATTGGAGAACCTGCACAAATTCCTGGAACAGCTAAAGCTGAAGAAAGGTTATTGCCTCCCGAGATTGAGCTTGATGCAGACTTGCGCAAAGTGGTATCTATAAGAGCTTGCTGCACTTTGAGATTATTTGTTACAGTTAGAGGAAGACCAACACCTGAGATTAAATGGGCAAGGGAAGATGGAGCGCCCCTAGATAGAGCTTCAATTGAAACTACAAGCTCATACACTCTCCTTATAATTTCAAATGTAAATAGATTTGATAGTGGCAAATATGTCTTAACAGTAGAGAACAGTGGTGGCAGCAAGACCGCTTTTGTAAATGTTAGAGTTCTGGATACCCCAGGAGCAGCACAGAATCTTAAAATTAAGGAAGTTTCCAAAGACTCCGTTACAATTACTTGGGAGCCCCCACTCATTGATGGTGGCTCCAAGATTAAGAATTACATAGTGGAGAAAAGAGAATCAACAAGAAAAGCATACTCTACAGTGATTGCCAACTGTCATAAGACAAGCTGGAAGGTGGATCACTTACAAGAAGGTTGTAACTATTACTTCCGTGTCCTAGCTGAAAATGAGTATGGAGTAGGTCTTCCTGTTGAGACATCTGACTCAGTTAAAGTATCAGAAAGACCACTTCCACCAGGCAAAGTAACTCTTGTGGATGTGACAAGAAACAGTGCAGTTTTGTCATGGGAAAAACCAGAGCATGACGGAGGCAGCAGAATTTTAGGATACATAGTGGAAATGCAAAGTAAAGGCAGTGAAAAGTGGACAACATGTGCTACCGTGAAAGTGACTGAAGCCACCATAACAGGTTTGACACAAGGTGAAGAGTATATATTCCGAGTATCAGCACAAAATGAGAAAGGTGTCAGTGATCCTCGACAGCTGGGAGTCCCTGTAATTGCAAAGGATCTTGTGATTGTTCCTGCTTTTAAGCTTCTATTTACCACATTCAGTGTCCTAGCAGGAGAAGACTTAAAAGTTGATGTACCATTTATTGGACGCCCTGTACCAACAGTATCTTGGCTGAAAGATAGTCAATCATTAAAACAAACAACAAGGATTAATGCTGAGAGCAAAGATAATAAAGCAGTTCTGAGCATCAAAGAGGCCTGTCGTGAAGATGTTGGTCTGTACAATATAAAACTGACAAATACTGCTGGCGAAGCATCTGAAAATCTTAGTATTATTGTTTTAGACAAGCCTGGGCCTCCAACTGGACCAGTCAAAATTGATGAGGTTACTGCAGACAATATCATTATATCATGGAAACCACCAGAGTATGATGGTGGCTGTCAAGTCAGTAATTATATTGTTGAAAAGAGAGACACTTCAACCACTGTCTGGCAAATTGTTTCTGCTACTGTTGCCCGAACAACTATCAAAGCTGCACGTTTAAAGACTGGTACCGAATATCAATTCAGAATTGCAGCTGAAAATAGATATGGAAAGAGCAGTTATCTTACTTCTGAATCTGTTGTGGCACAATACCCTTACAAGGCCCCTGGTCCGCCTGGTACTCCTTTCATAACAAATATTTCAAAGGACAGCATGGTAGTGCAATGGAATGAGCCTGTCAATGATGGTGGCAGCAAGATTCTAGGTTACCATCTTGAACGCAAAGAAAGAAACAGCATTTTATGGATCAAACTGAACAAGTCAATTATTTCTGATACTAAATTAAAGTCCACTAATCTTGAGGAGGGTATTGAATATGAATATAGAGTGTACGGTGAGAATATTGTTGGCATTGGCAAACCTAGCAAAGTATCTGAATGTGTAGCAGCTAGAGATCCCTGTGATCCTCCAGGTCGTCCAGAAGCTCTAATTGTCACTAGAAATTCAGTGACACTGCAGTGGACCAAACCTGAATATGACGGTGGCAGCAAAGTCACTGGCTACATTGTTGAAAAGAAAGAACTTCCTGATGGTCGTTGGATGAAGGCCAGCTTTACTAATGTCATTGATACCCAGTTTGCTGTAACTGGCTTAGCAGAGGACCAGAGATACGAGTTCAGAGTAATTGCTAGAAATGCAGCTAGTGTATTCAGTGAACCATCTGACTCCACTGGTCCAATTACTGTTAGAGATGAAGTCGATCCACCTCGAATTAGCATGGATCCACAATATAAGGAAGCTGTTGTGGTACATGCAGGTGAATCATTCAAAATTGAAGCTGATGTTTATGGCAAACCAATACCTACAATCCAGTGGATGAAAGTAGACCAAGAACTTGCAAATACAGCTAGGCTTGAAATTAGAAGTGCAGACTTCAATACAATTCTGACTGTCAAGGAAGCTATTCGTGTAGACAGTGGCCAGTATACCCTGTTGGTAAAGAATGTAGCTGGTCAAAAGTCTGTTGCTGTTCATGTGAAGGTACTAGACAGACCAGGACCACCAGAAGAGCCAATTGCTATAACTGGGGTAACAGCTGAGAAATGCACATTAAACTGGAAGCCACCAAAACAAGATGGTGGTAGTGATGTTTCACATTACATTGTTGAAAAAAGAGAAACTAGCCGTTTGGTTTGGACACTAGTTGAACCTAATGTACAGACTCTGAGTTGCAAAGTTACCAAACTTATGGAAGGAAATGAATATATCTTCCGTGTTATGGGTGTAAACAAATACGGTGTAGGTGAAGCACTTGAATCTGATCCAGTAATAGCAAAGAATCCATTTGTACGCCCTGATGCACCAAAGACACCTGAGGTTACGGCTGTCACAAAGAACTCAATGATAGTTGTATGGGGAAGACCTGCATCCGATGGTGGTAATGAAATTCATGGTTACATTTTGGAAAAACGTGACAAGGAGGGCATAAGATGGACAAGATGTAACAAACGGCTGGTTAGTGAACTACGTTTTAGGACAACTGGACTTGTTGAAAACCATAATTATGAATTTAGGGTATCTGCTGAGAATGCTGCTGGTGTCAGTGAACCAAGTCCATGCTCCATTTTCTACAAGGCATCTGACCCTATCTACAAACCTGGGCCACCTAACAATCCTAAAGTAACTGATTTTACAAGATCTTCTGTTTTCCTTTCATGGGGAAAACCCATTTATGATGGTGGATGTGAAATCCAAGGATACCTTGTAGAGATGTGTGATATAAGTACTGATGAATGGACAATGTGTACTCCAGCAAGTGGCATTAAGCAGACCCAATTTGAAGTGGATAAATTGGTGGAAAAACATGAATACAAGTTCCGTGTCTGTGCTGTCAATAAGGCTGGAGTTGGTGAACATGCTGACATTCCTGGCACTGTCCTTTTGGAGGATAAATTAGAAACCCCAGATCTTGACCTCGATGCTGATTTAAGGAAGGTTATTAATGTCAGAGCTAGTTGTTCATTGAGATTATTTGTTCCTATCAGAGGACGTCCTGCTCCAGAAGTGAAATGGACCAAGGCAGATGGTGAAATAAGGGACACCGCACAGATTGAAGTTTCTGAAAGTTATACATTACTTATAATTGATAATGTTAACAGATATGACTCTGGCAAATACATATTAAATTTAGAAAACAGTAGCGGAACAAAATCTGCCTTCATTACTGTGAGAGTCCTTGATACACCAAGCCCACCAGTTAATCTTAAAGTAAAGGAGATAACAAAGAATAATGTCACCTTATCCTGGGAACATCCTCTGTTGGATGGAGGTGCAAAAATTAAGAATTTCATTGTAGAAAAACGAGAATCTACAAGGAAAGCCTACTCAGCTGTTATCACCAACTGCCACAAGACTTCTTTTAAGATAGAACAACTTCAGGAAGGTTGCAATTATTATTTTAGAGTAACTGCCGAAAACGAACATGGAATTGGATTACCTGCAGAAACTGTTGATCCAGTTAAAATATCTGAGGTGCCACAGCCTCCAGGAAAAATAACAGTGGTTGATGTGACAAGAAAGTCTGTGTCCCTTGCGTGGGAAAAACCAGAACATGATGGTGGTAGCAAAATTATCCAGTATATTGTAGAAATGCAAACTAAAGGTAGTGAAAAATGGTCAGCATGTGCTCATGTAAAATCACTTGAGGCAATAATCAGTAACCTGGCACAAGGCGAGGAATATCTATTTAGAGTCATGGCAGTAAATGAAAAAGGCATGAGTGACCCAAGAATTCTAGCAGTGCCAGTGGTTGCTAAAGATCTAGTGATTGAACCAGATGTCAGACCAGCATTTAATAGTTATAGTGTACAGGTAGGACATGACTTAAAAGTTGAGATCCCTATAGCTGGACGTCCTAAGCCAAAAATTACTTGGACAAAGGATGGTCAGCCACTCAAGCAGACAACTAGAGTCAATGTTATTGATTCTGACATTAATACAGTACTAAGCATCAAGGAATCATTCAGAGATGATAGTGGATTGTACGGTATCACTGTAGCTAATGTTGTTGGACAAAAGGCAGCATCTATTGAAATAATAACACTTGATAAGCCTGGTCCACCAAGTGGCCCTGTAAGGTTTGATGCAGTTAGTGCTGAAAGCATCACAATTTCATGGGATCCGCCAAGCTTTACTGGTGGTTGTCAGATAACTAACTATGTGGTTGAGAAGAGAGATACAACTACCATAAACTGGGAGATTGTTTCAGCTACAATTGCTAGAACAAGTCTGAAGGTAACCAAACTTAAAACTGGAGCAGAATATCAGTTTAGAATATTTGCTGAAAATAGGTATGGTAGAAGTTTTGCTTTGGATTCTGGGGCAATTTTAGCACAGTATCCATTTAAAGAGCCTGGCCCACCAGGTACACCGTTCGTAGCAACTGTTACGAAGGACAGCATGACAGTGCAGTGGCATGAACCAATTAATGACGGAGGTAGCAAAATCTTGGGGTACCATCTTGAGCGCAAAGAAAGAAACAGTATTCTTTGGACAAAACTCAATCGAACCATTATACAGGACACAAGATTTAAGACCACAGGACTTGAAGAAGGCATTGAATATGAATTCAAAGTATATGCTGAAAATATTGTTGGTATTGGAAAACCCAGCAAAGTGTCTGAATGCTATGTTGCTCGTGATCCATGTGATCCTCCAGGTTGTCCGGAAGCCATTATCGTAACCAGGAACTCAATATCACTTCAATGGACAAAGCCAGAATATGATGGTGGCAGCATTATTACTGGATATATAGTAGAGAAGCGTGACATACCTGAGGGTCGCTGGATGAAGGCAAGCTTTACAAATGTCACTGAGACTCAATTCACTGTAACTGGTCTCACTGAGGATGAAAAGTATGACTTCAGGGTTATAGCTAAGAATGCTGCAGGTACAATTAGCAAACCATCTGACAACACTGGGCCAATCACTGCAAAGGATGAAGTTGAACCACCTAGAATATCTATGGATCCAAAATATAGAGACACAATAGTGGTTAATGCAGGTGATGCATTTAAATTAGATGCTGATGTTCATGGCAAACCACTGCCCATTATCCAGTGGTTCAAAGCAGAAAAAGAAGTTGAAGAATCGGCAAGACATGAGGTTAAAAATTCTGATTTCAAAGCTTTACTTCTTGTTAAGGATGCGATCAGAGTGGATGGTGGGCAGTACATTCTTCAAGCTTCTAATGTGGCTGGTACAAAATCTGTTCCTATCAATGTAAAAGTGTTGGACAGACCAGGACCTCCAGCAGGGCCAGTCCAAGTTACTGGTGTCACTGCTGAAAAGTGTTCATTATCTTGGGGCCCACCGCAACATGATGGTGGAAGTGATATTTCACACTATATTATTGAGAAAAGAGAAACTAGTCGCCTTGCTTGGACTGTTGTGACTTTAGATATCCAAGCTACTATACATAAAGTTACCAAGCTTTTGGAAGGTAATGAATATATCTTCCGTATAATGGCTGTCAACAAATTTGGTGTTGGTGAACCCTTGGAGTCTTCACCCGTTCTAATGAAGAGCCCATTTGTACCTCCTGGTCCACCAAAATCCTTGGAAGTGACCAATATTGCAAAAGACTCAATGACTATCTGCTGGAATAGACCAGATGACAATGGTGGTAGTGAAATTATAGGTTATATTGTAGAGAAGAGGGACAGGACTGGAATCAGATGGATAAAGTGCAACAAGCATAGAGTAACAGATTTGCGTTTCAGAGTCACAGGACTTTCAGAAGACCATGAATATGAATTTAGATTATCTGCTGAAAATGCTGCTGGAATTGGTGAACCAAGTCAGCCAACAAATTTCTATAAAGCATGTGATCCTGTTTACAAACCTGGGCCACCAGCAAATCCACGCATTGCAGACACTACAAAAAATTCGATTGTGCTTGTTTGGGGGAAACCAATTTATGATGGTGGCAGTGACATTCAAGGATACATAGTAGAAATCCGCAAAGCAGATGAGGAAGACTGGGCAATGTGCACGCCGCAAACTGGATTACGAGCCACCCGCTTTGAAATTGGAAAACTTACTGAACATCAAGAATACAACATTCGTGTATGTGCCATTAACAAGGTCGGAGTTGGTGAGCCAGCATCAGTACCTGGTGCAGTTAAAACAGAAGACAAACTTGAAGCAGCTGAAATTGAACTTCCAGCAGAGTTGAGAAAGGGAATCACAGTCAGAGCTGGCAATACTGTCAGAATCTTTATACCATTTAAAGGTAGACCAATTCCTGAGATCAGTTGGTCAAAGGATGAGGGCGAACTAACTGAAAAGACTCAAGTGGAAAAGGGCCTAAATTATACTCAAGTAACAGTAGAAAACTGTGATAGAAATGATGCTGGGAAATATATTCTGACTTTGGTGAACAGCAGTGGTACTAAGTCTGCATTTGTTACAGTAAAAGTTCTTGACACACCTGGAGCTCCACAAAATTTAACTGTAAAGGATATAAGGAAAGAATCAGTTACACTACAGTGGGAACCACCCATTATTGATGGAGGTGCAAAGATTAAAAACTATGTTATTGATAAGCGAGAATCAACCAGAAAAGCTTATGCTAATATAACTGCTAAATGTAACAAGTGCAGTTTCAAAGCTGAGAATCTTACTGAAGGAGCTATTTATTACTTCCGAGTGATGGCAGAGAATGAGTTTGGTATTGGTATACCTGTTGAAACTATGGATTCTGTGAAGGCTTCTGAACCACCTTTACCACCAGGAAAAATCATCCTTGTTGATGTCACTCAAAAGAGTGTGTCTCTAATTTGGGAGAAGCCCGAACATGATGGAGGTAGCAGAATCATGGGATACTTGGTAGAAATGCAGCCTAAAGGATCTGACCAATGGGGTGTTGTTACCCAATCCAAGACATGTGATGCAGTAATTTCTGGTCTCAGTTCAGGGCAGGAATATCTCTTCCGTGTAATTGCTTTCAATGAGAAAGGAAAAAGTGATCCGAGACTCTTGGCTGTGCCAGTGATAGCTAAAGATCAAAATATTGCTCCTGAATTCAGACTCATGTTCAACACATATAGTGTCCAAGCCGGGGAGAACCTAAAAGTTGAGGTTCCATTTATTGGCCGTCCTAAACCTAAGATTATATGGATGAAAAATGAGCAGACAATAAAACAGACAACAAGAGTTAACGTGGAGGATGCAGCAACAGCAACAATCCTTCTTATTAAAGAAAGTCACAGAGATGACTATGGGAAGTATACAGTAAGTGCTTCAAACAGTGCCGGGACAGTAACAGAAGAGATTGGCATTATTGTGCTGGATAAGCCAGGTCCTCCAGTTGGACCAATAAGATTTGATGAAGTCAGTGCTGATTTTGTTGTAATGTCATGGGATCCACCTGAGTATACTGGAGGCTGTCACATTAACAACTACATTGTTGAAAAGCGGGACACAACTACTACTGCTTGGCAGCTGGTATCTGCAACTGTGGCAAGAACAATTATTAAAGTTAGTAAACTTACCATAGGATCTGAATATCAGTTCAGAATCTTTGCTGAAAATAGATATGGAAAGAGTTTGTCTTTAGATTCTGCAGCAGTCTTTGCACAGTACCCATACAAACAACCTGGTCCACCAGGCACTCCATTTGTGTCAGCTGCTACAAAGGACACCATGTATGTACAATGGAATGAGCCAGTGATTGATGGTGGAAGTAAGATTTTGGGTTACCACCTTGAACGCAAAGAAAGGAACAGTATTCTTTGGACAAAATTGAACAAAACAATTATTCAAGATACCCATTACAAGTGTAATAATCTAGAAGAAGGTATTGAATATGAGTTCAGAGTTTATGCAGAGAATATTGTTGGCACTGGTAAACCTAGCAAGGTGTCTGAATGTTATGTAGCCCGCGATCCTTGTGACCCTCCTGGCCGTCCTGATGCTGTTGTCATCACAAGAAATTATATTACTCTACAATGGAAAAAACCTCAGTATGATGGTGGTAGCAAAATTACTGGATACGTGATAGAAAAGAAAGAACTTCCTGATGGTCGCTGGATGAAAGCTAGTTTCACCAACATAATTGACACTGAATTTACTGTTAGTGGATTAACTGAAGATGCAAGATATGAATTTAGAGCAATTGCGAGAAATGCAGCTGGTATTTTCAGTGAACCATCTGAAAGCACTGGACCAATTACAGCAAGAGATGAAATTGATGCTCCAAGAGCTTCTATGGACCCTAAGTACAAAGATGTAATAGTTGTTAATGCAGGGGATAGCTTTGTACTGGAGGCTGACATCTACGGTAAACCTGTACCTGATGTAACATGGATCAAAGATGGCAAAGATATTGAAGCAAATGTTGCCAGAATGGAGACTAAATCTACCATTCAAAAAACTAGTCTGACTGTCAAGGATTGTATACGAATTGATGGAGGACATTATGTACTTCAGCTCAGTAATGTAGGTGGAACAAAATCTATTCCAATAACTGTTAAGGTCCTTGATAGGCCTGGTCCTCCTGAAGGTGTTTTGACAGTTTCTGGTGTAACTGCTGAAAAGTGCTACTTAGCTTGGAACCCACCTTCTCAGGATGGTGGTGCTCATATTTCTCACTACATAATAGAAAAGAGAGAAACTTCCAGACTTTCATGGACTCAAGTAGTATCTAATGTGCAAGCTATTAGTCAGAAAGTAACCAAACTTCTTCCGGGTAATGAGTATATATTTCGTGTAATGGCAGTAAACAAATATGGAATTGGTGAACCACTGGAATCTGACCCAATTGTGGCTAAAAATCCATTCCATACGCCGGGTGCACCAACAGTGCCTGAGGTTACAGCTATTACTAAAGACTCTATGGTTGTGACATGGGGGCACCCTGATGATGACGGCGGAAGTGAAATTGAAGGTTATATACTGGAAAAGCGAGACAAAGATGGAATTAGATGGACGAAGTGCAATAAAAAGAGGTTGAGTGATTTACGGTTTAGAGCTACTGGTTTAACAGACGGTCATTTCTACGAATTCCGTGTATCTGCTGAAAATGCTGCTGGTGTAGGTGATCTAAGTGAACCATCCACTTTCTACAGAGCTTGTGATGTAGTATATGTTCCTGGTCCACCAAGCAATCCAAAGGTGGCAGACACAACAAGATCAACAGTAGCCCTTGCATGGGGCAAGCCAATTTATGATGGCGGAGCTAAAATTAAGGGTTATACTGTAGAGATGAAAGAAACTAATAGTGAAGACTGGATCATATGTACGCCTCCAACAGGTGTGCAATCAACACATTTCACAGTAGCAGACTTGAAGGAGAATACTGAGTATAACATCCGCATCTGTGCTATTAATTCAGAAGGAGTAGGCGAACCTGCTAGCATTTCTGGTACTGTAATTGCAGCTGATAAGCTTGAGCCACCAGAAATTGAGCTAGATGCTAATCTCAGAAAGGTTGTGTCTGTACATGCAAGTGCTACTTTGAGATTATTTGTTCCTACTAAAGGCAGACCTGAGCCTGAAGTAAAATGGGAAAAAGCTGAAGGTGCTCTAAGTGAACGAGCCCAGATTGAAGTTACAAGCTCTTACACCATGTTGGTTATCGATAATGTTAATAGATTTCACAGTGGCAAATATAATTTGACTTTGGAAAATAACAGTGGTGTTAAATCTGCTTTTGTTAACGTCAGAGTACTTGATTCACCAAGTGGTCCTGTGAACCTACACATAAAAGAAGTGAAGAAAGACTCAGTGACTATATCGTGGGAGCCACCTCTTATTGATGGTGGAGCAAAAATCACTAATTACATTGTTGAAAAACGTGAATCTACCAGAAAGGCTTACGCTGCTGTTACCAACAATTGTACTAAAAACACATTCAAAATTGAATCACTTCAAGAAGGCGGTATTTATTTCTTCCGTGTAATGGCAGTTAATGAGCATGGAATAGGCTTGCCAGCAGAGACTGCTGAGCCCATTAAAGCATCTGAGTTACCCTTACCTCCTGGCAAAGTGACATTGGTAGATATAACACGGAATAGTGCAACACTTACCTGGGAGAAGCCTGAGCATGATGGAGGTAGCAAAATAACTTCCTACATTGTTGAAATGCAGACGAAAGGAAGTGAAAAATGGATTTCATGTGCTCAAGTGAAGGCACTAGAGACGACAGTGAAAGGACTAACCACAGGTGAGGAATACACCTTTAGTGTAAAAGCTGTGAATGAGAAAGGAAAGAGCGATCCAAGACAGTTGGCAGTACCAGTGATTGCAAAAGATGTTGAAATTGAGCCATCTGTTGAGCTTCTTTTCAACAGTTTTAGTGTAAAGGCTGGTGATGACCTCAAGATTGACATACCATTTAGAGGAAGACCTTTGCCAACTGTGACATGGAAGAAAGATGGCCAGGCTTTGAAACAGACAACACGAATAAATGTTCAGACAACAAAGACATCAACACTTCTGAGCATCAAAGAAGCCTTTAAGGAAGATGTTGGAAAATATGAAGTAACTGTTTCCAATAGTACAGGATCAAAATCCTTCTTAATTACCATTATTGTCCTTGATAAACCTGGACCACCTGGTTCTATTCATATTGATGAAGTCAGTTCTGATAATATAACTATATCTTGGAAGGCACCAGAGTATGATGGTGGTTGCCAAATTAACAATTATATTGTTGAAAAGAGAGATACTACCACAACAGCATGGGAAACTGTTTCTGCTACTGTAGCAAGAACATCAATTAAAGTCACACGCCTTACAGCAAAATGTGAATACCAGTTCCGTGTTTATGCAGAAAACCGATATGGCAAGAGCCACTATAGTGAATCTTCCGCTATTATTGCAGAGTATCCATTTAAACCACCTGGTCCTCCTTCAACTCCTATTGTTGCACATGCTACCAAAGGTTATATGATTGTAAAGTGGAACGAACCAGTTATTGATGGAGGTTCTAAAATTGTTGGATACCACCTTGAATGCAAAGAACGAAGCAGTATCTTGTGGACAAAGATGAATCGAAGTCCCATATTAGACACAAAAATGAAAGTAACTGGCCTTGAAGAAGGTTTGGTTTATGAATATCGTGTGTATGCTGAGAACATTGCTGGTATTGGTAAAAACAGTAAGGTTTCTGAAGCTGTTGCAGCAAGGGACCCATGTGATCCTCCAGGTCAACCTGAAGTAACATATATTACCAGAACCTCTGTTTCACTATCTTGGACCAAGCCGGAATATGATGGTGGTGCTAAAGTTACTGGCTATATTATTGAAAGCAGGGAGCTACCCGATGGACGGTGGCTTAAGTGTAATTTTACTAACATCCAAGAAACTTATTTTGATGTTACTGGTCTTACTGAAGATCAGCGCTATGAGTTCCATATAATTGCAAAGAATGCTGCAGGTTTATTCAGTGAACCATCTGAATCAACAGGTCCCATTACTGTAAAGGATGATATGGAAGCCCCAAGAATTATGATGGATGTCAAATTTAAAGAGATTGTTGTTAAGGCTGGTGACACTGTCAAAGTTAATGCAGATATTGCAGGTCGTCCTCTTCCAGTGATATCATGGACAAAGGATGGTAAGGAGCTTGAAGGACAAGCTAGAGTTGAAATCCATTCAACTGACAACAACACTGCAATTGACATCAAGGACTGTATTAGGCGAGACTCGGGACAATATGTTGTAACATTGCAGAATGTTGCAGGAACAAGATCGCTGGCTGTTAACTGCAAAGTACTTGATAGACCAGGTCCACCTGCTGGTCCTTTGGAAATAACTGGCCGTACTGCAGAAAAGTGTTCACTGTCATGGGCACCACCTCAAGAGAATGGAGGAGCAGAAATTGATCACTATATTGTAGAAAAGCGTGAAACAAGTCGTATTGCTTGGACCTGTGTAACAGATGGCTTACAAACAACATCCTGTAAAGTAACTAAGCTGCTTAAAGGCAATGAGTATGTTTTCAGAGTGATGGGAGTGAACAAATATGGAGTTGGTGAAGTTTTAGAGAGTGAACCTGTAAAAGCCATTGATCCATTCACAATCCCCGATGTACCAAAATCAATAGAAATTACCAATGTCACAAAGAATACCATGACTATCTGCTGGGAAAGACCTGACAGTGATGGTGGAAATCCAATTGCTGGATATATTATTGAGAAGCGCGAAAAGGATGGTTTACGCTGGGTTCGAGTTACTAAAAAACCTGTGTATGATCTAAGAGTAAAAGCAACAGGGCTACGTGAAAGTGCTGAATATGAATATCGTGTGCATGCGGAAAATGCTGCCGGTGTTGGTCCTCCAAGTGAACCATCAGTATTGATCCGTGCAGAAGATCCAGTTTTCATCCCTTCCCCTCCATCCAAACCAAAAATTATTGACTCAGCAAAGACAAGCATTACTGTTGGCTGGACAAAGTCACTGTTTGATGGTGGAGCACCTGTCACTGGATACACTGTAGAGTATAAAAAGTCTGAAGACACTGAATGGACAACAGCAGTTCAGAATTTGAGAGGCACAGAATATACAGTACTTGGACTTGCATCTGGAACAGAGTATCTTTTCTGCATAAGATCTATTAACAAAGTCGGTGTTAGTGATCCAAGTGAAATATCTGACCCACAAATTGCAAAAGAAAGAGAAGAGGAGCCTGCATTTGATATTGATAATGAAATGCGCAAAACATTGATCATCAAGGCTGGAAGTTCCTTTACATTAACTGTACCTTTTCGAGGAAAACCAGTACCCAATATAATGTGGAGCAAACCTGATGTAGATCTCCGTGTAAGAGGAAGTATTGATACTACTGATTCAAGTACATCTTTAACAATAGAGAAAGCAACAAGAAATGACTGTGGTAAATACACATTAACATTGCAAAATGTATTAGCTACTGCCACACTAACTCTAGTTGTCAAGGTTCTGGATTCACCTGGACCTCCTGGCACTATTATTGTAAAAGAAGTTACCAAGGAATCTGTAATGATAGCCTGGGATGTACCAGACAATGAAGGTAGTGCTCACGTGAAGAATTATCATATTGAAAAACGGGAAGCTAGCAAGAAGGCATGGGTCACAGTAACAAGCAACTGTCAACGTCTTACTTACAAAGTTAGTGACTTACAAGAAGGCAACATTTACTACTTCCGTGTCCGGGGAGAAAATGAGTTTGGTGTTGGTGTACCCGTTGAGAGCAAGGATGGTGTTAAGGTGACAGGTAATTTATCAATTTCTTACAATCTTTTGAACATTTTCATTAACAGTTATTGAACTATAATACCTAGCCATGTTGCACAACCATATTGCATTGATGTTCTAGAGCATTACATCACAGAATTAACAATAGAATCTGTGCATAATTTCTTGTAGGTCAAGTTAGCAATTTCAGCTGAGCCATTTGTATGGTGATAAAGAAAAATATGCTTTTCTCAGAGGTGGGAATGATTAACCTGGGCAGCTTTCAAATACCTTCTGATTATTTTTACAGTTCATAGGGTTAGAATGAGACAGCTGCCATTTTATAGCGGAATGATGTATGACATAGGAAAAAAAAAATTGAGAATAATTACTTGCAAATAAATATGGGTTAGCACATTAATTGCAGTGACACATCAGGGTAGAAATTTGTCTGTGTCCGGTTTCGGCCGCGAATGCAACGATGTGGCCACAACATGTACACAAACCAGGAGGCCCAAGACAGTTCTGAAACTGGGCCTTGGACCTCATTAATATTAATTGGGTGAGCTGCCGGCAGTTATCGCACCTCCATAGACACTCACCCATTTGAAGAAAATGAATGCTGGACCACTTACATGGCCGGCAGCAGCCCAAGTCATGAGTCATGAGAGGGAAGAGGGTGAGCGGCATATGGGGTCGGGAGAGTGGGGCTGATGGGGTTGGGAGGAAGGCAGCTTGGGACATTATGAAATCAGGGGAGCACTTCTGCTCCTCTCCTGGCACCACTGCAAAGTTTTATCAAATGTTTGTTTTAAAAACTTACCATTTGTTGGCAGTTGCTGCTTAGACTCCCAGTAGTTGCTCAATAATCTGGAGTGAAGCAATTCCAACACTGGTTCCACTGTGTGATGTCCAATTTCCCAGAGGTGGCATGAACCAGGCATTAGAAAATCTCATTTATATTTGTAAGCGGCCTAATGCGGTTTTTGGCGGCTGCCTGAAAAAAGGCCTGACCCCCATATCAGGCTGGACATTTTTCAGGCGTGGAATTAAAATGGGCACAATGAGGTCCAATTTCTACCCCTTTGTGTCACCGAATGTAGGACATAGATTTTCTCTTTTCATTCCCGATATGGTTCACTCTAAATCTTGTTCATTTGTCAAGTGAATGTGAGGTGCAACCAAAAGGGAGGAAGAAAATATTTGCGAGTAGGTCAACCAATTTTATTGTGCAATTTGGAGAACTAAGTATAAGAATATCAAGTATCAAGTTTCCTGTTTGCATTCTCAAATTAGGCGTGGTTCATGGTATGGTTAGATTTAACGAAGGAAACCAAAGAAAATTGCATACAAAATAAAAATTAGGAGAGAAAAATGTTTTGAGTATTGTACTTGTTCATTTATTATGTTATCAGTATTCTTAACTGAGGCAATGCATGTTAAAATCTCAGAAGTGCATCTCACATTGATAAGCTGAAAAGTAACATTTTTTTCAGAAAAACCAAGTACACCTGAGCGCCTTGGAGTTATAAATGTCACCAAAAGCAGTGTCTCACTTGCTTGGTTGAAGCCACAACATGATGGAGGCAGTAGGATCACAAGCTACTTTATAGAAGCTCTTGAAAAAGGCCAGCAAAAGTGGGTTAAATGTGCAGTTGTGAAGACCACACACCATGTTATACATGGTTTGAAAGAAAATGTTGACTATTTCTTCAGAGTATCTGCTGAAAATCAAGCTGGTCTCAGTGACCCGAAGGAAATGCTTCTACCAGTAACAGTTAAAGAACAACTCGGTAATTATTATTGATAGTATAATGATGAAATTCTGTAGTATGAGCAGCCATAATTTATGTGATTACTTGAAACCAAAAAGTGTAAGCTTTTTTTCAGTCCCAGTAGCATTTGGGGCTTTATGATTTATTCAGTGAACCAAAACCACTATTTTTTTTTTAAATTATTTTCAGAGTCACCTGAAATTGACATGAAGAACTTCCCACACAACACTGTATACGTTAGAGCTGGATCCAACCTAAAATTTGAAATCCCAATATCTGGCAAGCCACAGCCAAAAGTATCTTGGTCCAAAGATGGCATTTGTGTGAAGTCAACCACGAGATTTAACACTGAAATGACTGCCGAAAGCATGATTGTGAACCTGAAAGAAAGTGTTGCTGGTGATGCTGGTCGATATGATATTACTGCTGCCAACTCCAGTGGAACGACAAAATCATTTGTTAATATTGTTGTCCTTGACAGACCTGGACCTCCAGTGGGCCCTGTAAATATTAGCGATGTTACTGAAAACAGTGTAACACTGAGATGGCAACCACCAACTTATGATGGTGGCAGTCAGGTAACAAATTATATTGTTTTGAAAAGAGAAACCAATACTGCTGTGTGGTCAGAAGTGTCTGCTTCTGCAGCAAGAAGTATAATCAAAGTCATGAAGCTGACTACTGGAGAGGAATACCAGTTCCGGATCAAAGCCGAAAACCGCTTTGGAATCAGTGACCATATTGACTCCACATGTGTCACAGTCAAATTGCCATACAGTAAGTTGCTTACTTATTGAGCAATAGCATAGCAAAGAATATCATTATTGTTCATTTTATCTATTTACACTGTTAACTTTATATTAACTGTATTTTCCAGCAACACCTGGAGCTCCATCAACTCCATGGGTAACTAATGTCACCAGAGAGAGTATAACAGTGGGCTGGAATGAGCCAGTTGTTGATGGTGGCAACCATGTGATTGGATATCATTTAGAAATGAAAGATAGAAACAGCATTTTATGGCAGAAAGTTAACAAGACCATTATTCGTACAACACACATGAAGGTCACAAATATCAGTGCTGGACTTATCTACGAATTCCGTGTATATGCAGAAAATGCTGCAGGCATTGGCAAAGTTGGCCATCCTTCTGATCAAGTTCTTGCAATTGATGCTTGTGGTATGTATTTGCCTAAATTGTCCTTGATTTCTTTTTGATCAAATGTAGAATTGTATCATTGTTCAGTCTAAGCCAATATTTGCATATCTGATCGGATAATTAAATCTCAACGTATTTTACTTTTTCAGAACTTCCAACAAACATACGTGTAACAGATGTTACAAAGACCTCCGTAAGTCTCAGTTGGAAAAAACCAGCTTATGATGGTGGCAGCAAGATCACTGGCTACATTGTTGAAAAACGTGATTTGCCAAATGGAAGATGGACAAAGGGTAGCTTTACAAATGTTATTGAGACTCAGTTTACTGTCTCAGGTTTGACTCAAGATGCACAGTATGAATTCCGTGTATTTGCGAAGAATGCAATTGGTTCAATAAGTAATCCATCTGAAGTTGTTGGACCTGTAACATGCCATGATACCTTTGGTAACTATTTTTCTTCTAACAATTACATAGTTACATATGAAGAATTCTTTTTTGTAGTTAGTATTTCTAATGATATCACTATTATTCATTTTGATTCATAGGTGCACCTCAGGTTGAATTGCCAATGGAGTATATGGATATTGTCAAATTTAAGGCCGGTTCAGCCATAAACATTAAAGTTGACATCTCTGGAAAGCCTCTGCCATCCATTGAATGGTACAAAAATGGTAAAGAACTTGAGACAAGTTCTCAAGTCTTTATTGAAAACACAACTGACTCTGCAGCAGTAATAATTAAGGATGCCTCTCGTATCAACAGTGGAGACTATGAAGTCAAGCTTAAAAATCCCATGGGCTCAGCATCAGGAACAATCAAATTACAAGTACTAGGTATGTAGGTGTATTGTGTGTTAATAAATTGAAGGTTTTTTTTTCCAAGCTGTGCATTTTTCAAACTTTACATGACGTTTTTCCCTCTGTTTCACAGACAAACCTGGACCTTCGGTTGGGCCTATACAATTCAAGGCTGTTACAGCTGAGAAGATCACAATCATGTGGGCTCCTCCAACAGATGATGGAGGTGCACCAGTCAACCACTATATTGTTGAAAAACGTGAGACAAGTCGAATTGTATGGTCTCTCATTTCAGAAAATTTGGAGCAGACTATTGTTTCAGTACGGAATATCATTAAAGGCAATGAATATGTGTTCCGTGTTCGGGGTGTGAACAAATATGGTGTTGGTGATCCACTGGAATCTGATGCTGTCATTGCTAAGAATGCATTTGGTAAGACAACAAGATTTTTTTTTCACCGAATACTCTTCTTAATTGGTATATAAAGGCTAATTTAGAATTTTTTTTCAATAGTTACACCCGGACAGCCAACCATGCTTGAAGCTACCATGATAACTAAACAGACAATGACTGTCTCCTGGAAGAGACCCACTGTTGATGGTGGCAATGAAATCAGTGGCTATATTTTGGAAAGACGAGAGAAAAAGAGTCTGAGATGGTTTAAGGTCATTAAGGAATCTATCCGTGACACCAGACAAAAAGTTTCTGGTCTTGCAGAAGGAAATGAGTATCAGTACCGAGTTTGTGCTATTAATGCAGCAGGAGCGGGCCCACTCTCTGATCCTTCTGATTTCTATAAAGCTGCTGATCCAATTGGTATGTAAAAATAATATGAAATATGTTGAAATTTTGCAAATATTAAGCAACAGGCAGCAATGCTTTACATGTTCATATGTTCAAACATTCACGTATTTTTATTTTCAGATCAACCTGGTCAACCAACTAAACTGAAGATTGTGGACAGTACTAAATCTTCCATCACATTTGGCTGGACTAAACCTGTCTATGATGGAGGAAGCATAATAACAAGCTATATAGTCGAAAAGAGGGAAGCCGATGAAGAGCAATGGACAGTAGTTACTTCTAAGGGTGAAGTCAGAACTACAGAATATGTTGTGTCCCAATTAAAATATGGTGTTAACTACTACTTCCGTGTCAGTGCTGTTAATGTTGCAGGGCATGGAGAACCAATTGAAATGGCAGAACCTGTACAGGCTAAAGACATACTTGGTAAGTCTATGATATATACAATGCATTGAGTATACATAACAATTATGTGAAGGATATTTCCTAATATATATATATCTATAAACATTTCTATTCTACAGAGGAGCCACAGATTGATCTTGATGTTGCACTCAGAACTTCTATAACAGCAAAAACAGGTGAAGATGTAGAAATTATGATACCTTTCAAAGGCCGTCCTACTCCAAATGTCACCTGGAGAAAGGGTGAGAAAAATATAAATACTGATGAAAGATATGTCATCCACAATACCGAGTCATCTACTAGTCTCACTATTCCTGAAGTCAGCCGTGAAGATACCAGCAAGTATATTTTGACAATTGAAAATGGTGTCGGGGAACCCAAATCAACATTTGTAAATGTGAAAGTCCTTGATTCTCCTGGACCTTGTCAGAATTTACATATTAAGCATGTAACCAGAAGCACTGTTACATTAGTTTGGGAGCCACCTCTTATTAATGGAGGTGCTGAAATTGTCAATTATGTCATTGAAAAGAGAGATGCAACAAAGAGAGCCTGGTCAAGTGTCACAACTAAATGTTCCAGCACAATGTTTAAGATTACCGACTTATCAGAAAAGAGTTCATTCTTTTTCCGAGTACTAGCAGAGAATGAGAATGGATTGGGTGAGCCATGTGAGACTTCAGAACCAGTGAAAGCCACTGAAGTACCAGGACCAATCAAAGATCTTGCGATGCAAGACTCAACAAAGTCTTCTGTTGTGTTACAATGGAACAAACCTGACTATGATGGAGGTAGTATAATTACAGAATATGTAATTGAAAATAAATTGAAAGAGGAAAAAGAATGGTCACATGCTGGAACTTGCAAGGTCTGTACGTTTGAAATTACTAAATTAAAGGAGTTAACAGTAATGGAATTCAAAGTGTTTGCTAAAAATGAAAAGGGATTAAGTGATGGTGTTATTACTGGACTTATCACTGTGAAAGATTATGTCATTACACCTGAAGCAGACTTATCTGAAATACCAGGAGGAGAAATTCGTGTCAGAATTGGACACAATGTACACATTGAACTGCCATACAAGGGTAAACCACGACCAAATATTAAGTGGCAGAAAGACAATATTCCATTAAAAGAAAGTGAACAAATCCGGTACAAGAGAACAGAAAGCAAAGCCACTTTAAGTATTAAGAATGTCAAGAAAGAACATGGTGGGAAGTACACCTTAATCCTTGATAATGCAATTTCCAGAAAGTCATACAACTTTACAATAATTACACTTGGTCCTCCATCGAAGCCTAAAGGACCAATTAGATTTGATGAAATCAAATCTGAAAGTGTCATAATTTCATGGGATACTCCTGAAGATGATGGAGGAAGTGAGATTACTTGCTACAGTGTTGAAAAGCGTGAAACTACACAAACCAATTGGAAAGTGATTTGTTCTAGTGTGGCCAGAAACACTTTTAAGGTTACCAAACTGGTTAAAGATTTCGAGTATCAATTTAGAATTTGTGCTGAAAATAGATATGGAGTAAGTCAGCCACTTAATTCAATGACTGTAATAGCAAAACATCAATTCAGGCTTCCTGGACCACCTGGAAAGCCTGTTGTATACAATATCACTTGTGATGGTATGACAATCTCATGGGATGCACCAGTATATGATGGTGGTTCAGAAGTCACTGGTTATCATGTTGAGAAGAAAGAAAGAAACAGCATCTTATGGCAAAAAGTCAACACAATGCCTGTTTCTGGCAGAGAATACAGAATTCCAGGACTTCTTGAGGGCTTGGACTATCAGTTCCGAGTTTATTCTGAAAACAGTGTTGGATTAAGCCCAGTTAGTGAGGCAAGCAAATTCATTTTGGCTGTCTCACCAGTTGGTAAGTAATCTATTCCTGAAAAGTATAATAATGAAGTCAACTTTGTGCTTAATTCTACATACATCAAAACATAAAAGCTAATATTGACTTTGTATGCTTACTTCATCAGATCCACCTGGTACACCAGATTATATTGATGTAACAAGAGAAACTGTAACACTTAAGTGGGCTGCACCACAGCGTGATGGTGGAAGTAAGATTGTGGCCTATTGTGTTGAAAAGCGGCAAGGAGGTGGACGTTGGCTGCGGTGCAACTTTATTGATATTACTGAATGCCAATATACAGTATCAGGTCTTAGCCCAGGTGACCGTTATGAATTCCGTATAATTGCTAGAAATGCAGTTGGAACAGTCAGTCCACCTTCTCAGTCATCGGGACACATCATGACAAGAGATGACAGCAGTAAGTACTGAAGAAAAAGCTAACTATGCTTTATATGGTATGGTAGATAGTTGTTACATCTTTGAAGTTTTAACTTAATAATTATTCAACTCTTTCTTTCATAGTACCACCATCAATTGAATTTGGTGCTGAAAACTTTGAAGGCATGACTGTAAAATCTGGTGACAGTATTCGGCTCAAGGTGCATATCAAAGGCCGCCCATTACCACAGGTGGTCTGGTATAAAGATGGAAAGGAAATTGACAAGAGATTGATGGTAGACATCACCAATGTTATTGGGTCTAGTTCTGTCTTTGTTAGAGACAGCAACCGGGATCATCGCGGTATATATACTGTGGAAGCCAAGAATGCTTCAGGCAGCAAGAAAGCTGACATTCATATCAGAGTTCAAGGTATTTGGAGGAAATTGACAACTTATGTACCTACTTTACTTTCTTAGTTGCTTGTTTACTGTTCTTAGTAGTACAAATATTTTAGTTCTTGTTGGATCACTTGCTGGGCACTAACAGATCTGATCTTGTTTAGATACTCCTGGACCACCAGTTGGACCTCTTCGATTTACCAACATTACTGGAGAGAAACTGACGTTGTGGTGGATTCCACCAGATAATGATGGCTGTGCTATCGTTACCCACTATGTAATTGAGAAACGAGAAACAAGTCGACTTGCATGGGCATTGGTCAATGATAATTGTGAAGCCTCTTCATACACTGTCACCAAGCTGATTAAGGGGAATGAGTACCAGTTCCGTGTTTCAGCTGTCAACAAATTTGGCACTGGCAGACCAATAGATTCCGAGCCAGTTATTGCACAGATACAATACAGTACGTGTGTTTCACAATTTAGAATTTATAGTCATTAATAGTTGACCCCACTCTTTTGTCAAACCTTTACCAGTCCTAACTTGTCAAACCCATTCTAATTAGTTAACTGTTTTTGATTTCACAGCTGTACCTGATGTACCTGGTATTCCAGAATCAACTAATGTTTCAGGAGAAACTATCACACTTACTTGGTCAAGGCCAAATTCAGATGGAGGAAATGAAATTAAGCACTACATCCTTGAACGGCGTGAAAAGAAGAGTATGCGTTGGGTCAAAGTTTCTAGCAAAAGACCCATTACTGAAACCAGATTCAAAATAACTAATCTCACAGAAGGGAATGAATATGAATTCCGTGTCATGGCTGAAAATAATGCTGGAGTGGGTCCCTCAAGTGACATTTCTAGACTTATAAAGTGTAGAGAACCAGTTAACCCACCAGGCGCTCCTACAGTTATCAAAGTCAAAGACACAACAAAGACATCTGTAAGTTTGGAATGGACTCGGCCTGTCTTTGATGGAGGCATGGAGATTATTGGCTATATTATCGAAATGTGCAAAGCTAGTCTTGAAGATTGGCATAAGGTTAACATAGAAGTATGTATCAACACCAAATACACAGTTACTCACTTGGAACCTGGTGAAGAGTATAAATTCCGTATCTGTGCTGTTAATGGTGTAGGAAAAGGAGACAGCTGTGAAATTTCTGCTCCGGTACAAGCTACAGATAGATTAACCTCACCTGAAATTGATATTGATGCCAGTTTCAAACAAATTCATATTGTTAGAGCTGGTTGTACAATTCAGCTGCATATTGCCTTCCAAGGCAGACCAGTTCCTATGGCCACTTGGAAAAAAGTAGATTCTTCCATTGGTTTACATGTTCACATTAATACAACAGATACAAGCAGTACATTAATAGTGGAGGACTGCAATAGATATGATGCTGGAAAATATACTCTTACTCTGGAAAACAGCAACGGCAGCAAATCTATTACATTCACTGTTAAGGTACAAGACACTCCAGGTCCACCTGGACCAATTACCTTCAAAGATGTTACTAGAGGTTCTATTACATTAATGTGGGATGCTCCCGTTCATGATGGAGGTTCACGTATTCGTCATTATGTTGTAGAGAAGCGTGAAGCCAGTAGGCGTAGCTGGCAAGAAATCAGCGGAAAGTGCACCCGACAGATCTTCAGAGCACAAGAACTTGCAGAAGGAGTGCCATACTTCTTCCGTGTCATGTCAGAAAATGAATATGGTGTTGGTGTACCATATGAAATAGCAGAGCCTATAGTAGCGACTGAGGAGCCAGCACCACCTAAAAGGCTAGATATTGTTGACACAGGCAAAACCTATGCTATCTTGGCTTGGATGAAACCGGAGCATGATGGTGGCAGTCATATTACTGGTTATCTAGTGGAGATGAGGAAAAAAGGAGCAGATCACTGGGTTGAAGATGGTCAAACCAAACTCCTTACTCTTACAGTTGATGGACTTGTTGAAAATACAGAGTATGAGTTCCGTGTCAGAGCTAAGAATGATGCTGGCTACAGTGAACCAAGGGAGGCGTTTTCATCTGTTATTATTAAAGAACCACAGATAGAACCTAAAGCAGATTTATCTGGAATCACCAATCAAACAATCACCTGCAAAACAGGAAGTACCTTTACTATAGATGTGCCTATTAGTGGGCGTCCAGCTCCTAAGGTAACGTGGAAACTTGAGGAGATGCGACTTAAGGAAACTGATAGAGTCAGTATCCAAACAACAAAAGAGAGAAGTACACTGACTGCAAAGGACACTATGAGAGGTGACTCTGGCAAATATTACTTAACACTTGAAAACACAGCAGGAGTCAAGACCTTTACTGTAACTGTTAATGTTATTGGGCGACCAGGTCCAGTTACTGGCCCTGTAGGCATTTCATCCGTTTCTGCAGAGTCATGTGTATTGTCATGGGCAGAGCCTGAAGATGATGGTGGCACTGAAATCAACAACTACATTGTAGAAAAACGTGAGTCTGGTACAACAGCATGGCAGCTCATCAATTCCAGTGTAAAACGTACTCAGATTAAAGTTACTCACCTGACAAAGTATATGGAATACAGCTTCCGAGTCTGTGCAGAGAACAGATTTGGTGTCAGCAAGCCATTGGAATCAGCGCCTGTGGTTGCTGAACATCCATTTGGTAAGTAAAAAAAAATTGAATCTATGTTTACTTAATACATTATGACTAAACATACACATAAAGGATGAAATCTGAGAAAACTTACTAATTTTTTTTTGTATATTCTCTAGTACCACCAAGCCCACCAACCAGGCCAGAAGTATATTTTGTATCTGCTAATGCTATATCTATCCGATGGGAAGATCCATACCATGATGGTGGCAGTAAAGTTACAGGCTACTGGATTGAAAAGAAAGAACGTAACAGCATTCTCTGGGTGAAAGAAAACAAACTACTATGTATTGATTGCCATTACAAAATATCTACTCTTGTGGAAGGCTTGGAATACCAGTTTAGAGTTTATGCAATGAATACTGCTGGCTTGAGTAAAGCTAGTGAAGCATCTAGACTAGTACTGGCTCAGAATCCTGTTGGTAAGTATAAGAAAATAGATTATATATTATGCAATTATACTTCTCTATATTTGAAAGTAGTTACAAATTTCAGTTGAAATTTAAATTTACTTTTGTTTAAATTTATAAAGATCCTCCAGGTCGACCAGAAGTAACTGATGTTAATAGGTCTTCAGTTTCAATAAAATGGACCGTACCAACCTATGATGGTGGAAGTAAGATTATTGGATACATCATTGAACGCAAACCTTATAATGAAACTGGAGATGGCCGCTGGCTTAAGTGCAACTACACCTCTATCTCAGATACCTTCTACACTATTACAGGACTTAGTGAAGCAGAAGTTTATGAATTCCGTGTTTTAGCCAAGAATGCAAGTGGAGTAATTAGTATACCATCTGAATCTACAGGACCTGTCACTTGTAAAGATGAATATGGTATGCTAAAGTCAGAAATACATCATAGATCTGTAAATGGTTTTAATTTCCTATTGAAACATAAACAAGTTTATTTTTAATGGTTATTTATTACTTTTTATTCATATTTACAGTACCACCCAAGGCTGAACTAGACAGTAGGCTACTTGGAGATATGATTACCATAAGAGCTGGATCAGACCTGGTGCTTGATGCTTTTATTGGTGGGAAACCTGACCCTAAGGTATATTGGTCTAAAGGAGACAAAGAACTAGAGCTTTGTGAAAAGATCTCTCTGCAGTACACTAACAAGCGTGCTGTTGCCATTATCAAGTTCTGCGATAGAAATGACACTGGAAGATATACACTAACTGTGAAAAATCCAAGTGGAACTAAGACTGTATCTGTAAATGTTAAAGTGTTAGGTAAGTTTTTTGTTACAAAATACAATAAATACTTTTAGAAATATTCTTCAAGTACAAAGTTCTGTACAGGCTATATTTGTGTCTTAACTTTATGTTTCAAACTCTGTTTAGATTCACCAGGACCATGTGATGGTCCACTTATCATCAGCAGATTAACTGAAGAGAAATGCACTTTGTCATGGAATATGCCAAAGGAAGATGGAGGAGCAGAGATTACACACTATATTATAGAGAGACGTGAGACTAGCAGACTTAACTGGGTAATCGTTGAAGCTGAATGCAAGACTCTTTCTACTGTAGTTACAAAACTTATAAAGAACAATGAATACATTTTTAGAATAAGAGCGACTAACAAGTATGGACCTGGTGTGCCACGGGAGTCTGAACCTGCCATAGCCAGAAACTCATTCAGTAAGTACTATGTGATAAGTTTCTTTTATGTTGGAAAAATATTATTATTCATCTTAGTAAAGTAATAGCAAAGATATTACTGAAATCTAATGCACTCTAATTTGTTGTAAACAGTCATCCCATCACCACCTGGTGAACCAGAGGTTGTTGCGATAGGAAAAGAACATATCATCATCCAATGGTTGAAACCCGAAATTGATGGTGGAGCTGAAATTAGTAACTATCTTGTGGATAAACGTGAAAAACGAAGTGTACGTTGGACTCGAGTCAACAAAGACTTTACTATTTATGATACCAGACTCAAAGTTACAAATCTAATGGAGAGCTGTGAGTACCAGTTCCGTGTTACAGCAGTAAATGCAGCTGGTAACAGTGAACCAAGCGAATCATCACATTATATCCTGTGCAAAGAAGCCACATGTAAGTATTAGATTTTTAATTAATATTTTAAGTGTCTTATAATTGAAAATCTATACAAGTACTTATGAATTTAATCTATTTAAATTAAATAACAGATACACCTGCAGTACCTTCAGCACCAAGAGTTGTGGATACAACCAAATACAGTATCAGCCTAGCATGGACGAAGCCCATGTATGATGGTGGTTCTGAAATTATTGGCTATGTACTTGAAATGAAAGAGGAAAGCATGGAACAGTGGTATAGAGCACATACTACAGCCAACTTAAGAAACACAGAATATACCATTACAGGTCTTACAACTAGCAGGAAGTACTATTTCAGAGTTGCTTCTGTCAATATTAATGGAATGAGTGAATACAGTGAATCATCTGCTGAAATTGAAGCAGTAGAAAGAATAGGTAAGTGGCATTATATAGGCAATTCGTAGAGTTTTGCAATCCTTTACACTTTTCCAACACGATATATCTAATATTGGAATAAAATGTGCATGTCTGGTACTGAAAATGTTTGGGTATTAAATTATAACTAGAATTCCTTAGAGTTTAGACAAATGAGAGGGGATCTAATTGAAACATATAACATTCTTAAGGGGCTTGACAGGGTTAATGCTGAGAAAATGTTTTCCCTGGCTGGAGAATCTAGAACACAGGGTCAACGGCACAGAATAAGGGGTCGACTATTTAGGACTGAGATGAGGAGAAATTTCTTTACTCAAAGGCTTGTGAATCTTTGGAATTCTCTATCCCAGAGGGCTGTGGACGTTAAGTCGTTGAGTATATTCAAGACAGAGGTCAATAAATTTTTGGGAATTATGGGATAGGTGGAGTTGAGGTAGAAGATCAGCCATGATCTTATTGAAGGGCCAAATGGCCTACTCCTGTTCCTAATTCTTATGTTCTTATGTTCTTAGAAAGCAATCCAAAACTGACAACTTTACAATCCTGAGAAATATCTTAATCAGTGATATTTTTGATTGTTGATAACTTCTTGAAGATTTTATTAGTAGAAGATTGTAACTTGTTTTTCATCTCTGTTGCACATTTTATTTTTCTAGAAATTCCAGACCTTGAGCTTGCAGATGATCTCAAAAAGACTGTCACTGTTAGAGCTGGTGGCTCACTCCGCTTAATGGTTTCAGTAGCAGGTAGACCTACTCCAATGCTAACCTGGAGTAAACCTGGTGTTGATCTCTACAGTCGTGGTTTTATTGATACGACAGATTCTTACACACTGCTAGTAGTTGACAAGGTGAATCGCTATGATGTAGGAAAATACACTATTGAGGCTGAAAATCCATCAGGCAAGAAGTCAGCGACTGTAGTTGTCAAAGTATATGGTATGTGAAACAAAATATTTTTCAATCTTTTGTTCCTGTTGTCATCTTTTGTTAGACATTTTAAAACTTAACACAAAAAATATACCTGCTATATTCTCAGATACGCCTGGCCCACCTGGCGCTGTTAAAGTGAAGGAAGTTTCAAGGGATTCTGTGGTTATCACATGGGATGTTCCAACAATTGATGGTGGAGCACCGGTCAACAATTACATAATCGAGAGGCGTGAGGCTGCTATGAGAGCATTCAAGACAGTGACAATTAAATGCAACAAGACAATTTATAGAATAACTGGACTTGCTGAGGGAACATTGTATTATTTCAGAGTCTTGCCAGAGAATATCTATGGAATCGGTGAGCCGTGTGAAACCACTGAAGCAGTGCTTGTCTCAGAAGTTCCTATGGTTCCACAGAAATTGAATGTAATTGATGTCACAAAATCTACAGTCACACTAGCCTGGGAAAAACCACTGCATGATGGAGGCTGCAGACTGACTGGTTATGTTATTGAAGCATGCAAGGCTGGTACAGAAAGGTGGATGAAAGTTGCAACACTTAAACACACAGTCTTTGAACATACTATCATCTCTCTAAATGAGTTTGAACAATACCTGTTCAGAGTCAGAGCCCAGAATGACAAAGGTGTCAGTGAAGCAAGAGAGATTGTAACTGCTGTCACAGTACAAGATCAGAAAGGTATGTGTAGGTTTAAAATACATTTTTGATAATTATATAGAAGTTCAAAAATAAATATTAATATGAATTAATGTATTATGAATATAACAATAGTTTTACTAAAACTTGGTTTTATTCTTGTATTTCTTTTCCAACAGTGATACCAAAGATTGATTTGGCAGGCATAGCTCAAAAGACTGTCACTGTACATGCTGGCAAGCCTATTGAACTTTCTATTCCAATTAGTGGCCGTCCACCTCCTGGTGTGTCATGGTATTTTGAGGGTACAAAACTGAAAGAAAATGATCGTACCAAAGTAGAAAGATCTGCCAAAGTAGTTAAGCTTACTGTGCGTGAAACTACCATAGACGATACTGGTGACTACATGCTTGAACTAAAAAATGTTGCTGGATCTGCTACTGAATCCATCAAAGTGATCATTCTTGGTAAGTTTTTTCTCACAAGCTCTTTTTTAAAAATTACATTACATACCAGTGTACTGTCCGTGGTACTATAATCATTTTTCAAATCTTAGATAAATATATTAATTTATTTGCAGATAAACCAGGACCACCTGCAGGCACAATTAGAATTGATGAAATTGATGCCACCACTGTCACCATCAGTTGGGAGGCACCAGAGAAAGATGGTGGTGCTGCCATCAGTGGTTATGTGGTGGAACAACGTGATGCTCATCGCCCAGGATGGCTGCCTGTGTCTGAATCTGTTACTAGGAACACATTCAAGTTTACTAGATTAGTTGAAGGCACTGAATATGCCTTCCGTGTAGCTGCGACAAACCGCTTTGGTATGGGATCATTTTTACAATCTGCCATTGTGGAATGTCGGAGTGCCATTAGTAAGTGCAATACTAAAATATTTTACTCGTAATTAGAAATGTCATGATATTAAAATGTAGATTGTTTTATGTAAAAAAAAAAAATCCTATGACTTACAGTCTCTTGATTATGCTAATTATAATGGACTATAATTGTAGAAATGATAGTAAATCAACAATAGTTAGACTCAGTAGTTAGACACATGTTTCAAGGCTGTTAAGGGGAAAACATACTGTTTCCTGAACTGGCAGAATAATGGAATTATTCAAAATCAGAATCATTGATACTCATGATACTTTTAAAAGTTATTTTCAAAAATCATTTCCCTATGAATCACGAAATTATTTTTATACAAGGTAAATGATGTTCCAATTTTTTTCACCAACAGATATACCTGAACCCTCTGGTACTCCTCATGTATTTGATGTCTCTCGTGATGGTATGACAATTACCTGGGAACCACCAATTGATGATGGAGGTTCACCGATTACTGGGTACATCATTGAACGCAAAGAACTAAGAGCTGACCGATGGATGAGAATCAACAAAGTGCTCGTGACTATGACAAGATATCGTTCCACTGGTCTTATAGAAGGATTAGAATATGAGCATCGCGTGACAGCCATGAACGCAAGAGGTGCTAGCAAACCAAGTAGACCTTCCAAATCTGCAATTGCCATGGACCCAATAGGTAACATGATACAATGTCAATTTCTAAAAATGAAAATCTATTGATTAGACTTTATTTCCACAACTTTAATTTCCTGTCTTCTATTTTGTTTTTCAAATATTAATACTATCTCTCTAACAATAGTTATGGAAGCTGTTGGTCTTTAACAAGAATGTAAGAATATTTGTGGCATTTTGTTACTACTTTTGACATATGAAACTATTAATTATTAATTCTAAATATTACATTTTAAACCACACATTATTGAATATATTGTATCAATCATGGTATAGAATTATATTGTGTATTATTATACTTTAAATTGTCACAGCCTTGACTTTGCCGATTATTAAAGTTTGTAATAGTAGTGTTGAGATATAAATTTACTTCTTCTGTCAAAGTGCATTAAATGTTTGAAATAATCTACCAAGCAAGTTAATGGAGGCAAAAGCATTGAAGTGACTCAAAGTTCATTAGATGCCATGTTAATGTATTAGAGGGATGAACTTGTAAAACTCATTTCTCAACACTGACTTTTCTTATGATAAGGCAATCATTTAAGTTGTAATAAGCACTATTGAACTTACATGCATGTCATTTGGACAGTAAGCCAAATAACATGCATGTAATTTTAATTGAGTGTGTAACACTTGCAATATAACCATCAAATGGAAAATAAAATCCTAGATGTTTCCATTGATACCAATAGCCACTAGCATTTTAAAATAATCCAAAAAATAATGAAAATTGGCACTTACAAGCTTAATTATATAATCGCATGAAACAATATAAACATCTATTTATTGCGCAATAACGTAATTTAAAAATATGCAATATAGGTTTGGACAACATGCTAACAGCTGATCAAGATTAGGAAGTACTTTGTAAACTAAAACTTCCGGATGAGACGTTAAACTGAGGCCCCATCTGCCCTCTCAGGTGAATGTAAAAGATCACATGGCACTATTTCAAAGAAGAGCAGAGGAGTTATTCCCGATGTCCTGGCCAATATTTATCCCTCAATCAACATAACTAAAAACTGTTTATCTGATCATTATCACATTGTTGTTTGTGGGAGTTTGCTGTGGCGCAAGTTGACTGCCACGTTTCCCACATTACAACAGTAACTACACTCCAAAAGTACTTCATTGGCTGTAAAGCGCTTTAAGATGGCTGGTGGTCATGAAAGGCACTATATAAATCCAAGTCTTTCTTTCTTCTTTCCACTTATTACACCTTGTTTGATTTTTTTTTCTGTACCCTGCTTTCTTTTGTTGACACCTCTGCTTTCTTCTGAAGGCATTGGGGAGGATTTACCTCTGGTATACCACTCGGTGGTGCGCATGGTGGTAGACAATCAGGGGAAATTGGGCACATCTCCTGCCCTACTGCTATTGATTTTCCTCCGCCCAGGCTGGGAACGCAGCTGGTCATCCATTCCTGCACTGTCCCACCACATGCTAATGACAGTGGTGCCCAGAATCCTGGTCAATATCCCTGCCTTTTGCTACTATCACCAATCCCAAGAACTCCCAAAAGAGGGGTGGCCAAAATTTGGCCCTCCGTTTTTGTCCGCACACCTCTGAGCCCCCCGCCAACTTTTTACCTCAGAAGCAGTACCGAAAAAACTCCCTGCGACCATGGCCGATTCTTGGGCCATCTGTGGAGCTGGCGAGCCAAAAAATGAAGAGGGGGGGGCGGAGCTAGGTCCCAGCACTGAAAACAGTGTCGGGACCTCTGCACATGCGTGCTAGAGTCTACGCGCATGTGCAGTAGCTCCTGGCAGGCCATTTCGGCAAACGCGCGCTGCAGGCTGTGTGGGAGGGGCCGAAGCTCGCCATCCCTAGCCCTGGCCGAATGGGCTCCCTCATCGGTGGCCCGCTGCGTTCCCTAAGGTAGGAGTTCTATTTTTTATTTGTTATTTACTGATTGATTTTGGTGCTTTAGGTGCAGGGTTCCTTCTATTTTATTTGTTAATTAATTGCTTATTACTTTTTGTGCTTCATTTGGTGCTTGGTGGTGCTTTAAATGTAGTTACTTGCGCTGATTCCTTAACTGTAAGTAAGGTCTTTCTGTGCGGACAAAAGTGGACACACACGCTGCCCTAAGTTAGTTTAGTACAACTTTTTTCTGGCCAAATTGGCATAAATGGTGAAAGTGGCTGGGAACGTCTCCTTTTGAAGAAAAAAAACTGACCTAACAAAAAACCTAACTAACTCACTTGCACTGGCACAAATTAAATGGCCATATTTGCAACTAAAAAGATACACCAGAAAAATCAAGTTACACTAAAAAAAACAATGCAACTCATGGGGAAATTTGGGCCCTATAATAGTAGTGGAAGATATGCTGAAGTCCCTTTTGAAGAGTGAGCGCCAAGTAATGGGCACCTTGGCCTCTTCAGGAAATTACAATTTTTAGGCCTCAGCTCTCAGAGAACTAAATATTGTTCAGATCTTTTTTACTATCTTTATGGCTTCACTTTCCCCTTTTAAATGGGCTCCTTCCTTTTCTGGTACTGCAGTAGGTATCATAGGCAGTCCCTCGAAATTGAGGAAGACTTGTTTCCACTCTAAAAGTGAGTTATTAGGTGACTGTACAATCCAATACGGGAATTACAGTCGCTGTCACAGGTGGGACAGACAGTCGTTGAAGGAAAGGGTGGGTGGGACTGGTTTGCCACATGCTCCTTCCGCTGTCTGCGCTTGTTTTCTGCATACTCTCGGCGACGAGACTCGAGGTGCTCAGCGCCCTCCCGGATGCACTTCCTCCACTTAGGGCAGTCTTTGGCCAGGGACTCTCAGGTGTTGATGGGGATGTTGTATTTTATCAAGGAGGCTTTGAGGGTGTCCTTGAAATTATTCCTCTGCCCACCTTGGGCTCGCTTGCCATGTAGGAATTCCGAGTAGAGCACTTGCTTTGGGATTCTTGTGTCAGGCATGTGAACAATGTGGCCTGCCCAGCAGAGCTGGTTGAGTGTGGTCAGTGCTTCGATGCTGGGGATGTTGGCCTGATTGAGGACGCTAACGTTGGTGCATCTGTCCTCCCAGGGGATTTGTAGGATCTTGCGGAGACATCGTTGGTGGTATTTCTCCAGCGATCTGAGGTGTCTACTGCTGCAGCAATGCTGCATTCTCCTCTATGATAGTGGCAGTCTCCCCCACTCTGGTGGGAATGCCAGGAGCCCACCCTGCTTAGATAAACAGCACTGGCCCAGTAAAATTGATTGGGGTCAGGACAGAATCAGATGACAGGTAGAACAACTGCCTTGATCCTTCTCTGGCAGCCAGTCCACCCTGAAGGAGAATCCTGGCCTGTACTTCTTTGCTCGGCTATAGTTCTAGGGCTAACTGATAACTTTCCAGTGCTTTACCCAATTGGTCATTATTTATGTGTGTGCTTTGACAGCAAGTGCCATGGGCTATTTGGCTGTGATGACCCTCAACCCCATCGTCACCAAGCATACACACATGTACACCTCCATCAGGAGTCGTTGGCTAGCAATCAAGAAGTGGATTCCTGGCCGACTTTCCCTACCCTAGCCCAAGAGTGCTGAGGCTAAATATAATGCCCCACTGCAAACTTAATTAAGGTCAACTAACTTAACACAAACCAGGGATCAAACCTCAACTTTTGAGTGGCCTCAGGTGCTCACTATCTTGTTTAACTTTATTTTAATTAAATTACTTACATTAAAAGTTTGTATAGTTAATTTTATTCATCATATTCTCTAGACCCACCTGGCAAACCACAGAATCCAAGAGTTAAAGACACAACAAGGACATCTGTATCCCTTGCTTGGAGTCCACCAGAAGAGGAAGGAGGGTCGAAGATCACAGGCTATCTTATTGAGATGCAGAAAGTAGACCAGTATGAATGGACCAAGTGCAATACAACTCCAACAAAGATCTGCGAATACACCCTGACTCACATGCCACAGGGAGCTGAATACAGGTTCCGTGTTATAGGAGTTAATGCTGGTGGTCTTGGTGAGCCTGCTGATGTGCCAGGAACTGTTAAAGTCACTGAACTGCTCGGTAAGAAATGTTGAAATTGCTACGTTTTTGTGTCATGTTATGTTTTATATTATGTTATGCCCAATTTTAGGCTTTGTTATGACCCATTAATGAACATAATTGTGATGTAAAAGAGTGGGAGTATTGATGGAGATCAATGGTGTTCAATTAAATGATGCACATTTCCAGTCAGGTTTCTGTCAGGCTCAGGAAGTTCCCACCAGAAACTGGATGAAGCTTTGGTACAGTATGATAATATGAAGCTATTTTGAGGCCTTAGAAACATAAAAACATAGAAAATAGGTGCAGGAGTAGGCCATGCGGCCCTTCGAGCCTGCACCACCATTCAATAAGATCATGGCTGATCATTCACCTCAGTACCCCTTTCCTGCTTTCTCTCCATACCCCTTGCTCCCTTTAGCTGTAAGGGCCATATCTAATTCCCTCTTGAATATATCTAACGAACTGGCCTCAACAACTCTCTGTGGTAGAGAATTTCACAGGTTAACAACTCTCTGAATGAAGAAGTTTCTCCTCATCTCGGTCCTAAATGGCTTACCCCTTATCCTTAGACTGTGACCCCTGGTTCTGAACTTCCCCAACATCGGGAACATTCTTCCTGCATCTAACCTATCCAGTCCCGTCAGAATTTTGTGTGTTTCTATGAGATCCCCTCTCATTCTTCTAAACTCCAGTGAATACAGGCCCAGTCGATCCAGTCTTTCCTCATATGTCAGTCCTGCCATCCCTGGAATCAGTCTGGTGAACCTTTGCTGCATTCCCTCAATAGCAAGAACGTCCTTCCACAGATTAGGAGATCAAAACTAAACACAATATTCCAGGTGAGGCCTCACCAAGGCCCTGTACAACTGCAGTAAGACCTCCCTGCTCCTATACTCAAATCCCCTAGCTATGAAGGCCAACATACCATTTGCCTTCTTCACTGCCTGCTGTACCTGCATGCCAACTTTCAATGACTGGTGTACCATGACGTCCAGGTCTCGTTGCAACTCCCCTTTTCCTAATCTGTCGCCATTCAGATAATATTCTGCCTTCCTGTTTTTGCCACCAAAGTTTATCCACATTATACTGCATGTGTCAGGCATTTGCCCACTCACCTAACCTGTCTAAGTCACCCTGCAGCCTCTTAGCATCCTCCTCACAGCTCACACCGCCACCCATAAGAACATAAGAACATAAGATTTAGGAACAGGAATAGGCCATCTAGCCCCTCGAGTCTGCTCCGCCATTCAATAAGATCATGGCTGATCTGGCCGTGGACTCAGCTCCACTTACCCGCTCGCTCCCCGTAACCCTTAATTCCCTTATTGGTTAAAAATCTATCTATCTGTGACTTGAATACATTCAATGAGCTAGCCTCAACTGCTTCCTTGGGCAGAGAATTCCACAGATTCACAACCCTCTGGGAGAAGAAATTCCTTCTCAACTCGGTTTTAAATTGGCTCCCCTGTATTTTGAGGCTGTGCCCCTAGTTCTAGTCTCCCCGACCAGTGGAAACAACCTCTCCGCCTCTATCTTGTCTATCCCTTTCATTATTTTAAATGTTTCTATAAGATCACCCCTCATCCTTCTGAACTCCAACGAGTAAAGACCCAGTCTACTCAATCTATCATCATAAGGTAACCCCCTCATCTCCGGAATCAGCCTAGTGAATCGTCTCTGTACCCACTCCAAAGCCAGTATATCCTTCCTTAAGTAAGATGACCAAAATTGCATGCAGTACTCCAGGTGCGGCCTTACCAATGCCCTATACAGTTGCAGCAGGACCTCCCTGCTTTTGTACTCCATCCCTCTCGCAATGAAGGCCAACATTACATTCGCCTTCCTGATTACCTGCTGCACCTGCAAACTAACTTTTTCGGATCCCTCTGCACCTCAGCATGTTGTAATTTCTCCCCATTCAAATAATATTCCCTTTTACTGTTTTTTTTCCCAAGGTGGATGACCTCACACTTTCCGACATTGTATTCCATCTGCCAAACCTTAGCCCATTCGCTTAACCTATCTAAATCTCTTTGCAGCCTCTCTGTGTCCTCTACACAACCCGCTTTCCCACTAATCTTTGTGCCATCTGCAAATTTTGTTACACTACACTCTGTCCCCTCTTCCAGGTCATCTATGTTTATTATAAACAGTTGCGGTCCCAGCTCTGATCCCTGTGGCACACCACTAACCACCGATTTCCAACCCGAAAAGGACCCATTTATCCCGACTCCCTGCTTTCTCTTCGCAAGCCAATTCTCTATCCATGCTAATACATTTCCTCTGACTCCGCATAGCTCTATCTTCTGCACTAACCTTTTGTGTGGCACCTTATCAAATGCCTTTTGGAAATCTAAATACACCACATCTCTTTCCTCAAAGAATTCCAGTAACTTAATTAAACATGATTTCCCCTTCATGAATCCATGCTGCGTCTGCTTGATTGCACTATTCCTATCTAGATGTCCCGCTATTTCTTCCTTAATGATAGTTTCAAGCATTTTCCCCACTGCAGATGTTAAACTAACCGGCCTTTCGTTAACTGCCTTTTGTCTGCCCCCTTTTTTAAACAGAGGCGTTACATTAGCTGCTTTCCAATCCGCTGGTACCTCCCCAGAGTCCAGAGAATTTTGGTAGATTATAACAAATGCATCTGCTATAACTTCCGCCATCTCTTTTAATACCCTGGGATGCATTTCATCAGGACCAGGGGACTTGTCTACCTTGAGTCCCATTAGCCTGTCCAGCACTACCCCCCTAGTGATAGTGGTTGTCTCAAGGTCCTCCCTTCCCATATTCCTATGACCAGCAATTTTTGGCATGGTTTTTGTGTCTTCCACTGTGAAGACCGAAGCAAAATAATTGTTTAAAGTCTCAGCCATTTCCACATTTCCCATTATTAAATCCCCCTTCTCATCTTCTAAGGGACCAACATTTACTTTAGTCACTCTTTTCCGTTTTATATATCTGTAAAAACTTTTACTGTCTGTTTTTATGTTTTGCGCAAGTTTACCTTCGTAATCTATCTTTCCTTTCTTTATTGCTTTTATAGTCATTCTTTGCTGTTGTTTAAAATTTTCCCAATCTTCTAGTTTCCCACTAACCTTGGCCACCTTATACGCATTGGTCTTAGATTTGATACTCTCCTTTATTTCCTTGGTTATCCACGGCTGGTTATCCCTTCTCTTACCACCCTTCTTTTTCACCCAGCTTAGTGTCATCTGCAAACGACATTACACTCAATTCCTTCATCTATATCATTGATGTATATTGTAAATAGCTGGGGTCCCAGCACTGAGCCCTGCGGCACCCCACTAGTCACTGCCTTCTATTCTGAAAAGGACCCATTTATCCCGACTTTCTGCTTCCTGTCTGCCGACCAGTTCTCTATCCACATTAATACATTACCCCCAATACATGTGCTTTAATTTTGCACTCTAATCTCTTGTGTGGGAGCTTGTCAAAAGCCTTTTGAAAGTCCAAATACACCACATCCACTGGTTCTCCCTTGTCCACTCTACTAGTTAAATCCTCAAAAAATTCTAGAAGATTAGTCAAGCATGATTTCCCTTAAATAAATCCATGCTGACTTGGACCGATCCTGTCACTGCTTTCCAAATGCGCTGCTATTTCAGCTTTAATAATTGATTCCAACATTTTCCCCACAACTGATGTCAGGTTAACCGGTCTATAATTGCCCGTTTTCTCTCTCCCTCCTTTTTTAAAAAGTAGTGTTACATTAGCTACCCTCCAGTCCATAGGAACTGATCCAGAGTCGATAGACTGTTGGAAAATGATCACCAATGCATCCACTATTTCTATGGTCACTTCCTTAAGTACTCTGAGATGTAGACTATCAGGCCCTGGGGATTTATCGGCCTTCAATCCCATCAATTTCCCTAACACAATTTCCTGATTAATAAGGATTTCCTTCAGTTCCTCCTTCTCGCTAGACCCTCGGTCCCTTTGTATTTCCGGAAGGTTATTTGTTTCTTCCTTCGTGAAGACAGAACCAAAGTATTTGTTCAATTGGTCTGCCATTTCTTTGTTCTCAATTATAAATTCACCTGATTCTGACTGCAAGGGACTTACGTTTGTCTTCACTAATCTTTTTCTCTTCACACATCTATAGATGCAGTCAGGTTTTATGTTCCCAGCAAGCTTCCTCTCATACTCTATTTTCCCCCTCCAAATTAAACCCTTTGTCCTCCTCTGCTGAATTCTAAATTTCTCCCAGTCCTCAGGTTTGCTGCTTTTTCTGGCCAATTTATATGCCTCTTCCTTGGATTTAACACTATCCCTAATTTCCCTTGTTAGCCACGGTTGAGCCATCTTCCCCATTTTATTTTTACTCCAGACAGGGATGTACAATTGTTGAAGTTCATCCATGTGATCTTTAAATGTCTGCCATTGCCTATCCACCATCAACCCTTTAAGTATCATTCACCAGTCTGTTCTAGCCAATTCACATCTCATACCATCAAAGTTACCTTTCCTTAAGTTCAGGACCCTGGTCTCTGAATTAACTGTTTCACTCTCCATCTTAATGAAGAATTCTACCATATTATGGTCACTCTTCCCCAAGAAGCCTCGCACAACAAGATTGCTAATTAGTCCTTTCTCATTACACATCACCCAGTCTCGGATGACCAGTCCTCTAGTTGGTTCCTCGACATATTGGTCTAGAAAACCATCCATATTACACTCCAGGAAATTTTCCTCCACTGTATTGCTACCAGTTTGGTTAGCCCAATCTATACGTAGATTATTGTAGATAATGTTTTTGCATTGGAAAGACAGTGCCATTACCCTCCCAACTGTTTATGTAGGCAAAGCCATCTTATCTGTACTTGTCTGAGCCAAAATTCAGCAGGGAAGCTATGACAGAGGATGGAAAATGGAAGACTGGCCAGTAGAGCAATGGAATAGCTAAGTCTGGAGGTGACAAAAGCATGGATGAGTGTTTCAGCAGCAAATGGACTGAGATAGGGGCAGAGATGGCAATAGTTATAGAGGTGGAAGTAGATGATGGAGAGGAGATGGGGTTGAAAGTTCAGCTCAAAGTCAAATAGGTCACCAAGGTTATGAATAGTTTAGTCCAGCTCGAGACAGTGACCAGGAGAGGGATGGAATCGATGGCTAGGGAACCGAGTTTGTTGCGGGAGCCAAATTTAATACTTCATCTTCCCAATGCTTAATTCGAGGAAATTTCAGCTCACCCAGAACTGGATGCCGGACAATAAGTCTAATTACACAAAGGAGGTGGAGGGGTTGAGAGAACTGGCAGTGAGGTCGAGCTGGGTGTCAACAGAGTACATGTGGAAACTTGTGTTGAATTTCTGGATGATGTCACCGAAGAGCAGCATGCAGATGAGAAAAAAGATACTTCCTTAGGAGATTCCAGAGGTAACAGAGCGGGGATGGGAAGAGAAGCAATTGCAGGAGATTCTCTGGCTACGACTGGATCGGTAAGAATGGACAGTCCCACTCAGCTGGATAACAGAGGAGTTGGAGGAGGATAGTGTGGTCAACTGTGTCAAAGGTTACAGAGAGGTTAAGAAGGATGAGGAGGGAAAGTGTTCCTTAATCACAGTCATATAGGATGTAACTTCCCAGATTATAACAGTGAGTACATTTCAGAAAATACTTCATTGGCTTGGCTGTAAAGTGCTTTGAGACATCCAGTAATTATGAAAGGAGCTATATAAATGCAAGTCTTTCTTTATTTGTGACTTTGATTAAGGCTGTTTCAGTGCTGTCGCAGGGCAAAAACCTGATTGGAGAGGTTCAAATATGGAGTTGCGGTAAAGATGGGCAATAATGTGGGAGGCAACAACGCATTAGGAAAAGGGGAGGTGCAACGAGACCTGGGTGTCATGGTTCATCAGTCATTGAAAGTTGGCATTCAGCTATAGCAGGCGGTGAAGAAGGCAAATGGTATGTTGGCCTTCATAGTAGGGGATTTGAGTATAGGAGCAGGGAGGTCTTACTGCAGTTGTACAGGGCCTTGGTGAGGCCTCACCTGGAATATTGTGTTCAGTTTTGGTTTCCTAATCTGAGGAAGGATGTTGTTGTTATTGAGGGAGTGCAGCGAAGGTTCACCAGATTGATTCCCGGGATGGCAGGACTAACATATGAGGAGAGACTGGATCAACAGGGCATTTATACATTGGAGTTTAGAAGGATGAGAGGGAATCTTTTAGAAACATATAAAATTCTGACCGGACGGGACAGGTTAGATGCGGGAAGAATGTTCCCGATGTTGTTGAAGTCCAGAACCAGGGGACACAGTCTTAGGATAAGGGGTAGGCCATTTAGGACTGAGATGAGGAGAAACTTCTTCACTCAGAGAGTTGTTAACCTGAGGAATTTCCTGCCGCAGAGAGTTGTTGATGCCAGTTCATTGGATATATTCAAGAGGGAGTTAGATATGGCCCTTATGGCTAAGGGGATCAAAGGGTATGGAGAGAAAGCAGGAAAGGGGTACTGAGGGAATGATCAGCCATGATCTTATTGAATGATGGTGCAGGCTCAAAGGGACGAATGGCCTACTCCTGCACCTATTCTCTATGTTTCTGTGTTTCTATTCAAGGACTTTGGAGATGAAAGGGAGATTGGAGATGGGATGGTAGTTTGCACGGACAGAATGTATTTTGAAGAGGGGGGATGATGATGGCAAATTTGAAAGGGAGGGCAACAGTACCCGAAGAGAGATAACCATTTACAATATCAGCTAGCATGGAGGCCAGAAAGGGCAGTTCGGTGTCAGCAGCTTGGTATGAATGGGATTGAGAGATCAGGAGGTGGGTTTCATGGAAAAGATAATATCAGAGAGGGCGTGAGGGGAGATAGGTAATAAACTAGAGAAAGATGCAGGTTCAGGCTCGGATATGGGAGAAGCCTTGGGGGAAGTTTGTCTTAGTGGGCTAGGGGAAGATATGGAAGTGGCAGAGGCAACTGAATGGATAATCTTAATCATCGTAACAAAGAAGTCCATGAGCTCCTCACATTTGTTGTTGGAGGTGCGGTTGGAGGCGGCATGGTTTAAGGAGATGGTTTGTAGTGAAGAAAAGAAGCCAGAGGATATATTTTCATTCCAGGGTGATCCTGGAGTATTCAGCCATTTTGGCAAAGGAGAGTAGGGCCCGATAGTGCTTGATGTGGTCCAGTCAGTTCTGGCGATGAATGGCTAAACAAGTTGTGTGGCATAAACATTCAAATCTGAATCCCTGGGATGCAAGGGATTGAAGATGGGGGCAGTATCAAGGGAAATGACCAAGGTGGGAGAGAGAGTAAAGGTTTTACTGGGAACAAAAGTATCAAAGGTCAGTTGTTGAACTCCATTTATCAAGATCATTTACCAGTTTCTCATTCTAATTTCTATGTTCACCCATTGCACAAATAGTCCTCCCTACATATTCACCATTCCCTCAGCAAATACATCAATGGCCAGAAATCCCTGTTTCTTCTTCCCGTGGGCATTCGACTAAAAGTAAGAGAAAAGATGCACACTTACCTTTTGGTCGAATGCCCGCCAGAGATCCCGGACTCGAGGCCTCCTCTTCTTGCACAACGGAGCACGTTCATGTTGGGACGTCCGCAGGAGTTACGTGGGCCTGGACATCCAATCACGGTAAAGTATTTTCTCATTCATAGTAATAGGAATTTCGTAAATCCAAAACTCCTATTACTATGAATGAGAAACACCCCCAAACACCCAAACACTACATAAAACATTTTTTAAAACTCACATAAATACTCTAAAGAAATTAAAGTTACTAGAAATGTTTTTTAAAGAAAAAAAATTAGCCGATTTTTAAAATTTTTTTTAATTATGGTTAAAAATAAATGTAACGTAGTAGGCAGGGTTTTTAAAAATATGTTTTTTAAATTTAATTTAATTATATTTTTGTATGTTTTTAAGCTTTTATCAGGTGCAAGAGTTTTGAGGACATTTGCTGGGCAAGGTATGCGTAAATCCCACAATCTTGCCCTGGCAAATGTCCTCGCTCCCGAGATACGGAGGATCTGTCAAGCCAGAAACGTGACAATTCAGAAAAGCCGTTTTCAACGCATGCACAATGCGCGCTGAAAACCGGCTTTTCGGATGCCTTCCCGGGTCCGTAGAAACTTCGTACGGACCCGTGGAGGCCAGGATTTCTGGGCTAATATTTACTTCACCTTTGTCTGAACTGCTAAAGATACCATTCCTCTCAGCTGACAAAACAAGTTGTGGATGCATACAACTTCAGGGCAAGCAGATTTTATTATCCGAAGTGTGATTTGTATATATTACCATTGTTTGGCACTCCACTTGCTTCCCCTTGATTGAGAGCTGAAATTGTCAGAAGGACATGTATTATGTAACAGCATTCAACCCATAGTGAGTGTGATTACATTGCCATGCATCATACAGGTACAGTAAATCAATAGATTGGTTACGGGGATACAAGGGAAGGAGCATTTAGAGGAGGAGGATGCTGCTACAAAGATTGTGTTGGGGGAGGTAACGTTAGGTACCCTGCATGGTTACTACAAACATTAATATAAAATTATTATCACTGAACTTCTTATGGCACTTCAGCTAAGTCTGTTGAATTGTGCAGTGGACATTTATATCTGTCAGCCATCCAAACCGCCAACCATTAGTTCTAAAAAAGAATTTCCATCCTATGACACACTTGCTCCAAGAAGATTTCTATTACCTCAGCAGAAAATTAGGGCACCCAATTGCTGGAATGACTAGATGAAGATATCCTGTACATCAATGATTCTCATTTGCCATTAGCAAAAACCCTTTTATATGCCATTTCTCATCCATCAGTGGTTGAGCTTTCAATGATGAAAGTACATTGATGGTCAGACACACACTAATGAAACACTGCCCAATTCATGCTTAAATGGGCCCAAGTTGAAAATTGGAGCTATTGGGACCAAAATTGCCCACCGCCAGAAAAGAGTCTCACCTACCGCTCTTGAAGTATTCCGGCTGCCCCAATGCATGGAGCGGCCTAACTGTTGAAATTCAGTACTTCAGTGTTTTTTTGCAGTGAGGTGGAAGTAGTCTCATCATCGGGGCGGAAGTGGGGGTGGGCAGAGTAGCCGTCACTAGTGGGGTGCAAGTGGGGGTGGGGTGGATTTGTCGACGCTTGAAGCCATCAGCGATGAGCTAATGACGTCATCGCGCTGGCGCATCACAACATCCCTCCCCATCAGTTAAAGGGATGGGCCATTGTAAAATCTGCAGCCACTTTAGTGGCAAACACTGGGCCACGAAGGAGGGTCGGGCCATGCTGCCGAACCCGCGGCCATAATTGTTGGCTCGACCTGGCAGTCAGCCGACAAAAGAAAATAACATGGCATCGCCGACAGCACCATTTCCCCTTTAAGGGCGTCCGCACTACCAAGCCACAGAGAGAGTACCGATAGCAAAAGCTGCCAGTGGTACCGATCGGCAGCGCGCTGCTCCCACGGGGCAATTCCTGGAAAGGGCAATTTCGGGAAGGGATCCCCGCCAGTCAGTAAAGGGTCGGTACATGCATGCCACAGAGGGAAAATGGGCGGAGTGGGCCCGTACACCACTCCAAACCTGAGGAAGGGCAATTTTTTAAATGGCAGTCCCTCTGCGGAAATTCGGCGGCCATTCTGCACCGACCCTTGGCTGCCGCTTTCAGATGGCCAGAGGCCTTATAGAAAGGGGCAATTTCAACTCTATTATGTTAGTCCTGACTTGTTTTATGACATAAATAAACTGAGTTGTGGGATGACACTATATTATTACATAGGATTACATAGGATATACGGTGCAGAAACAGGCTATTCGGCCCAATCAGTCCATGCCGGTGTTTATCCTCCACTCAAGACTCCTCCTGTCTTTCAACATAATCCCCTATTCTCTTCTCCCTCATATGCTTGTCTAGCCTCCCCTTAAATGCAACCATACTGTTCGCTTCAACCACTCCCAGAGGTAGCGAGTTCCACATCTCACCACTCTTTGGGTAAAGAGTTTTCTTTTAAATTTCTTATTGGACTTCTTGGTGACTATCTTATATTAATGGCCTTGAGTTATGCTTTTCCCCACAAGTGGAAACATTCTCTCTCTATCCATTCTATCAAACCTTTCATAATTTTAAAGACCTCTATTAGGTCACCCCTCAGCCTTGTTTTTTCAAGAGAAAAGTGACGAAGCCTGTTCTTCCTTTCCTGAGATATATACCCTCGTATTTTTGGTACCACAATGCCCAACAGATGTCTGGCTTTGGGCATCATCGTCTCTGGAATAAACCATTTGAAATTGGAACTTGTAAATCAACGGAAGGAATTTCTATTTCAGAAAAATATTTTTCTACATCTATAATTAAAAACAAGTGTTGTAAATCTTCTCTGCACCCTCTCCAGTGCCTCTATATTCTTTTTATAATATGGCGGCCAGAACTGTACACGGTACTCAAAGTGTGCTCTAACCAAGGTTCGATACAGGTTTAGCATAACTGCCCTACTTTTCAATTCTCTACCTCTAGAAATAAACCCTAGTGCTTGGTTTTGCTTTTTTTTATGGATTTGCTAACCTGTGTTGCAACTTTTAGTGATTTGTGTATTTGTACTCCGAGATCTCTTTGTTCCTCTACTCCTTCTAGACTCGCACCCACCAAGTAAAAAGTGATCTCCCTATTCCTACCAAAATATAATACCTCACATTTATCTGTGTTGAATTTCATTTACCAATCATAATGCCCATTCTGCCAGTTTATTAATGCCCTCCTGTAATTTGTTGCAGTCTACCGCGCTCACCCCCCTCCAACTTGGTGTCATCCACACCATTTGTGTTTTTTAATTAAAGTTGGATTTCTTTTTTTTCCAGAATATCCTGAATATGAACTTGACCAACAATACCTTGAAGGTCTCATTGTAAGACAAGGTGGAGTCATCAAACTAACAGTGCCCATAAAAGGCAAGCCTATTCCCATCTGCAAATGGACAAAGGAAGGCCGTGATATCAGCATGCGTGCAATGATTGCAACTTCTGAGACTCACACTGAACTTGTGATAAAGGAATCAGGCAGAGAAGATTCAGGCACATATGATTTGATTCTTGAAAACAAATGTGGCAAAAAGACAGCATACATTAAGGTGAAGGTGATTGGAAATCCAGATCCTCCCCAAGGACCACTTGAATTTGATGACATTCAAGCTCGTTCTGTCAGAGTATGTTGGAGACCTACGACTGATGATGGTGGATCTGATATCATTGGGTATATTGTTGAGAGACGTGAGGTACCCAAAGCTGCCTGGTATACTGTTGGTTCCAGAGTACGGGAGAGTTCCATTGTTGTTAAGGGCCTGAAGGAAAATGTGGAATACCACTTCCGTGTTTCTGCTGAAAACCAGTTTGGCATTAGCAAACCTCTAAAATCAGAAGAGCCAGTTGTACCAAAGACACAGCTCAGTAAGTATAGTATTGTTCAGTGTAGCCTTAAGTAAAGGTTGTGTTATCTTACCCTTTCATTTTAATTGTTTTTTTTGCATACAGTAGCTAATTCATTACTGTCATTCCAGATCCACCAGAGCCTCCAAGCTATCCACCAGAAATACTGGATGTCACCAAGAGTTCTGTCAGCCTGTGCTGGTCAAGGCCAAGGGATGATGGTGGATCACGTGTCACTGGCTATTTTATTGATCGCAAAGAATCCACTACAGATAAATGGGTGCGACAAAACAAGACTCATATTACCACAACAATGTATACTATTCCTGGGCTTGTTCCAGATGCTGAGTATCAGTTCCGTATTGTGGCACAGAATGACGTAGGTCTTAGTGATCCAAGCCCACCATCAGATTCTATCCAATGCAAGGATCCTTTTGGTATGTTTTACTGTGTCTATATAAAATCCATTATATGAATATGCAATATATAAATGAGATTTCAAATATAATACAATAACTATATCTTAATGAGGTGCCTCACAATCAATTTCATTATATTGAAATTAATATAATTCTAAAAATTATTTTTCACAGATAAACCAAGCCAACCTGGAGAGATTGAGATTAGTTCTGTCACGAAGGATAGCATCACTATCGAGTGGGAACGTCCTGAATGTGATGGTGGCAAGGACATTATTGGTTACTGGGTTGAGTATCGTCAGTCTGGTGATAGTGCATGGAAGAAATGTAACAAGGAACGAATAAAAGATAGACAGTTTACACAAGGTGGCCTTCTGGAAGCCACAGAATATGAATTCAGAGTCTTTGCAGAGAATGAGACTGGAGTCAGCAGGCCTCGTAGAACCATTATGGCAATCAAGACTAAATTGACTTGTATGTATTTTTATTTGTGTTTTAATTTAAATTCATATGCTTTATTAGAAATAACTCCTGCTCATACTTCTTTTTTCTTACCAACAGCTGGAGAAGAACCAAGTGTTAGACAAGAAATTACTGAAGTTATTGCTAAGCTAGGTGAGCCAGCCAAACTGGCTTGCCAGATTATTGGTAGACCACTTCCTGAAATCAGATGGTACCATTATGGAAAAGAATTACAACAAAGCCGCAAGTACAAAATGAGTTCAGATGGACGGAACCATTCAATTACTATTGTAACAGAAGATCAGGATGATGAAGGCTTGTATATATGCAAGGCTACTAATGATGTTGGAGAAACTGAGATCAGTGGCAAAGTATTGCTAGAGGCTACTCCACAATTCCACCCTGGCTTCCCACTAAAAGAAACATATGTCATACAAGTTGGTACAAGTCTTCGCATTCATGTTGTATACATTGGGCGACCTGTGCCTGCTATTCGCTGGTTCCATGGAAAGAAACCCTTGACAGATTCAGATAATGTTTCAGTAGAAAACACAGAGCACTATACGCACCTTGTAGTGAGAAATATCCAACGGAAGAGCCACGCTGGAAAATATAAAGTGCAGCTTAGCAATACGTTTGGAACAGTTGATGCAACATTTACCGTAGAAATCCAAGGTAATCTAATTTAATTTTGTACATGCATATGTTTAGTTTTATTGTAATTACTTCTAGATTTTTCACTCAAACACTATATCTAATACCATCTATATTTACATATAGATAAGCCAGATATGCCTGATGGACCACTAGTAATTGATGCTTTGCTAAAGAATTCTGCAGTAATCAGTTGGAAACCACCACTTGATGACGGAGGTGCTTTGATTACCAACTACATTGTAGAAAAGCGTGAAGCCAAGGAAGGTGAACACTGGCGTTTAGTATCATCCGCTATTGCTAGCACATCTTGTAGAATTGTACATCTCATTGACAGTGCTGGCTACTACTTCCGTGTTTCTGCTCAAAATCAGTTTGGTGTCAGTGAGCCATTGGAAGTTTCCTCTGTTGTCATCATCAAGAGTCCATTTGGTAAGTATCTACATAAACGATGTTGTTGTTGATGATACAAAGATGGGTGGAAAAGAAAGTTGTGAGGAGGTCACAAAAAGTCTGCAAAGGGATATATACAGGCTAAGTGAGTGGGCAAACATTTGGCAATGGAGTAAGTGGGAAAATGTGAGGTTATCCACTTTGGCAGGAAAAATAAAAAATAAAATTATTATTTAAATGGAGAGAGATTACAAAATGCTACAGTACAGAGAGGCCTGGGGGTCCTTGTGCATAAAACATTAAAATATTAGTATGCAGGTACAGCAAGTAATCAGGAAGGCAAATGGCATATAAATCCTTCTACAACTGTACAGGGTATTGGTGTGATCACAACTAGAGTACTGCATACAGTTTTAGTCTCCTTATTTAAGGAGGGATATACTTGCATTGGAGGCAGTTCAGAGAAGGTTCACGAGGTTGATTCCTGAGATGAAGGGGTTGACATATGAAGAAAGGTTGAGCAGGTTGGGCCTATACTCATTGGAGTTTAGAAGAATGAGAGCTGATCTTATTGAAAAATATAAGATAGTGAGGGGGCTTGACAAGATAGATGCATAGAGGATGTTTCCCCTTGTGGGGGAATGTAGAACTAGGGGGCATAGTTGCAGAATAAGGGGTCGCCCATTCAGAACTGAGATGAGGAGGAATTTCTTCTTTCAGAGGGTCATAAATCTGTGGAATTCTCTGCCCCATAGAGTTGTGGAGGCTGGGTCATTGAATTTCTTTAAGGTGGAGATAGACAGATTTTTGAGCAATATGGGAGTGAAGGGTTATGGGGAGCGGGCAGGGAAGTGGAGCTGAGCCCAAGATCAGATCAGCCATCACCTTATTAAATGGCTCAAGGGGCCAAATGACCTACTTCTGCTCCTATTTCTTATGTTCTTATGTTACTTGTCTACAAGCTTATATTTTGAATTATAACATATATACTTTTATTCTCCCTATAGAGAAACCTGGCAAACCACCCAAGCCTGTTGTAGCTGCGGTCACAAAGGACTCTTGTGTGGTTTCATGGAAACCACCTGCCAGTGATGGTGGCGCAAAGATTAGAAACTATTACCTTGAAAAACGAGAGAAGAAGCAGAATAAATGGATTGCTGCAACAACTGATGAAATACATGAAACAGTTTACTCTGTGAAAGGCCTTATTGAGGGCTTGGAGTATGAGTTCCGCGTCAAATGTGAAAACCTTGGTGGTGAGAGTGACTGGAGTGAATTATCTGATCCTGTTGTTCCAATGAGTGATGTACCTATCAAGGCACCACAGTTTAAAGAAGAAATACGCAACTTGAGTGTGAAATATATGGGCAATGCCACTTTTGTTTGCAAGATTACTGGTCATCCTAAACCTGTTGTGAAATGGTTTAAACAGGGAAAAGAAATTGAGCCTGATGGTGAAAAGATAAAGGTCCAGGAATTTAAGGGAGGCTACCACCAGTTGGTAATTACTAGTGCCACAGGAGAAGATGCGACTGTTTATCAAGTCAGAGCAATCAATCAAGGAGGTTCCATTTCATCAACAGTCTCTTTGGATGTTGATGGTGTGTATCATACAGAAATTACTTAAACATGTTGTATAATAGTGAGATGGTATATTTCTAGATACATTTGGGATATAATTGGTCTTGGGGGTAGTGCATTGGTGATAGAAAATCATGTTTTTTAAAACACCTGATTTTCTTTTTCATCGAATTATTTTTTCATTGAAGTCAGTGGGAAAAAAAATCAGGTGAGGTATAAATCGGGCTGGCGAATCACTATTGCCCATTCGGCACTACCACCCAAAATCACCTTCATCCCCATTAACTTCACTGTTTTAAATTAACTTGCTGCCTTTCAGTATTTATTTTTTAAACTAAATTTGTTATTTTTTTTGTTTCTAGTTCCTGCCAAGATTCATCTACCCAAACATCTGGAAGGCATGGGTGCAGTTCATGCTCTCCGTGGTGAAATAATAAGCATTAAAATTCCTTTCTGTGGCAGGCCTGATCCTGTAATCACATGGCAGAAAGGGCAAGATCTTATTGATAATAACGGTTACTACCAAGTAATTGTGACCAGATCATTTACATCTCTTGTGTTCCCTAATGGAGTTGACAGGAAAGATGCTGGTTTCTATGTTGTATGTGCCAAGAACAGATTTGGCATAGACCAACAAACAGTTGAACTGGATGTGGCTGATGTGCCTGACATGCCAAGAGGAATTCAAGTCAGTGACATTACTCGTGATTCTGTTGTTTTAACATGGAATCCTCCAGCTAATGATGGTGGCAGCAAAGTAATTAACTATGTTATTGAGAAATGTGCAACAACAGCAGAGATGTGGATACGTGTTGCACAGTCACGTGATACGCATTACACTGTTGTGAACCTCTTCGGCAAGACTAGCTACCAGTTCCGTGTGATTGCTGAGAACAAGTTTGGCCAGAGCCAGCCGTCAGAGCCAACTGATCCTATCGTTACAAAAGAAGATAAGACAAGAGTTCTGAACTATGATGAAGAGGTTGATGAATCGATGGAGATTACCAAATGCAAAGCTACTCATTCTAAACTTAAAGAACTTCACAGTCAATACACAATTGCTGAAGAGTTGGGACGTGGACAGTTTAGTATCGTTCATCGTTGTATTGAAAATATCAGTAAGAAGACATACATGGCGAAGTTTGTTAAAATAAAGGGTGCTGATCAGGTGCTGGTGAAAAAAGAGATTGAAATTCTCAATATTGCTAGGCACAGGAATATCCTTTTGCTACACGAATCATTTGAGAGCCTTGAAGAATTGGTCATGGTCTTTGAGTTCATTTCAGGCCTTGATATCTTTGAGCGCATTAATACAACTACCTTTGAGCTGAATGAAAGAGAAATTATCATCTACACTCGCCAGATCTGTGAAGCACTTGAGTTTCTACACAGTCAGAATGTTGGCCATTTTGATATCAGACCAGAGAATATAATCTACAGCACAAGAAAGAGCTCTGTTCTTAAGATTATTGAACTTGGGCAGGCCAGACAACTCAAACCTGGTGACAATATTAGAATCCAGTTCAATGCTGCAGAGTATGCAGCACCTGAATTACACCAGCATGATATGGTCAGTGCAGCTACCGACATGTGGTCAGTAGGTGCACTTGTGTATGTACTTCTTAGTGGTCTGAATCCATTTAGCGCTGAAACAAACCAACAGATTATTGATAACATTATTCGAGCAGAATACAACTTTGAGGATGAAGCTTTCAAAGAAGTCACCACTGAAGCTCTAGACTTCATTGACCGCCTTTTGGTCAAAGAAAGGAAAGCTCGGATGACAGCTGCTGATGCTCTTGGACATCCTTGGTTGAAACAGAAGACGGAAAAAATGAGCACCAAAGTTATTAAGACTTTGAGACACAGAAGATACTATCAGACCATAGTCAAGAAAGAATTGAATGTTGCTGTTTCTGTTGCTCGAATTTCTTCTGGTGGAGCTGTTAGAACCCAAAGGGGAGTTTCAGTTGCTAAAGTTAAGATATCTCCAATTGAAATTGGTCCAATTACTGGACAAATTATGCATGCTTCTGCTGAGGAAGGTGGTCATGTTAAATATTCCTGCAACATAGAAAATTATGATCAATCTACCCAAGTCACTTGGTACTTTGGTGTCAAGCAACTGGAATGCAATGACAAATATGAAATTACCTACCAGGATGGTTTCGCAACAATGTATGTTAAAGACATAAATAAGACAGATGATGGTACTTACAGATGCAAAGTAATAAATGACTATGGTGAAGATAGCTCCTACGCAGAATTGTTTGTTAGTGGTATCAGAGAAATTCGTAAATTCTATATGGAACGTACTGTAAAGAAAGTAAAACGTAAAGTGGATGCTATGAGGCTCCTTGAGAGGCCACCAGAGTTTACTTTGCCATTGTACAAGCGTTCTGCATATATTGGGGAAGATGTCAGATTTGGTGTTACTATAACAGTTCACCCTGAACCCCGAGTAACTTGGTTGAAATCTGGACAGAAGATCAAACCAGGTGAAGATGAGAAAAAATATACTTTTATATCTGACAAAGGCCTCTATCAACTGATCATCCACAAGCTAACAACCGATGATGATGCTGAATACACAGTACTAGCTCGCAATAAATATGGTGAGGACTGCTGCAAAGCCAAATTAGTGGTATTACCTCACCCACCTGCACCAGACAACACTTTAAGACCAATGTTTAAGCGTTTGTTGGCAAATGCAGAATGCATGGAAGGTCAAAGCATTCGTTTTGAATGTAGGGTATCTGGCACACCGCCACCTGCTCTGAAATGGGAGAAAGATGGACAGGCTTTGGGATTAGGTCCAAATATTGAAATTGTCCATGAAGGTCTAGACTACTATGTTTTGCACATAAGGGATACTTTACCAGAGGACTCTGGCAGTTACAGAATCACTGCTACCAACAGCGCTGGATCTGCAAGCTGCCAAGCCTATCTAAAAGTTGAACGCATGACCTACGTCAAGCGTCAGTACAAGAGCGAGGAAGAACGGCAACAACATGTTCAGAAACAAATTGACAAAACAATTAGAATGGCTGAAATTCTTGCAGATGTTGAAGCAGTTCCACTGACAGCAGTAGCAAAGGAAGCTCTGCGAGAAGCTGCAATAATGTACAAACCAGCTGTCAGCACCAAGAATGTAAAAGGTGAATATGAAATTGCAATGGTAGAAAAGAAAAAGGAAGAAAAGAGACTTCGTATGCCTTATGATATTCCAGAACCTCGTGTGCATGCAGCAAATGCAATTGAAGAGAATCAAGATATCAAGCAGTTTGTGCCTTTGTCTGACATGAAGTGGTACAGGAAACTGCGAGACCAATATGAAATGCCAGCATCAATTGAGAGAATTGTCACAAAACGACCAAAACGAATCCGTCTCTCAAGATGGGAGCAGTTCTATGTCATGCCTTTGCCACGCTTTACTGATCAGTATAAACCAAAATGGCGGTTACCAAAAGTGTCACAAGATGATCTTGAAACAGTTAGACCAGCTCGAAGGCGCACACCATCTCCTGAGTATGAAATATATTATAGACCCAGAAGGAGATCACTTGGTGATTTGTCAGATGACGAATTACTCCTCCCTGTTGATGACTACCTTTCAAGGAAGAGAATAGAAGAGGAAAGATTACGCCTTGAGGAGGAGCTTGAATTAGGATTTTCTGCTTCACCTCCAAGCCGCAGCCCTCCACGTTTTGAGTTATCAGCACTTCAGCATAAAACTCAACGGACACAGTTAGCTGCAGCGGAAGAGGAGGAAAAATACGTCAAATACCAAAAATATCACATCCCTTCCAAATATGAAGCTGGTCCGAGTTTCATCGACCTCCGGCAACGTCATGACAAAGTTGTTTATAGAGCGCCAAGACAAAGAATGATTGAAGACAGAGAAGATGAAGAGCTGCTTCGACCAATTGCTACAGTCCAGAGATTGTCCAGCTACCAAAAAGAACTTGAACATATGGAACATGAGGAAAAAGAAAGGATCAAAAGTAGACGAGAAAGAGAGATTTTAGCGACAAAATTAGCAGAAGAAGAAGAAACCATCGAAGTTAAGGAATATGTTCGCAGAGAATCCCCATCTGTCTCAAGGCTTCTTAGGAGAAGGAGATCACTTTCTCCAACTTACATTGAATTGATGCGACCTGTATCTGAACTAATCAGATCCCGACCATACCCTACAGAATTTGAAAGTGAAGGCTTAGAAAGACGGTCACCCACGCCAGAGAGAACTCGTCCTCGCTCACCCAGTCCTGTATCTCGAGAGAGCTCACTTTCACGCTTTGAAAGGACTGCTAGGTTTGACATCTTTTCACGCTATGAATCAATGAAAACTGCTCTAAAAACTCAGAAGACTTCAGAAGGAAAATATGAAGTTATTACTCAGCAACCTTTCAGCCTTGACCATGGTCCACGTATAACTTTGAGAATGCGTTCTCACCGTATCCCTTGTGGTCAAAGTACCAAATTTACTCTAAATGTCCTGTCCAAGCCAAGAGCTGAAATTAGTTGGTACCACAACGGTAGAGAAATTCAAGAAAGCAACAAGTATCACTTTACTGATATGACTGGTGTCCTGACACTGGAAATTCTAGATTGCCAAGCTGAAGATAGTGGAACCTATCGTGTTGTTAGTTCTAATTACAAAGGAGAGGCCTCTGACTATGCAACACTTGATATTACGGGAGGTGACTATTTTACCTACCTATCTCGCCGTAAAGATGAGGAGCGACCAAAATCACTTGTACCCGAACTGACAAGGACTGATTTTTACCAGATCTCTACAGTCAGAAAAACAACAGAAATTGAAGAGATTAGTGAGATGGAAGAAACTAAAACAAGAGAGTCAGAAGTAATGGAATCAATCAGCTCTGACTTGTATGCTTCAAAAGAAAAATCAATTCGTGCATCCAAGCGGACACTCCCAGCCAAAATACTAACAAAACCACAGTCGGTCACAGTAGTAGAAGGAGAATCCGTTAGATTTTCCTGTGGCATTGACGGTGAGCCAACACCCACTGTGACATGGATGCATTCTGAGAGAACAATTACATCCTCCAAACGCTTGCTTATTACCGCAACACAATATAAATCTACCTTTACAATTACATCAGTTCAATCTTCTGATGAAGGAAGCTATACAGTAATAGTAGAAAATTCCGAAGGAAGACAAGAAGCACACTTTACTCTGTCTATCCGAAAAGCTGGAGCAAAGGAACTAGGTATTGTAGCAACACCAATGGTAAAGTCCCCTGAACCTCGTGCAAAGACTCCCAAGAGAGTCAAATCACCAGAACCAGTCACTTCTCTTCCAAGAGTTAAGTCACCCCCAACTCTCAGAACACCTTCAGCAGAACGAGTGGAGATCCCTGCAAGTGCTCCACCTAAGATTTCTCAAGGATTGAAAGCTGAAGTTTCTGAAGATGGTACAGTAAAATTGATATGTGCAGTTGAAAGTACAGTTCTGAATGTGAAAGAATTAACTTGGTTCAAAGATGGACGTAAAGTAAAGGAAAACAGTCATTACAGATTGGATTATACTGCTAAAGGTGTCTATAGTCTCAATATCCATGGAATTAATGAAACTGACGAAGGAGAATACACTTGTGAAATCACTGGTGAAGGAGGTGTTACCAAAACAACTTTTTCCTTTGTTGGACAAGTATTCAAAAGCATTGTCACCAAAGTGGCAACAGTTCAGAAAAAAGCTGTGGCTAAATCACATGGAAAAACAGAGGTAGTTCAGGAACAAATTGTGAAAAAAGAGCTTAAACCATCATACACAGAAATTATGGCCACACGTGTACAAATGACTGCAGTAGATGGTCAGAAAGCCATACTGAAGGCCAACATACCAAATGCTTCCAATGTGAAATGGGTCTCAAATGGTGTGGAACTTATCAATTCAGAAGATTATCGATATGGTGTATCAGGAAATGACCACACTTTAACCATCAAAAAGATCAGTTTCAGAGATGAAGCCGCAATCACCTGTGAAGCAAAAACTGAGCATGGAATAGTTAAATGTCAATTTGATTTAACAGTTAAACAAAAACAATCAAATGCTCCAACATTCATTGCACAGCCCAAGTCCCAAAATGTTAATGAAGGACAAAATGTGGCATTTACTTGTGAAATATCAGGGGATCCTTCTCCAGAGGTTGAATGGCTGAAAGACAACCATCCTGTAAGTACTTTATTAATTTAAGCTTGCTGCTCATAGACATAGAAACATAGAAAATAGGTGCAGGAGTAGGCCATTCGGCCCTTCGAGCCTGCACCGCCATTCAATAAGATCATGGCTGATCATTCCCTCAGTACCCCTTTCCTGCTTTCTCTCCATACCCCTTGATCCCTTTAGCCGTAAGGACCACATCTAACTCCCTCTTGAATATATCCAATGAACTGGCATCAACAACTCCCTGTGGCAGGAAATTCCACAGGTTAACAACTCTCTGAGTGAAGAAGTTTCTCCTCACCTCAGTCCTAAATGGCCTACCCCTTATCCTAAGACTATGTCCCCCTGGTCCTGGACTTCCCCAACATCAGGAACATTCTTCCCGCATCTAACCTGTCCAGTCCCGTCAGAATCTTATACGTTTCTATGAGATCCTCTCTCATCCTTCTAAACTCCAGTGAATAAAGGCCCAGTTGATCCAGTCTCTTCTCATATGACAGTCTAGCCATCCCTGGAATCATTTATCTAAATCTTCAAATATAACAATGTTAGTATGCTTATAATGAAAGGAAATTTGTTTCATATTTCAGATTGCAATCTCAAGAAATGTGAAAGTGAATCGTTTGAAAAACAAGTACACACTAGAAATTCTGAATGCAACAGTTTCTCACAGTGGAAAATATACAGCAACAGCAAAAAATTTCCATGGACAGTGTTCTGCAACAGCCTCTTTAATTGTACTTGGTATGCTATTGCCTTAAATTAATTATTGCACTTGTTATTACGATCTTTGCATTTTCTGTGCACCCTATTTATTTTAGCATTTTATTGAACCTGAACTTTGAGTTTCTTCAGTACAATGTAGAACAAAAGTCTGGCAATTAATTGAATAATATTAACATATAAATGTATATTTTTACAATTTAAACTAGATGCAAATGTTTTAATGTTTTCTTTGATCTATTAGCACATGATGTATGACGCATTCAAGTAGGACTCACATTTTGAATTTTATAAAATGATTTTAACTTTGTAGTGTGTCAAAAGTGAGGCCATTTAGGCATCATATCTGTTTGTTATGCTCCACAGCTCTAATTGAAGAACCTTCTAAAATGGTAGTTCTGGAGACTGGTGCTTCTGCTAGCATGCAGGAACGTTTCTCTTCCAAGACAATGCAAATGACCAAACAAGAGGCTAGCAGCAGCATGACCGAAGTTAAATTTGCCAGCATGTCTTCGAGTAGCATGTCATCTTTCAAAGAATCAAAGTTATCAATGAGCTCCAGCTCTTTTATGGAGCATTCCAGTATGAGTCAATTGGAAGCAAGTACTGGCAAAATGATTACTGGTAGTATTAAAGGTAATATTGAGCCATTACTAAAACATTAAAACATGATTTTTTTTTTCTCCATTAATTATATTCCATTGCATCAAAACTAACTTGTCTAATGCATTTGTTTTTAACAGGGTCTTCTCCTAAAATTGAAGCTTTACCATCAGATATCACCATTGAGAAAGGAAAGGTTCTAACAGTGGCCTGTGCCTTCTCAGGTGATCCTATGCCCGAAGTAAATTGGTCACGTGGAGGAAGATCTCTTTCTGATGAAGCAGAAGGTGGCAGATTCCACATTGAAACAACAGATGATCTAACAACACTCATTATCACAGGTGTCAAAGAAAATGATGCAGGACGCTACACTCTAAGACTCACAAATGAATTTGGATCGGATTCTGCCACTGTAAATATTAAAATTAGATCAATTTAAACATTTGAATGAACTGACACTAAACTTCGAAATTGATAAATACTTTAACTGTAATGAACTTGAAATTCTGACTTGTATATATTATTTCAAATATTTTTTTACCTGACCTAACATCGTGCATTTATACCAAACTAGACAATTTCTGAACAAATGGTAGATTGTGCAATATGGGATTATTGCACATTTTATTTAGGAATTTTTAACCATGTTCTGTGACATGTACATACTGTATATAGCCGATCTAAACGGTTATGGAAGTTTTGTACCTTGTGTTTTATGAGATTTTCAATGCAACTTTTGAAACTGAGAGTTGGCAGGGGAAAGTTTGAATTAGACGACTACCTTGTTCAACCTGGAACTAAAATTTGTGCCTCAACACAATGTTGATGTCTAAGAATACCTCAGCAGGTAGAGAGGCTCCCTGCTGAAGACAACCTATACCCAAGAGATGATGCTATGCACAGTATCTAGATACGTGCAATACAAGTTCGTGGAATTAGAAGGCTACACCTGTGGTGCTATTTACATATACCCTCCTGCAAATAACACCACAAGACTTTAGCCTCTAAACCAGCTATGTCATATCACCGTTTAACATGGACAAGATGATCAATTATGAATACAAAGTACAAGCGGCCATTACTTTGTATAATCATCTTCAGTGCACTGTTTCTAACATGGTGACTACTTGGATAGTTTGAATGAAAAATACACCAACCTGGCCATACCCTCATTTCAACAAACTGTTCCAAGTACTCCTATGTAGAAATAGTGCCAACTCACGGAGGTTCAATTTTTCCATCGGGTGCATTGACTTTGTGTGGTAATCGTAGAATTTTATTTCATGTTATCTGTTCTCAGGGCATAAATAACAGAAATTAACAACATTGAAAAAAATCTTTCTGCTCCAACATTTTAATGCCCTGTGCAGTAACTTTATTTAGAGAAATAAGTAGTGTTTATGTTATTTTATTAAGCCTCCTTGAGAATTAGAAAAGTAAAATTGTATTTCTGATTTGAAATAAAGCATGCTTTCTGCACCTATAAACATTTTCTTTCTTTTTTTGCACATGGCTTCACTCAACTAAAGGCAATAATAGTGACAAAGCTTACTCAATGTTCATAAATTTAGTAACTTCACACATATTTATCAGCATTAAAAGGTAATTCACAAAGAAATTAAGTTCACATAAATTTAGAAGATGTAAACATGAAAAATGTCTGGGACATTTTTGAGGAGGTTATTAACGTGGAAGATAAGGGAGTGTCTAGGGATATTATTTATATGGACTTCTGGAAGGCGTTCCACATAAGCGACTGTTAGAACATAAGAACATAAGAATTAGGAGCAGGAGTAGGCCATTCAGCCCCTCGAGCCTGCACCGCCATTCAATAAGATCATGGCTGATCTTCTACCTCAACTCCACTTTCCTGCACTGTCCCCCATATCCCAAGATTCTCAATATTAAAAAATTTATCGATCTCTGTCTTGAATATACTCAAAAACTGAGCCTCCTCGGCCCTCTGGGGTAGAGAATTCCAAAGATTCACCACCCTCTGAGTGAAGAAGTTTCTTCTCATCCCAGACTCCTTATTCTGAGACTGGTTCTCGACTCCCCAGCCAGAGGAAACAGCCTCCCTGCATCTACCCTGTCTAACCCTGTAAGAATGTTGTATGTTTCAATGAGATCACCTCTGATTCTTCTAAACTCTAGAGAATATAGGCCTAGTCTGCTCAATCTCTCCTCATAGGCCAATCCCTCCATCCCAGGAATCAGTCTGGTGAACCTTTGTTGCACTCTCTCTATGGCAGGTATATCCTTTCTTAGGTAAGGAGATCAAAACAGTACACAATACACCAGGTGCGGTCTCACCAGCGCCCTATATAATTGCAATAAGACGTCTTTACTGTTGTGCTCAAATCCTCATGTAATAAAGGTCAACATACCATTTGCTTTCTTAAATTAATAAAAATAAAAACATGGAATTAGAGGCAATCTATTGACATGGGTTGGAAATTGGTTAGGAGGTAGGAGACAGAGAATGGGGATAATGGGTGTGTACTCCAATTGGCAGGATGTGACGAATGGTGTTCCCCCAGGAATCTATACTGGGCCTCAGCTTTTCACTATATTTATCAATGACTTAGCGATAGAAACATATAAATCGACAGCACAGAAGGAAGCCACTTTGGTCCATCGTGTCCACGCTAGCCGATAAAGAGCCACACGGCCCTCGGTCAGCAGCCCTGAAGGTTACATATGAACCTATGAACAATGGCAGAAAGGTAAAGAGCACCCGGCCTAACCAGTCCACCCCACACAACTGCAAAACCCCTTCCACCGAAACATTCTACACTCCACCTCAACCGGAGCCATGTGATCTCCTGGGAGAGGCAAAAAACAGATAGAAATGCAGGCCAATTGGGGGGGAAAATATCTGGGAAAATTCCTCTCCCACCCATCCAGGTGATCGAAGCTAGTCCAGGAGATCATCCTGGCCGTATTCGATTCCCTGCATTACTTAACATTATCTGCACCAGCCAACAAGAGATTATCCAGTCTATCCCAAGTACCAGCTCTTAAGTCTGTAACCCTGCAGGTTACGGCACTTCAAATGCCCATCCAAGCACCTTTTAAATGTGGTGAGGGTTTCTGCATCTACCACACTTCCAGGCAGTGAGTTCCAGATCCCCACAACCCTCTGCATGAAGAAGCCTCCCCTCAAATGCCCTCTGAACCTTCCACCAACCACCTTAAAACTATGCCTCCTCATAATTGACCCCTCCACCAAGAGAAATAGGCCCTTGTTATCCATTATATCCAGGCCCCTCAAAATTTTGTACACCTCAATGAGGTCTCCCCTCAGCCTCCTCTGTGCCAAGGAGAACAAACCCAGCCTATCCAATCTGTCCTCGTAGTTAAGATTCTCCATTCCAGGCAGCATCCTAGTAAACTCTTCTGCACCCTCTCTAGTGCAATCACGTTCTTCCTATAATACGGCGAACAGAACTGCACACAGTACTCCAGATGTGGCCAAAACCAGATTATTATACAATTTAAGCATAACCTCTCTGCTCTTGTATTCTGTGCCTCGGCCAATAAAGGCAAGCATTCCGTATGCCTTCTTAAATACCTTATCCACCTGGCCTGCTACTTTCAAGGATCTGTGGACAAGCTCTCCAAGGTCCCTTTGTTCATCTACACTTAAGTGGCCTACCACTAAATGTGTATACCCTTTCCTTATTAGCCATCCCAAAGTGCATCACCTCACACTTCTCCAAATTAAATTCCATTTGCCACTGCTCTGCCCACCTAACCAGTAGATTGATATCCTGCTGCAATCCATGACTTTCCTCTTCATTATCAACCACACAGCCAATTTTAGTGTAATCTGCAAACTTCTTAATCATACTCCCTATATTCAAATCTAGATCATTGATGTACACCACAAAAAGCAAGGGACCCAGTACTGAGCCCTGCGGAATCCCACTGGAAACATCCTTCCAGTCACAAAAACATCTATCAACCATTACCCTTTGATTCCTACCTCTAAGCAAATTTTGGATCCAAATTGCCATTTTGCCCTGGATTCCATGGGCTTTAACCTTCATAACCAGTCTACCATGTGGGACTTTAGTTTTGCTAAAGTCCATATACACTACCCTCATCTACCCTCCTGGTTACCTCCTCAAAAAATTTAATCAGGTTAGTCAAACACAATCTTCCCTTAACAAATCCGTGCTGACTGTCCATAATTAATCCTTGCCTTTCTAAATGTAGATTTATCTTAGCTTTCAGGATTTTTCCAATAATTTTCCCACCACTGAGGTTAGGCTGATAGTCCTGTAATTGTTCGGCCTATCCCTTTTTCCCTTCTTAAACAAGGGTACCACATCAGCAGTCCTCCAGTCCTCCAGCACCACGGCCAAATCTAAAGAGAACTGGAAAATGATGGTCAAGGCCTCTGCTATTTTCTCTTTTACTTCGCTCAACAGCCTGGGATGCATTTCATCTGGGCCTGCGAACTTATAGAAACATAGAAAATAGGTGCAGGTGTGGGACATTTGGCACTTCGAGCCTGCACCATCATTCAATAAGATCATGGCTGATCATTCACCTCAGTACCTCTTTCCTGCTTTCTCTCCATACCCCTTGATCCCTTTAGCCATAAGGGCCATATCTAACTCCCTCTTGAATATATCCAATAAACTGGCATCAACTACGCTCTGCGGTAGGGAATTCCACAGGTTAACAACTCTCTGAGTGAAGACGTTTCTCCTCATCTCAGTCCTAAATGAGATGAGGAGAAACATCTTATGCCTTATCCTTAGACTATGTCCCCTGGTTCTGGACTTCCCCAACATCGGCAATATTCTTCCTGCATCTAACCTGTCCAGTCCCGTCAGAATTTTATATGTTTCTATGAGATCCCGTCTCATCCTTTTAAACTCCAGTGACTACAGGCCCAGTCGATTCATGCTCTCCTCATATGTCAGTCCTGCCATCCCAAGAATCAGTCTGGTGAACCTTCGCTGCACTCCCTCAATAGCAAGAACGTCCTTCCTCAGATTAGGAGACCAAAACTGAACACAATATTCCAGGTGAGGCCTCACTAAGGCCCTGTACAACTGCAGTAAGACCTCCCTGCTCCTATACTCAAAACCCCTAGCTATGAAGGCCAACATACCATTTTCCTTCTTCACCGCCTGCTGTACCTGTATGCCAACTTTAAATGACTGATGTACTATGATACCCAGGTCTTGTTGCACCTCCCCTTTTCCTAATCTGCCGCCATTCAGATAATATTCTGTCTTCGTGTTTTTGCCCCAAAGTGGATAACCTCACATTTATCCACATTATACTGCAGCTGCCATGCATTTGCCCACTCACCTAACCTGTCCAAGTCACCCTGCAGCCTCTTAGTATCCTCCTCACAGTTCACACCACCACCCAGCCTAGTTTCATCTGCAAACATGGAGATATTACACTCAATTCCCTCATCCAAAGCATTAATGTATATTGTAAATAGCTGGGATCCCAGCACTGAGCCCTATGACACCACATTAGTCACTGGCTGCTATTCTGAAAAGGATCTGTAAGGAGAAAATGGGTAGGCTTCTCCTCCCACGAGCGGGACCCCTGATATAGAGGGTCGACGCTCGCCCCAACCCGCGTAACAGCCTCCGGAGTTAGCAGACCGAGACGAATAGCAAGGTATAACGATCTTTTATTACGAACGCCGCCTATGAGTGGAGATGCTCCCGGACGTTCGTAATAAAAGATCTTTATACCTTGCCATTTGTCTCTGTCTGCTAACTCCGGGGGCTGTTACGCGGGTTGGGGCGAGCGTCGACCCTCTATATCAGGGGGTCCGCTCGTGGGAGGAGAAGCCTTCCCATTTTCCCCTTACATTTGGCACTGCGAGCTGGGTATGGACTTCCTGAACGGAACGATGACCCAGCTGTTGGAGTGAGTATGTTTTAATTTACCACCTTCAAGTTAGAGCTGTGACATTGTAAACTGCAAGGGGAGAACATCTGTACAAAGAACCATTTGTAGCAGGTCCAGGAGGACGGAGACGGCGGACAGGGATGATCGAGAGGTGGAAGGGGGTCAAAAGGTGTATCCTCAAATGCGCGCGTGGAGGTAGCACGGCTGTGCGAGGGTACGATGCAAGAGAAGATATAGAGGAAGGTCTATTGACCCGAAGCGGTATGAGCGCACGGTGCAGGGACGAGACATATTGACCCAAAGCATGGCAGTACGAGTGTACGGCGCCTAGGGAAGACATATAGATATAAATAATGTCCTGCATACCTAACACGAGTTAAAGGGAGTGCCCAAGATAGCCCCGAAGAAGATGGGTAACACGGCTATTAAAAAGGCGAATAAAACCAATCATTAATTGTAACTTGCGTAACTACGTAATGCCATAAAAAGTTGATTGATAGTGGCTATCTTAAGTGACATATGGATCCAAAAATAGAGCCGGCCAAACAATTAATAAGCTTTGTTGAATGAAGAGAGACTTTTGTGAATGCCTGTCGTTGAGTGAGAGTCCTTGTGTGATTTTTTGACTGCGGAATGAATTTTTCATGTTTCTGAATGCCTGTTTGGAAAATTAGTGCAGCTCCACCCACTTTTCCAAACAGAGTGAAAGTTTTTTTTAACCCTTTGTAGTGTTGTCCTGTATGTGGGAAGTGTTAAGACATTTTAAGTTAGAAACGCAGGTGTGGATTTATTCGGATGATAAGTTACGGAGCTAGGAAATGCACAAAGGATAGGTTTATTGAGCAAAATATAAAAAATACATGGTCCCGGTGGTTAAAAAAAAGAATTTATTTGACACGTTCACTTACTTGTCGACAGAAAACACCCAATCATTGATTACATTGGGTTGAAAGACATAACTTTAGTCTAGGAATGAGATAAAGAATGCCTTTTAAAAATGGCCTGTGAGGGTCTCTAGAGGCTGCGAGCTGGGAAAGTACGCTCCCATTTTCCTTTGTGTAAAACCTTAACGCGAAAGCTTCTAGCTCAGTAAAAAGAGTTTTAAATAAAGATTGGCATTACAAAATTTGAAGTGGGATTCGGAGATATTAAGAGAAGGCACAGCAAAATACTGAGATGGATTCAAACTAAAAAAAATATTATTAAATTAAATCTGATCTCGTAAAGAAAAAAGGAGGAAATAAAACTAAAAGGTTTGGAAACAATCTAGAAATACCTTCAGGGATCATGTCAAACTCCTGGGTGAGTGGTGAGCTATCTGCGAAGGTGTAAGAGGGACTTTGAAAAAATGTTAAAACGGCAAGCTTTAGCAGTTTAGAAAAAAGACATTGTAACGACCTAGAAACTGGAATTTGAGATCACGAAAAGCAGCCCTCAAAGCCTACGTGCTAGACTCCATTCTAGTTATGGAGAAAAGAAAAAGGATAAAGACGCAACTTTGAAAGAAAACAAATTGAACGAATTTGAAAGAAAAGGTGTCTTCGATTGTCTGATGATTTTAAATTAACAAATTTACAGAGACACGAGCCTTCCATATAAAATACAAAACCTAATTTGAAGAAAGGAGATCTGGGGGAAAAAAGACGTAACGTACTAAATAGGTGCTGACAAAAAAAGGGTGTTTGTGATGGAAAATGACATAACTTACTAAATACTAGTTGACATCGGCTGTGAAAAAAATATTGTTGAATTGAAAAAAAAGAATTTGAAGAGGTAAAAGACACTCCCCATTGATAATGATTTTAAGTTACGAGAAAGTTTCACTGCAGTTTGAAAGATTTCCAAATTGGACATTGTTTATCAAGAAAAGTCCCGAACAGTCTAAACAAGCAGGAGGGTTTTGAAAATAACGAGGAGAAAAGATCTAAGCTATGCGAACTCAGCATAGAAAGAAAAAACTGGGAATTAGAGAATTTTACTGAATTTTAAAATTCTTATAGAAAATGGAACTGGCACGGAAGTTTAGATTTCGTGCTGAGAGAGAAATAAAACACAAGATTTGCCCAGTGAACGGGACCGTAAAATAAAACGAAATGTTGGAATGTATACAGCTTGTGTGAAAATTGGATTTCAGTAAACAAAATAGCTATTAAAAATGTGTGGTCTCGTTTTAAATCAATTAAAAAAAAATCTTTGGCAAGTACTTGAATTAGAAGTTAAGAAAAAATTGGAGTTTAATCTAAAATGCCGTCTTTCCTGATGAGAAGACTTTTATTATGACGGCTTTACTAATGATTTCTGCTGTTTTAACAGATTCCTAATTTCTAAGCAAGTTTTGAAGGCACAAAGACTTAAAAAAGAATTTTTCGGATGATTACGTGAAGTCACGTAATGACATCAGGCTTTCTTACAAACCTGTAAAGGAGTTAACCCTTTCCATTGACAGCTGTTTTATACTGGACATTATTAATTTGGATTTCGAAATAGAATAAAAAAGACTCACCTGACAGATAGAGGAAATGGCGCAATAGCCTGATACAAATAAAAGAAAGATACTCAAACAAAACAAATTCAAGAGTTAAAAGCTAAGATAAATAAGCAGGAAGAGATTTTTTTTTAAACGGGACCAGACGGATAGTGCGGTGCGCAGCCATAGCACCATCACCTATGGCAATAGAGCCCACGGTGGGTAAGTGTAGTCCACAAACCCAACCTAACTTTACCTCCGATTTCACAGAGTGACCTCGACATGCATGGATAAAAGATGAGTAGACCAGAACCTAACACCTGGTGACGACCAGGCTATCTGTTTAAAATTTGCAGATAAAACACTCACCGAGATGGGACCGCAGCGGCTACTTCGACTCTGGAGACTCAGGATACTGGGGACCTTGAGGCCCACGCAGGCACTGGATAATACAGATGGACTACGAGAGATATAGCACACGCAGGAAAGACACAACTACATGAACTAGCTTTCTTTAATTTAATTGCCGAAATATGCAACCCAGCAGCCAAGGACTGGAGCAAGGACAGAACTTATTTTAACGCATGGCTATGTATAGTGTATTAAGTAAGGTTGTAATGCAGCAGGCTGCCGATGCCATGGGCGCCAGTAGATTCCGAGGACAGGAGCTAGTTCATAGGACCAAAAGGGGAAGGACGCAGAAATCCAACTGGATGGAATTTCAGTTCTAGAAGCTCATGCCTGGGCGGATGAAGCTGCAAATCAAGCAGCCAAATCCACCCGCAAGAAACAGAAGGGTGTGAACAGAACGGAGCAAAAGAGGGATGGGACCCTAGGATGTTTAGGAAAACTGGCCAATGGGATAAAATGAAGACCAAGGGAGGTCTCTGGAATATAAGGTGTATGTCCTGAAGCATGACACGGTAACAAAATGGAGAAGCCGGTATTGATCATGTGCAGCGCAAACAAGAAGGAATACAACCTAAAAAGGGGGGCGGATGGAGTGTGGAGGAAAGATGACAATAAAGGTCCGGCTGGGATACCAAACACACCCAAAGGGACTGTGGGAAGCCCTACCACTGCCCCAACAACCACCCTGGGGACAACAACTCTTCCCAGCACAACCACGCAAGTCCCCCCATAAGCCCGTCCATAAAGACCGGAGCCAAAGGGGGGCTAGTAATAAAAGAATCTACCCAACTAGGGTGCTGGCCATCCTAGACTGGGTGATGTGTAATGAGAAAGAACTAATTAGCAATCTTGTTGTGCGAGGCCTCTTGGTGAAGAGTGACCATAACATGGTAGAATTCTTTATTAAGATGGAGAGTGACACAGTTAATTCAGAAACTAGGGTCCTGAACTTAAGGAAAGGTAACTTCGATGGTTTGAGGCATGAATTGGCTAGAATAGACTGGCAAATTATACTTAAAGGATTAACGGTGGATAGGCAATGGCAAATATTTAAAGATCACATGGATGAACTTCAGCAATTGTACATCCCTGTCTGGAGTAAAAATAAAACGGGGAAGGTGGCTCAACCGTGGCTAACAGGGGAAATTAAGGACAGTGTTAAATCCAAGGAAGAGGCATATAAATTGGCCAAAAAAAGCAGAAAACCTGAGGACTGGGAGAAATTTAGAATTCAGCAGAGGAGGACAAAGGGTTTAATTAAGAGGGGGAAAATAGAGTGCGAGAAGAAGCTTGCCGGGAACATAAATACTGACTGCAAAAGCTTCTATAGATATGTGAAGATAAAAAGATTAGTGAACACAAACATAGGTCCCTTGCAGTCGGATTCAGGTGAATTTATAATGGGGAACAAAGAAATGGCAGACCAATTGAACAAATACTTTGGCTCAGTCTTCACGAAGGAAGATGCAAATAACCTCATCCGAAAGTACTAGGGGACCGAGGGTCTAGTGAGAAGGAGGAACTGAAGGAAATCCTTATCAGGCGGGAGATTGTGTGAGGGAAATTGATGGGATTGAAGGCCGATAAATCCCTGGGGCCTGATAGTCTGCATCCTAGAGTACTTAAGGAAGTGGATCGAGAAATAGTGGATGTATTAGTGATCATTTTCCAACAGTCTATCAACTCTGGATCAGTTCCTATGGACTGGAGGGTAGCTAATGTAACACCACTTTTTAAAAAGGTAGGGAGAGAGAAAGCGGGTAATTATAGACCAGTTAGCCTGACATCAGTAGTTGGAATCAATTATTAAGGATGAAATAGCAGCGCATTTGGAAAGCAGTGACAGGATCAGTCCAAGTCAGCATGGATTTATGAAGGGGAAATCATGCTTGACAAATTTTCTGGAATTTTTTGAGGATGTAACTAGTCGAGTGGACAAGAGAGAACCAGTGGATGTGGTGTATTTGGACTTTCAAAAGGCTCTTGACAAGGTCCCACACAAGAGATTGGTTTGCAAAATCAAAACGCTTGGTATTGATATACTGACGTGGATAGAAACTGGTTGGCAGACAGGAAGCAGAGAGTCGGGATAAACGGGTCCTTTTCAGAGTGGCAGGCAGTGACTAGTGGAGTGCCGCAGGGCTCAGTGCTGGGACCCCAGCTCTTTACAATATCCATCAATGATTTCGATGAAAGAATTGAGTGTAATATCTCCAAGTTTGCAGATGACACTAAACTGGGTGGCAGTGTGTGTGGTGAGGGTGACGCTAAGAGGCTGCAGGGTGACTTGGACAGGTTAGGCGAGTGGGCAAATGCATGGCAGATGCAGTATAATGTGGATAAATGTGAGGTTATCCACTTTGGGGGCAAAAATGCAAAGACAGAATATTATCTGAATGGCGGCAGATTAGGAAAAGGAGAGGAGACCTGGGTGTCATGGTTCATCAGTCATTGAAAATTGGCATACAGGTACAGCAGGCGGTGAAGAAGGCAAATGGTATGTTGGCCTTCATAGCTAGGGGATTTGAGTATAGGAGCAGGGAGTACAGGGAGTACTGCAGTTGTACAGGGCCTTGGTGAGGCCTCATCTGGAATATTGTGTTCAGTTTTGGTCTCCTAACCTGAGGAAGGACATTCTTGCTATTGAGGGATACAGCGAAGGTTCACTAGTCTGATTCCTGGGATGGCAGGACTGACATATGAGGAGAGATTGGATCAACTGGACCTTTATACATTGGAGTTTAGAACGATGAAAGGGGATCTCATAGAAACATGCAAGATTCTGACGGGACGGGACAGGTTCGATGTGGGTTGAATGTTGCCAATGTTGGGGAAGTCCAGAACCAGGGGACACAGTCTTAGGATAAGGGGTAGACCATTTAGGACTGAGATGAGGAGAAGCTTCTTCATTCAGCGAGTTTTTAACCTGTGGAATTCCCTGCCGCAGAGAGTTATTGATGCCAGTTTATTGGATATATTCAAGAGGGAGTTAGATATGGCCCTTACGGCTAAAGGGATCAAGGAGTATGGAGAAAAAGCACGAAAGAGGTACTGAGGGAATAATCAGCCATGATCTTATTGAATGGTGGTGCAGGCTCGAAGGGCCGAATGGCCTACTCTTGCACCTATTTTCTATGTTTCTATGTAGCTCCACCCATACCGATTCCACATCATCCAAGCTAATATCCTTCCTTACTATTGTATTAATTTCTTCTTTAACCAGCAACACCACCCCACCTCCTTTTCCTTTCTGTCTATCCTTCCTAAATGTTGAATACCCCTGGATGTTGAGTTCCCAGCCTTGGTCACCCTGGAGCCATGTCTCCGTGATGCCAATTACATCACATCCATTAACTGCTGTCTGTGCAGTTAATTCGTCCACCTTATTGCGAATACTCCTCGCATTTAGGCACAGAGCCTTCCGGCTTGTCTTTTTAACACCCTTTGCACCTTTAGAATTTTGCTGTAATGTGGCCCTTTTTGCTTTTTGCTATGGGTTTCTCTGCCCTCCACTTTTATTTTTCTTCTTTCCATCTTTTGGCTTCTGCCCCCATTCCACTTCCCTCTGTCTCCCTGCATAGGTTCCCATCCCCCTGCCATATTAGTTTAACTCCTCCCCAATAGCACTAGCAAACAGTCCCCCTAGGACATTGGTTCCAGTCCTGCCCAGGTGCAGACCATCCGGTTTGTACTGGTCCCACCTCCCCCAGAACCGGTTTCAATGTCCCAGGAATTTGAATCCCTCCCTTGTGCACCACTCTTCAAGCCACGTATTCATCTGAGCTATCCTGCGATTCCTACTCTGATTAGCACATGGCACTGGTAGCAATCCTGAGATTACTACTTTTGAGGTCCTATTTTTTAATTTAGCTGCTAGCTCCCTAAATTTGTCTTGTAGGATCTCATCCCGTTTTTTACCTATATCGTTGGTACCTATATGTACCACGGCAACTGGCTGTTTACCCTCCCACTTCAAAATGTCCTGCACCCGCTCCGAGACATCCTTGACTCTTGCACTAGGGAGGCAACATACCATCCTGGAGTCTCGGTTGCGGCCACAGAAACGTCTATCTATTACCCTTACAATTGAATTCCCTATCACTATAGCTCTCCCACTCCTTTTCCTGCCCTCCTGTGCAGCAGAGCCACCCACGGTGCCATGGACTTGGCTGCTGCTGCTCTCCCCTGATGAGTCATCCCCCTCAACAGTACCCAAAGCGGTGTATCTGTTTTGCAGGGGGATGACCGCAGGGGACCCCTGCACTACCTTCCACTGCTCTTCCTGTTGGTCACCCATCCCCTATCTGGCTGTGTACCCTTTACCTGTGGTGTGGCCAACTCACTAAACATGCTATTCACGTCATTCTCAGCATCGTGGATGCTCCAGAGTAAATCCACCTGCAGCTCCAGTGCTGCAATGCGGTCTGCCAGGTGCCGCAGGCAGATACACTTCCCGCACATGTAGTCGTCATGGACACTGTAAGCCTCCCTGACTTTCCACATAGTACAGGAGGAGCATAACACATGTCCGAGCTCTCCTGCCATGACTTAACCCCTAGATTAACTTAATTTGGCAACAATAATGCTAAAGCTTACTTACTGATAAAGGAAAAGAAAAAGAAAAACTACTCACCAATCACCAGCCAATCACTTACCCCCTTGGCTGTGACATCACCTTTCGATTTCTTTCTACTTCTTTTTGCCTCCCAGCTGCAACTGCACCGGCTGGCCTTTATAGGCCTCGCCGACCCCGGACTCCTGCTGCTCGACTGCCTGAACTCCTCCTCCGACGACCCTTTATAGGCCTCTCCAACCCCGGACTCCTGCTGCTCAACTGCCTGAACTCCTCCTCCGACGACCCTTTATAGGCCTCTCCAACCCCGGACTCCTGCTGCTCAACTGCCTGAACTCCTCCTCCGACGACCCTTTATAGGCCTCTCCGACCCCGGACTCCTGCTGCTCGACTCCCCGAACTCCTCCTCTGACGAGCCATTATAGGCCTCTCTGACCCCGGACTCCTGCTGCTCGACTACTTTCAAAGCTGCCAAATCCCTTAATACCTCCTCTCTCACTATGTTTATTTCATCCAGAATTTCACACTCCTCCTTGATAACAGTGTCTGCATTGCCCCTTTCCTTTGTGAAAACAGATGCAAAGTATTCATTAAGAACCAAACCAACATCTTACGCCTCCACACAAAGATTACCCTCATGGTCTCTAATAGGCCCTACCCTTTCTTTAGTTATCCTCTTGCTCTTAATATATTTAACATCTTTGGATTTTCCTTAATTTTACTAGCCAAGAATTTTTCATGCTCTCTCTTAGATTCCTAATATCCTTTTTAATTTTACCTCTTAACTTTCTATATTCCTCCAAAGATTCTATAGCATTTAGCTGTCAGTATATGACATAAGCTTCCCTTATGTTCCTTATTCTCCCCTGAAAGTCTCTAGACATCCAGATGCTCTAGAATTGTTATTCCCAACCTTTTTCTTTAAGGGCACATGTTTGGCCTAAGCTCTCTGGATCTCCTCCTTGAATGCCTCCCACTGTTCCGACACTGATTTACCTACAAGTAGCTGTTTCCAGTCCACTGTGGCCAAATCACTCTTCAACTGAGCAAAATTAGCTTTTCCCCAATTTGGGACTTTCATTCCTGGTCTATCCTTGTCCTTATCAATAACTAACTTGAATCTGACTGAATTATGTTCACTGGCACCCAAGTGCTCTCCCACTAATCCCTCTTCAACCTGCCCAGCTTCATTCCCTAAAACTAAATCCAAAACCGCCCCCTCTTTTTTTGGGCTCGTTACGTACTGTAAGTGGTTTCCCTGAGGTGTTTTTGATGCACCCCCACATTACACTAGTTCTAGACCTTGGAGTGATTACTGTACTGAACAGATGAATGAGTCACGGACAAATACCTTGGTCTCAACTGGCAATGCTTTATTAAACATAGAAACATAGAAACATAGAAAATAGGTGCAGGACTACGCCATTCGGCCCTTCGAGCCTGCACCACCATTCAATAAGATCATGGCTGATCATTCACCTCAGTACCCCAAGCTAAAGACAAACCTGCACCCAGTAAAACCACACACACCCTGGTGTGTAAAACAAACAAATGCAGTACAATACACAGTGTGGGTACTTCACAGGCCCCTAACGTGAAGTACCCACGTATAAAACACCCCCCCTGTAAACCCCTAAGAATTTGGTTGGGGGGACGCACGATACCCCCTCACACCGTGGCTGTGATCTTAAAAGATGTGTGTGCAGAAATGCTCACCAATTTCACTGGCTTACTCGCTGCTTCTTCCGATGAAAAGGTGTCTCATCTGGTTTCTTCTCTCCGTCCCAATTGGATTCTTGTAGGGGCGAAGCAGCGAGGCAAGAGAGAGAGAGAGAGATGGCCACATGGCCACCTTTTATATCCAAGTCTGTTTGCCCTTCCTGGGTCATTGCTGTTGAGGTTTCTTGTGGGTGTGTCTTCCTTTGGCCTTTGCTTCAAGGTTTCCTGTGGTTATGTCCTCTGCTCTGTTGCACAGAAGTGCAGGAAAAAGAGTGGGAGAGCGATAGTGATAGGGGATTCAATGGTGAGGGGAATAGATAGGCGTTTCTGCGGCCGCAACCGAGACTCCAGGATGGTATGTTGCCTCCCTGGTGCAAGAGTCAAGGATGTCTCGGAGCAGGTGCAGGACATTCTGAAAAGGGAGGGAGAACAGCCAGTTGTCGTGGTGCACATTGGTACCAACAACATAGGTAAAAAAAAGGGATGAGGTCCTACGAAACTAATTTAAGGAGCTAGGAGCTAAATTAAAAAGTAGGACCTCAAAAGTAGTAATCTCGGGATTGCTACCAGTGCCACGTGCTAGTCAGAGTAGGAATCGCAGGATAGCGCAGATGAATACGTGGCTTGAGCAGTGGTGCAGCAGGGAGGGATTCAAATTCCTGGGGCATTGGAACCGGTTCTGGGGGAGGTGGGACCAGTACAAACTGGACGGTCTGTACCTGGGCAGGACCGGAACCAATGTCCTAGGGGGAGTGTTTGCTAGTGCTGTTGGGGAGGAGTTAAACTAATATGGCAGGGGGATGGGAACCAATGCAGGGAGACAGAGGGAGACAAAAAGGAGGCAAAAGCAAAAGACAGAAAGGAGATGAGAAAAAGTGGAGGGCAGAGAAACCCAAGGCAAAGAACAAAAAGGGCCACTGTACAGCAAAATTCTAAAAGGACAAAGGGTGTTAAAAAAAACAAGCCTGAAGGCTTTGTGTCTTAATGCAAGGAGTATCCACAATAAGGTGGATGAATTAACTGTGCAAATAGATGTTAACAAATATGATGTGATTGGGATTACGGAGACGTGGCTCCAGGATGATCAGGGCTGGGAACTCAACATCCAGGGGTATTCAACATTCGGGAAGGATAGAATAAAAGGAAAAGGAGGTGGGGTAGCATTGCTGGTTAAAGAGGAGATTAATGCAATAGTTAGGAAAGACATTAGCTTGGATGATGTGGAATCTATATGGGTAGAGCTGCAGAACACCAAAGGGCAAAAAATGTTAGTGGGAGTTGTGTACAGACCTTCAAACAGTAGTAGTGATGTTGGAGAGGGTATCAAACAGGAAATTAGGGGTGCATGCAATAAAGGTGCAGCAGTTATAATGGGTGACTTTAATATGCACATAGATTGGGCGAGCCAAACTGGAAGCAATACGGTGGAGGAGGATTTCCTGGAGTGCAGAAGGGATGGTTTTCGAGACCAATATGTCGAGGAACCAACTAGGGGGGAGGCCATCTTAGACTGGGTGTTGTGTAATGAGAGAGGATTAATTAGCAATCTCATTGTGCGAGGCCCCTTGGGGAAGAGTGACCATAATATGGTGGAATTCTGCATTAGGATGGAGAATGAAACAGTTAATTCAGAGACCATGGTCCAGAACTTATAGAAGGGTGACTTTGAAGGTATGTGGCGTGAATTGGCTAGGATAGATTGGCGAATGATACTTAAGGGGTTGACTGTGGATGGGCAATGGCAGACATTTAGAGACCGCATGGATGAACTACAACAATTGTACATTCCTGTCTGGCGTAAAAATAAAAAAGGGAAGGTGGCTCAACCGTGGCTATCAAGGGAAATCAGGGATAGTATTAAAGCCAAGGAAGTGGCATACAAATTGGCCAGAAATAGCAGCGAACCCAGGGACTGGGAGAAATTTAGAACTCAGCAGAGGAGGACAAAAGGTTTGATTAGGGCAGGGAAAATGGAGTACGAGAAGAAGCTTACAGGGAACATTAAGGCGGATTGCAAAAGTTTCTATAGGTATGTAAAAAGAAAAAGGTTAGTAAAGACAAACGTAGGTCCCCTGCAGTCAGAATCAGGGGAAGTCATAACGGGGAACAAAGAAATGGCAGACCAATTGAACAAGTACTTTGGTTCGGTATTCACTAAGGAGGACACAAACAACCTTCCGGATATAAAAGGGGTCAGAGGGTCTAGTAAGGAGGAGGAACTGAGGGAAATCTTTATTAGTCAGGAAATTGTGTTGGGGAAATTGATGGGATTGAAGGCCGATAAATCTCCAGGGCCTGATGGACTGCATCCCAGAGTACTTAAGGAGGTGGCCTTGGAAATAGCGGATGCATTGACAGTCATTTTCCAACATTCCATTGACTCTGGATCAGTTCCTATCAAGTGGAGGGTAGCCAATGTAACCCCACTTTTTAAAAAAGGAGGGAGAGAGAAAACAGGGAATTATAGACCGGTCAGCCTGACGCCAGTAGTGGGTAAAATGATGGAATCAATTATTAAGGATGTCATAGCAGTGCATTTGGAAAATGGTGACATGATAGGTCCAAGTCAGCATGGATTTGTGAAAGGGAAATCATGCTTGACAAATCTTCTGGAATTTTTTGAGGATGTTTCCAGTAGAGTGGACAAGGGAGAACCAGTTGATGTGGTATATTTGGACTTTCAGAAGGCTTTCGACAAGGTCCCACACAAGAGATTAATGTGCAAAGTTAAAGCACATGGGATTGGGGGTAGTGTGCTGATGTGGATTGAGAACTGGTTGTCAGACAGGAAGCAAAGAGTAGGAGTAAATGGGTACTTTTCAGAATGGCAGGCAGTGACTAGTGGGGTACCGCAAGGTTCTGTGCTGGGGCCCCAGCTGTTTACATTGTACATTAATGATTTAGACGAGGGAATTAAATGTAGTATCTCCAAATTTGCAGATGACACTAAGTTGGGTGGCAGTGTGAGCTGCGAGGAGGATGCTATGAGGCTGCAGAGTGACTTGGATAGTTTAGGTGAGTGGGCAAATGCATGGCAGATGAAGTATAATGTGGATAAATGTGAGGTTATCCACTTTGGTGGTAAAAACAGAGAGACAGACTATTATCTGAATGGTGACAGATTAGGAAAAGGGGAGGTGCAACGAGACCTGGGTGTCATGGTACATCAGTCATTGAAGGTTGGCATGCAGGTACAGCAGGCGGTTAAGAAAGCAAATGGCATGTTGGCCTTCATAGCGAGGGGATTTGAGTGCAGGGGCAGGGAGGTGTTGCTACAGTTGTACAGGGCCTTGGTGAGGCCACACCTGGAGTATTGTGTACAGTTTTGGTCTCCTAACTTGAGGAAGGACATTCTTGCTATTGAGGGAGTGCAGCGAAGATTCACCAGACTGATTCCCGGGATGGTGGGACTGACCTATCAAGAAAGACTGGATCAACTGGGCTTGTATTCACTGGAGTACAGAAGAATGAGAGGGGACCTCATAGAAACGTTTAAAATTTTGACGGGTTTAGACAGGTTAGATGCAGGAAGAATGTTCCCGATGTTGGGGAAGTCTAGAACCAGGGGTCACAGTCTAAGGATAAGGGGTAAGCCATTTAGGACCGAGATGAGGAGAAACTTCTTCACCCAGAGAGTGGTGAACCTGTGGAATTCTCTACCACAGAAAGTAGTTGAGGCCAATTCACTAAATATATTCAAAAGGGAGTTAGATGAAGTCCTTACTACTCGGGGGATCAAGGGGTATGGCGAGAAAGCAGGAAGGGGGTACTGAAGTTGCATGTTCAACCATGAACTCATTGAATGGCGGTGCAGGCTAGAAGAGCTGAATGGCCTACTCCTGCACCTATTTTCTATGTTTCTATGTTTCTATATTTTACCCAATAAAGTTCCTTGTTTTCGAGGCTTCCTGTGTTTGAGTCCAGTGATGGGTTTTCGCTTCCAGGCAGTCTGGTCTTAATGGCTCTCTATTGTTCTGGTAACTCATCCAGGTAATCACTGATTGATGAGGTCACCTTGCCTAACAATGGACTCCATTAGCCCACCTCCTGCCTTATGTTGGCCATTATCATTCCAGACTTCCTGCCCATCATTCTAACATGGAGCTGTACCCGGGCACCTTCCACAAACAGCTTTCAGCTTTCTTTCTGTGGTGAGAAAAATATTAAACGCAATGTCCAGACAATGTCCAATAAATCCTTGGGGGTTTGATGCTTCCAATCCTTCCAATACTGACTAAAAAAGTTCTCTTGGATATCTCCAAGTTTGCCGACAACACTAAGTTTGGTGGCAAAATACATAGTGTAGATGGGAGCAGAAGGCTGCAAAGGGACATTGATAGATTAAGTGAATGGGCAAAACTGTGGCAGATGGAGTTCAATGTGGGGAAGTGTGAGGTCACGCACTTTGGACCTAAGAAAGATAAATCAGAATATTTTCTAAATGGTAAGAATCTAGGAACTGTGGAGGAGTAGAGATATTTAGGGGTCCATGTACAGAACTCACTAAAGCTAGAGAACAGGTACACAAAATAATTTAAAAGGCTAGTAGAATGTTACCTTTATCTCAGGGGGGGGGCGGCAGGGATGGTTGGAATATAAGATGTTGGAAGTTATGCTGCAGTTGGATAAAGCTCTGGTCAGACTGTGTCTGGAGTATTGTATTCAATTGTTGACACCACGGGGGCTAATATTGGGTTAAGCCCCATTTGGAGATGGTAACCAAGTCAGAAGGGACTTCCTATGCCCGGCATGGAAGTCCATGTCCAGCCGTGAAATTCGGGTTACCGCCCCTAACAGGAAGTGGAGCACAATGTTGCATATTCCACTTCCTGTTGGGGCGGTGTCTTGGGTGCTACATGGGTGGGATTGGCAACGCTACACGGCTTCAGCACTCCTTCCCTTCCGTTAAAAGCCCTTTGATGGCCTCCACTGGCCTCCGCAGGGGTTGCACAGCCCACACCACACGGCATCAATGGAGCTCGGGCCGACCAGTGAGTCTGCCGAAGAAAAAAATGGTGGTGCGCGGCACAGTGCACCTCCCCTTTAACCTCCGTCCCAGCAGAGGAGGTCGGCATGGTTCGCGACCTGCGAAGCTGTTGCATGCATCACCCGCAGCAGCCTCGTGGCGCTAGGCAATTTCCACCGTGCGGCAGAAAGGGGCCACCGCAGGGCACAATGGGGTCCGGAAGCACTCCCCCAACCCCACCCCCCCAGGTGGAAATTTCAAAACTGAGATTGATAGATTTGTGTTACACAATTTACATAGAATTTACAGCATAGAAATAGAAACATAGAAACATAGAAAATAGGTGCAGGAGTAAGCCATTCGGCCATTTAATAAGATCATGGCTGATCATTCACCTCAGTGCTCCTTTCTTGCTTTCTCTCCATACCCCTTGATCCCTTTAGCCATAAGGGCCATATCTAACTCCCTCTTGAATATATCTAACGAACTGGCATCAACAACTCTCTGCAGTAGAGAATTCCACAGGTTAACAATTCTCTGAGTGAAAATGTTTCTCCTCATCTTATCCCTTATCCTTAGACTGTGACCCCTGGTTCTAGACTTCCCCAATATCGGGAACATTCTTCCTGCATCTAACCTGTCCAGTACCGTCAGAATTTTATATGTTTCTATGAGATCCCCTCTCATTCTTCTAAACTCCAGTGAATACAGGCCCAGTCAATCCAGTCTCTCCTCATATGTCAGTCCTGCCATCCCGGGAATCAATCTTGTGAACCTTCGCTGCACGCCCTCAATAGCAAGAACGTCCTTCCTCAGAGTAGGAAACCAAAACTGAACACAATATTCCAGGTGAGGCTTCACCAACTGCTTTAAGACCTCCCTGCTCCTATACTCAAATCCCCTCGCTATGAAGGCCAACATGCCATTTGGCCCAACAGGTCTATGCCGATGTTTATGCTCAGCACAAACTTCCTCCCACCCTCCTTCATTTAACCCAATAAGCATTCCCTTCTATTCCTTTCTCACTCATATGTTTATCTAGCTTTCCCTTAATATATCTATGCTATTTGCCTCAACTACTCCTTGTAGTTAGCGAGTTCCACATTCTAACCACTCTCTGGGTAAAGAAGTTTCTCCTGAAGTCCCTATTGGAGAGTGACTATCTTATATTTATGGCCCCTAGTTCTGGTCTCACCTGCAAGTGGAAACATCTCCACATCAACCCTATCAAACCCTTTTATAATCTTAAAGACCTCTATTTTCTAAAGAGCCCCAAATGTTCAATCTTTCCTGATGGGTATAACCTCTTAGTTCTGTTATCATCCTTGTAAATCATTTTTGCCCCTTCTCAGTGCCTCTATATCCTTTTTATAATATGGAGACATATTATTCATAGTATTCCAAGTGTGATCTAACCAAGGTTCTATGCAAGATTAACATAACTTATCTGCTTTTCAATTCTATCCCTCTGGAAACAAACCCAAGTGCTTTGTTTGCATTTTTGCAATAACCTTATTAACCTGCAACACTACTTTTAGTGATTTGTGTATCTGTACCCCTAGATCCCTCTGCTCCTCTACCCCATTTAGACATTTTTTTTCCAAGGAATATGAGACCTCCTTATTCTTACTACCAAAATGTAGCAACTCCCATTGAAGTTAATTTGTCAATTACATGCCCATTCTGCATGTTTATTAATGTCTTCCTGTGTTGTGTTGCAGTCCTCCTCTGTATTAACTATACCACCCAATTTGGAGTTGGTAAAGTTATTAAGGGATATGGAACCAAGGCGGGCAAGTGGAGTTGAGATACACATAGCCATAATCGAATTGAATGGTGGAACAGACTCAAGGGACTGAATGGCCTATACCAGTCAATTAGATAATAGCTTGTGTATCTCAACTCCACTTGCCTGCCTTGAGTTTATGACTCAATTGCACGGCCACATACTACAGTTGCTACAAAATAACCTATAAATTACATAAAAGTAAAATATTTGCTTGGGTGGAGTATTTATGATTGTCTCCAAGTTAAATCTGCAGGTTTATTATTTGGGATTCCTCCAGGGTATTCCTACTTCTGAGAAGTTACAACTATGAGTCCTGTTCTACACACAATTTCACAGATGAGAATGAGCAGGGTCTCTGTTATCAGGCCTCTGCCTACATATTCCAAATCTTCACAAACATTGTTGAGTGGTTAGACAGTCCACCATCGTCTTTATATGCAGAGATGCTCGTACTTTGCAGTCCCTTATACAGTGCAGAACTTACAAAACCCTATGTTCAGCAGAAAGTTTTTTTTGAACTCATCTTCAGATCTTAACCCAATGTGTGCTGGTCCCACAGACAATGCAGGACATTGAGGTACTCTGGTAGTGTGGAACCTCATTCCCACAACTGATAGCTCAAAATCAGGAACTGTCATAGGAACATCCAAAAATGACAGGCAGTAAAAGATCAACTGGTCCATCAAGCCTACCCCACACTCATGATGCCGCGAGCATCATGACTAAACACTTCCTACCCCACCCCCAATCCTGCCATCTCCTGGGAGGTATATTATTTAAAAAACAGAACCAGATGAATCTTTTATCCCTTCACCTTAACTCCTCATCAAACAACCATCTGGGGATTTACCATCCACTTCTAGGGAATTATTAGATGCCAAAAGAACTTGCATTTATATAGTGCCTTTCATAACCTCAGGTGTCCCAGTGAAGTACTTTTGAAGTGTAGAAACTTTTGTACTGTAGGAAACATGGCCACCATTTTATGCATAGCAAGCTTTCACAAACGTGATAATGACCAGATCTGTTTTAGCGATGTTGGTTGAGGGATAAATATTGGCCAGAACACCCGGGAGAACTCCACTACTCTTCTTCAAAATAGTGCCATGGGGATTTTTATGTCCCCCTGAGAGGGCAGATGGGACATCAGCTCCAGCATTCTCTCAGTCCTGTACTGGACTGTCAGCCTAGATTTTGTGTTCAAGGTTTTGAAGTGAGACTTAAACCCACTACCTACTGACACAGGTGCAAGAGTACTACCAACTGAGCCACAACTGACAGTAAATAATTGTGTCCTGTCATACAGAAGGTTGGTGTTTCTTTGTCTGCATTGTGTTCTTTAAAGTAAATTGAGTCCACACTTTTTGCTGTTACTTTTACTCATCTCTACTCAAAGTACTGCTGAACCAGCCCACTTCCTTCAGGAGAACCATATTAGCTGTGTTGATCTAGGTCACCACTGGTTTAAACTTCTATGCATCTGGAGCCTTTCAGGCAACATCAGGTGTTCTGTGCCACATTAGTCAGTCAGCAGCTTACCACTGTGTCAAGCTTACTGATGTTCTCAGCAAGAGGGTGCACAATGAATTTTCTTCCACTACAGAAGCAAAGTGCAAGCAAGCTATCCAGTTCTGTTAGCTGGTTAGCAGGGAACAATTAACATAACTCATGCCATGCAAAGGCCTCTATCAAAATGTAGAGAAAGGACCTCCATTCCATCAATGTACAGCTATTGTATTATGCTGATAACTTGATCCTACATTTCCATGGGGAACAATGATTTATTATGTGATAAAATCCATCATTGGAGCCCTCATGATTAAAGGCTATGTATCAGGGTAGTGAATCATGGCTGTCTCTTTCAATCATGGATGATGTAGAAAGAGGGGGCAGAACAGATATAACAAGGTTTATGCAACCACAAGGTATGCCATAGAGCACACTATAGTTGCCATCTTCAGTTGGTTCAGCAATGACTTTCCTTCAATCATAAGGTCAGAAGTAGGGATGTTCGCTGATGACTGCAGTGTTCAGTTCCATTCACAACTCCTCAGATAATGGAGCAGTCCATGCCCGCATACAGCAAGACTTGGACAACATTCAGGCTTGAGCTGATAAGTGGTAAGTAACATTCGCGCCACACAAGTGCCAGCCAATGACTATCTCAAACAAGCAAGAACCGAACCACCGCCCCTTAACATTCAATGGCATTAATTTCACCGAATCCACTACCGTCAACATACTGGGGGTTACCATTGACCAGAAACTTAACTGGACCAGCCACGTAAATACTGTAGCAACAAGAGCAGGTCAGAGGCTGGATATTCTTCAGCGAGTGTCTCACCTCCTGACTCCCCAAAGCCTTTCCACCATCTACAAGACACAAGTCAGGAGTGTGATAGAATACTCTCCACTTGCCTGGATGAGCGCAGCTCCAACAACATTTAAGAAGCTCAACACCATCCAGAACAAAGCAACCCGCTTGATTGGCACCCCATCCACCACCTTAAACATCCACTCCCTCCACCACTGGCGTACCGTGGCTGTAGTGTGTACCATCTACAAGATGCACTGCAGCAACTTGCCAAGGCTTCTTCGGCCTCTACCAAGTAGAAGGACAAGGGCAGCAAGCGCATGGGAACACCATTACCTCCACGTCACACACCATCCTGATTTGGAAGCATATTGCTGTTCCTTCATCGTCGCTGGGTCAAAGTCCTGGAATTCCCTCCTTTACACCACTGTGAGACACCTTCACCACATGCACTGCAGTGGTTCAAGAAGGTGGCTCACCACCATCTTCTCAAGGGCAATTAGGGATGGGCAATAAATGCTGGTCTTGCCTGCGACGCCCACATCCCGTGAACGAATAAAAAAACACTGTATGCATCGTGAAGTCTCATTTTAGGTGCCTGGATATGTCTGGTGGAGCACAGCTGTACATTCCAGCCAGAGTCACCAATATTATTGTAGTACATTGCATGATTCATAATATTGGCATGAAAAAAGGCTTGCTGCTTGCCGAACCTGAAGGTGGTGGTGGTGGTGGTGGAGGCGAGGACGCTACCTGCAGCCCCATAGCCAGAATGCAGAGACACAAACCCGAACAGGAATCGGCTGCCATCTAAGACTTTTTTTAAAACAGGTTGACTCACCGAAAATAAAGTAACTTTGCACATGTCTGCTCTCTTTTTCCCCCTTCACCATCATAAAGACTTCTGACAAGTTCCTTCATAAGTTAGAAGGCTTCATTTTCCACAGATGTGTTTTTGCTATATTGGCAAGCACAGAAACATAGCACCAGAATGCTTTGGGGCCTCAATAAAGGTCTGGCATTAGTCATTTCTTCCTTGTCTTTCGGATGAGACGTTAAACCGAGGCCGTTTGCTTTCACAGGTGGATGTAAAAGATCCCATGCACTATTTTGAAGAGCATCAGAGTTATCCTCGGTGTTTTAGCAAATATTTATCCCTCAATCAACATAACAGAAAGTTTATCTGGTCATTATCACATTACTGTTTGTAGGAGCTTGCTGTGCGCAAATTGGCTGCCGTGTTTCCCACATTACAACAGTGAAGGGGAAAATGGGAAGGCTTCTCTTCCCACGAGTGGGCCCTCTGATATAAAGGGTCGCGCTCGTCCTAACCCGCGTAGCAGCCCTCGAAGTTAGTAGACGGAGACTGATGGCAAGGTATAACGATCTTTAATTATGGACGTCCGGGAACACTTCTCATCACAGCCTCCTGTGAGTGGAGATGTTCCCCGAATAGCAAAATCGTACATCATTTATACATGTCATAGATCCATTCGCGCCCCCGGTACGACCTCCCTTGATCTCTAATTGGGTTACCTTATCAATAATATTTTGGATTGACAGACCAAGATCTCAAGGCAACCTTAGACCTTAACTGGGATGACCTCATTAGGTGAGAATCTGCTGATCGTACATGGCGCCTAAAAGTCTGTTTAAAGTCTTTTCACAGAGTCTTATCAGTATCTTGTTTAGAGTCTTCCATGGTGTCTTATTTTGTCGGACTGGACATACCTTAATGTTATCTAATGTCCTAGTACATCAATGTTGAATCAGAGGCCTCTGGGTCCTTGGTACTGGAATATGTTAGAATGAGTGAGGTCAGCTAGAGACCTTTTGCCCCTTTTGCTGAGCCGATGTAGAAGCTGGCACTTTAAACCTTATTTCCCTTATACCCCTAATGCCAATTTTCTCTTACAATTCCCCTCTTTGGCCCTTTGGCCAAATAGGCCATATTCCCTGGAAACTACTTCCCAGTGGGCAAGTTCCAGATATGTCCATTCGCCTGGGTGGCTATCTCCCAAACTTCAGGACTTCCTGTGACTTCTCCCAGAGGGCTTCCTGCAGGACTGTTTAAATTTTCGTCCCTTATTGTCTTAATCATAGTGCGTGCCCTAACGTGTCGTTTGGCCTGTTCAATTCGTGCACAGGTTAACCCTACCACTACCATCAGGACCAGGCCCTGTATTACTACAAGCACATGTGATATAATCCTGATCCAGGGGTGGATCTGAATTTTAAGTCCAATGTTCCACAGTTTTGAGTACCAACGCTGGTCGGCCAGCATCACGTTAGTGTCTCTTTGTAGGTTGTCTATTTCTTCCATCAGCCGGGTATACTGTCGTCTTTGGTTTTGGATTCCTTGCACCAATTGCAATTGTTCCTCATTTAATCCGGGTATCTGTTTTCCTTGCGGTTTCCATACCACCTCCTTGTACCCTTCTCGGAGGGTATCCGTGACCGTTCCGTGGATAATTTCCGTTGTCTCGGGATGTATGTGGTATCCATTTATGTCTATTTTTCTGAAACAGAAGTTAGGGTTGGTGATGACACAGGGGGTGACTCCTCCCCTGGTCTTAGTCGTCAGGTTGGCTGCTCCTGTGCTCACGCACCAAATCTCCATTCCCTTGTGGAGCAGCGATTGTTTCGGAATCGCGTTCAAGAGGAGTGATACTCAGCATGCATCCGTTTGTTTGGTGGAATCCGCAATCATCATCCGTCATTCTTAGCGTACCTCGGCATAAAACCACTTGGTTATTTTTATAGCAGTTGGTTATGTCAATGCCTTTGGTACTATTGTTAATTTTAATCACTTGTCTGGAGGGTTGATGGTAACGCAACCGTGTTCGGTTTCTTACTTCACCGATATTGTCGGTTTGGTATAAGTGGTCTCCCTTTGTTACGTCATACTGTGGTATTGATAACACGAATCCGATCATATTCACATGTTCAGTTATACATTTAAATTTTGGCACCCATGCGTGACTATTTTTCCGTACCTCGCACGTGTTGTTCATGTTTTTGTCTAGAGTCCAATTACTAAATATGCCATTCGGGATCCAATCTGGTAGGTACCCATTTTGGAGTTGCTCCAGGTTATGTTGTACCTCACTCAGTATCCAGGCCCCATACCCGGAGCAAACTATCTTAGCTTGTAATCGTTTACTTAGGTCGTTCCCCATTGCGTGGATCAAATTTATGGTCTTGGCATGCTCCTGTAATGTATGGGCCACTTGTAACAGTTCCCCTTCTGCGCCATCTCCCAACCGCGCTTGTAGGGCTTGGCTATCTATTTCCCTCCCCAACAAACCCCTTAAGATTTGCGTTAAGGTGTTAACCCGGTCGTCTATTGCATACAGGTCTATAGAATTCACCGTCACAACCCCCGCCGCATAACCCGTGTCTAGTGTTTCCAGTATTCCCCTTTTCATTTGACCTTGTTCTGTTCCTTTTCTGACATTAAATCTCAGGGTAGTGGATTCCAGGCCTTCGAGGATTCGTTGTGTCAGGTTCTGGTATAGACTTATAGTTTCATTCCCACAGAAGCCAGGAAGGATGATATCCGTTAGGTTTAGGACTACCGTAAGTAGTCACTGACGCATCCCAAAATATATCCTTTCCTTAGATTCCTTTATTACTAGCCCCCCTTTGGCTCCAGTCTTTATGGGCGGGCATATGCGGGGGGCTTGCGTGGTTGTGCTGGGAAAAGTTGTTGTCCCCAGGGTGGTTGCCGAGGCAGCGGTAGGGGGTCTATCTTGGACAAGGATGTCCCAACACTACTGGTCCATACCCACGCACGGGGGGGCCAGACATATCTTCCACCTGGTATCCCCTTGTCGTGGCCTTCTCGAGAATTGAGAGAATTGAGCACCTTATCTGTATCACCTCCCTACGAGTGCAACTTCCTCGTTCTTCTTCTAACACGAAGCATACTGCGGTCTCATTTACTGCTAACGTTATGCCCTTGTTATTGTTCCACCCCCACTTTCAGTTAGAATCTCTGTTAAGTTGTGTTATGCCTGTTAGTCCAATGCTAGAATTTAAATCTACCTTTGTGCCGACTACCACCATTAGGGTTTTTGAATCGGGATCACAGCTAACGTTTTCCGATGTCTTATAATATAGGCCTTGAGGTCCGTTACTTTCTTCGTCAGTGGATGTTCCGGCTCCAAGGAGGGATAGGATCATGTAAAACACAATTTTTCCCGGTGGCCACCGGTTGGTTAGGATCCAAATTGTTTCAACTGGGTCCAGTGTTTCCATTTGCCAACACCTCCCATGTCTATGCAAGCGCATGTGTCACTAACCATAATCACCTGGTGGGGTCCGGTCCCTTTTGGTGAGAACAGGGGTTTTTCAGAATTTATCTTTACCATGACCCGGCTCCCTATTTGGGGTACCTGAACCCTTTGTTCCTTCGAGTCCCTTTCTAGATCCCTAATAGTTTGTTGGTCTCTGGCTTGTGCTCCTAATTCATATGATTGTTTACAGAGCTCCATCACGAACCTCCGTATCTTATCCTTGTAGGGCTCTACGTCTTCACTCCCAGTAACCAACACTTCTGGCAGCCTCATGGCTCTACCTGTCATTAGTTCAAAGGGAGTCAGTCCGGTAGTCTGGTTAGGGGTAGCTCTTAATTTCATTAGGATTCGTGGTAGTAACTCAACCCACCCCTGTCCGGTCTCCTCGATTGCCTTAGCCAGTGCTGTTTTTAAGGTCCTATTCATTCGCTCTACCAATCCGGAAGACTCCAGGTGATATGGGATGTGGAATTTTTGTTTAATCCCTAACAGGGCGCAAGCTTGCTTAATGATTTTTCCCGTAAAGTGTGTACCCTGGTCTGAGTCCAACAGTAATGGCATTCCCCACCTGGGTATTAATTTACTGGCCAGGATCTTAACTACTGTATCAGCGGTGCAGTTTCTAGTGGCGAAGGCTTCTACCCATTTTGTAAATTGGTCTATTATTACCAGACAGTATATTTTTCCCCTTTGGCTGGGCAGTGGCCCAGTAAAGTCTATTTGTAAGGCTTCCCAGGGTCCCTTTGGGCAAGTTTGGTGTCCCAGCCTGACCTTTATCTTTTTCCCCGGGTTGTGTTTAGCGCATGTTTTACATTTCCTACAAAGGTTTTCTATGTCTCTACTCATTCCTTTCCACCACCAACATCGTGACATGGAGCTGATCATTGCGGTCCTACCGGTATGGGTGTATCCGTGGTAGAGACTCAATAGGTTCTGTTGGATACATTCCGGTCCCCCTCCCGATGTCACGCACCCCTGCCTCTTCCAAGCAGTCATATAACCATGTACCACCCCGAAGGCGTAACGGCTATCGGTGTACATTGTCATTTTTCCTCCAAACCCCATCGACCCCCTTTTAGCTCCGTTCTGTTCCCACCCTTCTGTTTCTTGCGGGGTGGATTCCCCGTATCTTGAGTATGTTTACTTCCTCCGCTTGGGTAAGACATAAGCCAAGCTAGTCATATCTAATTCGGCTGCCTGTTTGGCAGCTTCGTCTGCCCAGGCGTTTTAATTTTTATCACTGCACTTTCCTGAGGGAGGACGGATGCTTCTACCAGTTCCTTAACTATCTCTTCGTGCCTGATGGGTCCTCTTCCCGATGTCACGTACCCCCGCCTCTTCCAAGCAGTCATATAATCATGTACCACCCCGAAGGCGTAACGACTATCGGTGTATATGTTGACCCTTTTCCCTGCTGCTAATTTTAATGCTTCGGTTAGGTCTATCAATTCCGTGACCTGAGCCGATAGGTTTCCCTCTAAGAGTCTCCTTTTCCTGACGTCCATTGTTGTCCACCACTGCCCATCCTGTTCGTGGGGTTCCATCTACATATTGACGGGATCCATCTACAGAGGTCCATATCTGCCTTTTCAAGCAGAGTTTCGCTAATCTGACTCCCTTCCCCCTCATTTCCCGGGAGACCATACTGGTGTCCTTTACCTTCGGTGACTATCCATCCTGTGGGATTATTCCCGTTGTCCTTTATTATAGTCACGGCGACGTTTGGGGGTAAGAGCATCGCTTTCCAATTGGCGTGCCATGCGTCGGATACTGTTCTTAACTTTCCTGTGTTAAGTAATTCCACAAGGGTATGTGGCATATGTAAGATGACCTGCCCGGTCATCACTATAGGCTCGCTGGTCCTCACGGCCCACACCGCACATTCGGGGCAGGGAGGTGTTGCTACAGTTGTACAGGGCCTTGGTGAGGCCACACCTGGAGTATTGTGTACAGTTTTGGTCTCCTAACTTGAGGAAGGACATTCTTGCTATTGAGAGAGTGCAGCGAAGGTTCACCAGACTGATTCCCGGGATGGCGGGACTGACATAATCAAGAAAGACTGGATCAACTGGGCTTGTATTCACTGGAGTTCAGAAGAATGAGAGGGGATCTCATAGAAACGTTTAAAATTCTGACAGGTTTAGACAGGTTGGATGCAGGAAGAATGTTCCCAATGTTGGTGAAGTCCAGAACCAGGGGTCACAGTCTAAGGATAAGGGGTAAGCCATTTAGGACCGAGATGAGGAGAAACTTCTTCACCCAGAGAGTGGTGAACCTGTGGAATTCTCTACCACAGAAAGTTGTTGAGGCCAATTCACTAAATATATTCAAAAGGGAGTTAGATGAAGTCCTTACTACGAGGGGGATCAAGGGGTATGGCGAGAAAGCAGGAAGGGGGTACTGAAGTTGCATGTTCAGCCATGAACTCATTGAATGGCGGTGCAGGCTAGAAGGGCCGAATGGCCTACTCCTGCACCTATTTTTCTATGTTTCTATGTGTCCCAGTTTGTTGCAATTACGGCACCTGGGTCTATCCGTCCCTTTTTCAGCATCCCTTTGCGGGCAATCTCTGCTAAAATGCCCGTGCTGATGACATGTGTAACACGTCAAGGGGGCTGCGCGGAGGTCCCACCTATCTTCCTTTTCTCCCGTCACTAATGCTGCCGCTCCTATCTTGGCTCCCTTTTCCTTTTGCTCGGCCTTTAATTCCTCCACGTTTTGTGCCCATTCTAAGATTTCATCATAATCATCTCCTATCTTGAATCCCAGCTTAATTATTTTTTGATGCGCCTCCCCCAGTCCATCCTTAAACATTTCTAAAAATGCCGCATCCTCTTTATCGGGGTTGTTAGCACCGGAGTGGTCCTTGTACTCGTGACATTTCCGCTCTCCATATTCCCCGACAGTTTCGTTCAGTTTTTGGATTACTTTTAATATCCTGCGACAATTAGTTCTTATTGGTCCCCAACATTCATCCATCCCGTGCTTGAGGTCTAATATCCGCTGTGCCTTAGATCGCATTGGGTTTCCCATCGTCATCCAGTTGCATTTTGCACGGCTTGAGTAGCCCTTTGCCAGTTTACATTACCGGTTTTGGCCTTAACCAGACCGTGTATGTCTCCTAGGTTAGATTAGGTGCATCGAACATTTTCTCAACCTTTTGCCAGAATTCTGTATTTCTGCTATTTGGTTTGGGGGTGGGTAGCAGTGTCTGTCTCTCATGTGGGGTGAGGGGAACTTCTTGTATGGTGATGTGACCGGGTTGCTGCCCCTGTGCAGGACGGTGGTAGTACGTACAGGAGCTGCCTGCACGTACCTGTCATATGCCGGGGGCCCTTTCTGGGTCCTGTTATTATCTTCGGACTCCCCTGTCTGTACCTCTTTCAGGGAGGGGTATATTTGGGGTACTGGGGGGGGTTATTTTGGGGTCGGGTGTTGCTGATGTGCACTGTAGAGTTTGTCCGTTTTCCCTTTACAGCCTTTTCTAATTCCGTTATTTTAGTTTTTAATTCCTGAATCAATTCAGTGTGGGTATCTATTTCTTTTACCTGTTCCCGGTAAGAGGTGAGGATAATTACTTGTTCCCGATATTTCAACCTTGTGTTTGGTCTGACTATCCCACCATTTTTTCTGTCTATCGGCGTATCTGTGGGCTGTCACCCTTTCCGTTTCATTTCTTCCATTAATGTTGCCTATTTTTTGCCCAGCAAATTTAGAAAAGACCTTTTGGTCCTGTTACATTCTTCCTCCTTTTTTTTTTGCTGGCCTGGGTTTCTGTTCCCTCATTGGTTTTATTCGCCTTTTTACTAGCTGGGTTACCCATCTTACTTTGGGGAACGTGTCGGGGTCTTGGGCATTCCCTTTAATTTGTGTTCGGGATGCAGGACGTCGTCTATGTCTCCCCTTGGCGGCGTACACGCGTACTGCCATGCTTCTGGGTCAATATGTCGCGTCTCTGCGGGGACGTCGTCGATATGTGTTCTTTTTGCGTCGTACACCCGTACTGCCACGCTTCCAGGTCAATATGTCTCGTCCCTGCGCCGTGCGCTTATACCGCTTGGGTCAATAGGTCTCGTCCATATATCTTCCCTTGTGTCGTATCCTCGCACTGCCGCACTTCCTACACGCGTCACAGAGTATGCCTTTTAACCCCCTCCCACCCCTAGATCGTTCCTGTCCTCTGTCCCCATCCCTCCAGGACCTGCTACAGATGATTCTTTGTACAGATATCCTTCCCTCCCCGGTTACAATGCCACAGCTCTAACTTGAAGGTAGTAAATTAAACATACACACCCCAACAGCTGGATCATTGTTCCGTTCGGGAAGCTCTTGTAGCGCCAAATTGAAGGGGAAATTGGGAAGGCCTCTCTTCCCACGAGTGGGCCCTCTGATATAAAAGGGTCGACGCTCGTCCCAACCCGCATAGCGGCCCTCAAAGTTAGTAGATGGAGACGGATGGCAAGGTATAACAATCTTTAATTACGGACATCCGGGAACACTTCTCATCACAGGCGCCTGTGAATGGAGATGTTCCCCGAATAGCAAATTCATACATCATTTATACATTTCATAGATCCATTCCCCCCCCCCCCCCAGTACGACCTCCCTCGATCTCTAATTGGGTTACATTATCAGTAATATTTTGGATTGACAGACCAGGATCTCAAGGCAACCTTAGATCTTAACTGGGATGACCTCAGTGGGTGAGAATTTCCTGATCGTACATCGCACCTAAAACTCTGTTTAAAGTCTTTTCACAGTCTTATCTGAATCTGTTTAGTCTTCCCTGAATCGGTTTAAGTCTTCCATGGTCTCTTACTTTGTCGGACTGGACATACCTTAATGTTATCTAATGTCCTCGTACATCAATGTTGAATCAGAGGCCTCCAGCTCCTTGGCACTGGAATATGTTAGAATGTGTGAGGTCAGCTAGAGACCTTTTTCCCCTTTTGCTGAGCCGATGTAGAAGCCAGCACTTTAAACCTTATTTCCCTTATACCCCTAATGCCAATTTTTTCTTACAACAGTAACGACACTCCAAAAGTACTTCATTGGCTTTAAAGTGCTTTGGGGTGTCTGGTGGTAGTGAAAGATGCTATATAAATGAAAGTCTTTTTTTCTTTCAGAATATTTATGAACAGCCCCAAGTGATCACCATCAATCAGAACGGACAGCATACTTATGTTATTTTAGCATAAACCTGAATTGTTTGGTTCTTTTCCCAGTTGTGTGCTCCCAGAAAGGGATAATCTAGCAGTAACACATATAGAATTATTTAGGACTAGACTTTTGAGATTGAGGCGATGCCAGCAAGCTTTTTGATATCTTTTTATAGAAGGGGGGGGGGGGGCAGGGATTTATAGTAGTACATGAATCAGTACAAAAAAGGATGTGGAGTGTAGGTACTGACAATCATTCCTTGCTGGTGTGTTAAACAGACACGGTTAGGAAATTATCAACCCAATTGTTATTAAATTCATAAGCTCCAACTTTGAGTTAATAACCAGATTTGTAAAACCCCTGTATTTATGGCTTTCTTACTCAGAAAACTAGGCATATCACTGCTTACCTTCCATTATGCACAGGTATGTAAGCTCTGCAGGCACAGGAATCTTTCCTTATTTTATTTGATCAATTTGAATTCAGATAGGGAACAAGGTAAGAAACCACAGACAAGGTAGCAGTAGAAATGTTTTAATTCTTACAATAGAGATCATGTTCAGTGTAGTGACCAAGTAAAACTTTAACTGAGTATCTTTATATATTTCTCATAAAATATTCCCTATGTCTATACATATAACCCAATTGTGTTTTTGCTTTAGTTATACAAAAGAAAACTAGTTAATACACCTGAATGTAGTTTTTGGTCCAATTGCTCAAACAAACAGAACTTGCGATTTTGTTTTGAAAGAAATTGGAACTACAAAAAAATGGATCACAAACAATGCATCATACACATCCAGACTTAACTACAATCTTACAGTAGAGCCCATCTTTAACAGCTACATTTGGTAGTTTTCTAGTACTTGTGAAAGTTAGAATCATTGGCTAGTTGATACAGGTGTCAGTTGGTCATTGAATGAAGCTACAGTATTTAAAGATATTTATCTATTACATAATTTCTCAATATAAAGTACTTTTAAACAGTTCTGCATTCTTTATGTTGCAAGACATTCACCCGTCTTATAACAAAAAGATTAAGACTGTTGGTTGTAACAGCAATGAATGGATTTGCTTCAAAACAGGAAGATATTATTTTCAAGAGTTATACTTACATTTTAGTGGCAATCTTAAACTTGTAACTATTTAGCATTTTCTCAGACTTCAGAAAACAGTTTAGAAAGACTAAAATGTTTCCACATTTTAATCTTTTGTTTTCTCGGTGTTATTGCTACGGTTGAACATACTGACTTCCTAAAAATCAAAATTTCAGCAGTCTAATAGAAAAACACGACTATTTTACTTCGCAGCACAAGGTACTGAAGATATACTGTGTATGTCAGGATGGGAACTGATGGAACACCACCTTATCTACAGCATGGTTTCATTATTTCATGCAAAATTTGAATACAATCACAGTCCAGAATGGTGCATCGCAAAAGTGTAGGGTTATATTTGGCTTAGCAGTGTAAGCATACACATGGAATTTGGTAGGGGCGAGTACATGCTCAGGAGTTAGTGAAGGAAAATTTGCAAAATGCTTAAAAAATTATAAATTACACGTGGTCATAAAATATATGCAATGTGAATGTAATTCATTCTATAAATTGTCAATATGACGTTGTTTCGGAAGGCGATCATAAAGCTTGGGGAAATAAGTTATCAAGACAAAGTTGCATTTACTGATGCCTTGAATATAATGGAGAAGTGCCTTTAAGGAAACAATGGCTATTTACACTTTACTGATAGAACTGTCATACTAGGATTTGCTTGTACAATAATCCAGGGTTCAATATTTTGTGTTGGTAGATGGTAAATATTTGTTACTATGGTTTTAAGGTTATACAAAAGGAGCAAGGTTAACAAGAGATCAATAATTAATAAAAATTGCAAATATACAAACCTCACCACTGGACCTTTTTTTGAATGTGACTGAAAAGATGACTAGCAAATCAGTATACTAATAACTCCACTCCCCCACATAGGTCACCTAGCTTTAAATAAACAAACAAAGCACAAATTTCATTCATTCCATTATTGGAATAGCATAAAATGCCACCATCCTTCCTATAAGTTAATTATTCTTTTCAAACGTAAAAGATCAGATTTGTTGGGTTAATCATAATTAGCATAATTGATTGTCACAACAGCAGGTACATGTACATATTACAGTACAGCAGAGTCCACTAATATTCAATCACCTCTACTCAGCAATGTAAAATCGGAGCAACAAATCTGATTGGATATTTCCCTTCTCTCTGAAGGGAATGCGCTTTTCCCGTTATTTTCTCAATGTAAATTAAATTAAGCTTGATCAAAAGTATTTTTATAAAAGTTTAATTTCTTTATATGAAAAAAATGTCTGAGAAATAGCATAGTGATCAGCAATAAAAGTCATGTCACACACCAAACCAGCACATCCTAATGGATACACTGACACAGCAGTATTATTCTCCATCTCCTAAAAGTTATTTTACATTCTTTGAAAGCAAATTCACATTGTACACATTATAAATCAACTATGTTCAGATCTTAATGGCTCAGCATTACCCAGTTATTAGGATTATAATACTTCAAAATGCCTACTTTACAGTGCATTAAACAAATTGTTCCTTAAGTTTGCTTCATCTTTAAATCTGTAAATCTAATGTACTAAACTTTAAACTGTTAAGATTAACTGGACTACTGAAAAGCAAAGATTCAAAAAGTGTAGTAATGTTTCTATCATTCTAAATTTTAACAGTGGAAAATGTCACTAATAAAACTTAGTGCTACATCGTTAAGACAAATAATTGGGAATTTTTCTTTATTCCTCATCCATGTTCTTCCCTCCCTTCCTGAAAGCTTTAATTCTTGCTTCCGAGCTTTGGGTTCAATCCAGTACCTTGTCCACGTGGCCATTATTCATGTGTGAACTGTGACAATTAATGTTAAGTGGCCATTGGACCATGAATTGTGGAAAAATCAGGGTGGAGGCGGGGAAGAGTGGGAGAGTGAGGATTGAGCTTGACCCCGTCTTCACCCACATCTACATATGCCGTTATCAGGAAAGGCAAGGTCAATAGTAGTTGGTTATTGGAACACTAGCTGATTTTTTTTCCCCTTCTGTAACCCAGGGTGTCAAAGTCATTGAATTGTCCTTATTGGTGCTCCAGCTGCGATCAGGCAACTCAACAAAGACCAGAGATCTTAACGTATGACTCAGATTTTCACTGGATGAACTCATTGAATTATTGGCATTGTGAAATCATGTACTTTAAGCATCAATACCTAAATTGATGTATTTGCAAAGACACTACAGGATATAAAAATCTGTTCATTTGACAACTAATATAATTTTGCATGCAAACTCTTAATATTCACAGCATTTAATATTCATTGTAAATATAAAAAGGTACACAAGAACAAAATGGTTAACAACGTACATCCATATCTAATCAATTGGTACCATTAACTCCATCATTCACTGGTACACCTAAATGCTAACATTTTTACTTGCTTAATACTTTCTTGACCTTTAAAAGCTGAGTTAGTTAATGAACCAAGATTAGGCAATCTCCTGGAAAATATAATATATATTCCTTTTGGACTTGGCTACAGGGTTTGGGAGATTAAAGTGCTGTACTTTGCACACCAGTGAGTTATGATATCAAGGATATACTGCTCAGATAGTGCTAACATGTCAGAAATGTAGTTTTTACATATTGCTCATAATCTTGCAATCAAGACTGGTTATCCAGCAGATAAAATACACACATCAGAGCTTCAAATATTTTGATAATCTAAACCTATGGCAAGGAGGAAGATGTGGTCTAAAAGACTGGAGTGCTATCAAGCTTAATTTCAATTTAATATGTAGAAGAAAGATTATATACAATTATTTTGTTTCCCCTTAGTTGCTAAAATAAAATTAAAAGTTGTTTCATTTCCCCCCTTTTAGTAATGGTATTGTTCGTATTTGAAGAATTATCTACACTATTAAACAAAAATAACCAGCATATATAAAAGAGCAACTAATTAGGATAGACCTTTCTTCAACTAAGCACTATTTTTGCTGCTAATTGGTTGGTATCCTATATAAAACATTCTTGGGAAAAGTTGGCCAATGTATCCTCTTGAAGTACATTTTCTTCTAATTTAAATGCACTCAGTCTAGACACCATTTGAGAGCAATACATTTTACTGTTCTGAAATACTCTCAAGTCCTCTCTTAAATATGGCACGATGGATACAGAAATGCAAGAGCTCTGAAATGTTTTTATTGCAGTTAAATATCTGCAAACTAGGTAGGAAACAACTGGTTGAGGGAATGAAAAAATAAGAAAAAAGGTATGAACTATAGCTCCTTTTACACCACCAGACAATAACACCTTTGTCTTCCAGCTCAGATAAATAAGCCATTATAGATACGTCAATTTAAGAGAAAAGCTCTATCCTTTACTTCAGCTGGAGATGGTCACACAGAATTGTTTAACATTTATTTTCTAAGTTGCTGCTAGTTACATTTTGTTTCTGGGTCTCCACTGTCTTTCGTTTATCTATTTTTATTGGATATAAAATACACTATGTTCATAGTCTCTGTTAAATTGCATACACTTTGAATTGGGAAGAATTTACTCTTGTCTCTTTTACAAAAGATTTTATAATAGTGCAGAACACATTAGTTTTAACTTTATGTTCCGGAAACTGTTTCTACAAGTATTTGAGTTCTGGTATAACCAGTACTAATTGGCTGCTACTAGAAAAGATGAAGCACAATCCAAACCTCATCCTGAGACAGTGTACAGCACTGATGTACATAACAGATTCCATCCAAAATGTATCAACACCAAAATTAAATAAAAGATGTAAATAAAACAACATTTAACAGCAATTCCTCCAGAATGCACATTCCCTATGGATAGATAGGTGCAAACAATGGATATGTACAGCCTCAAGGATAAAATTCCTGGTATTAAACCTGTCCTGGCAACAGTCACAAAAGTACACACCTCCAGTCTTCTGTTATATGCTACATCCTTATTTTTCAATCAAGTTTCACTGTTGCTACTAACTTTTAATGGCACCTTGCTCTATATGGAGTTCTGGACCAGACCATCACTAATCCTCAATGGATTTATTACACAATATAGTGTAGAAAATACAGTTGTAATTTACTGAAAATATAATAGGAATAAGGTTAGGTAAGCTTGTCAAGTTTTCTGATTTTATGTAGTATTATAAAGTGCAGAGAAAGCCATTTAACTGGGAAATTACAGAACCACTTCCCCTTGTTGCGATATCTAAATGCCAGCAGTAATTGCATAGCAATATTAGCGGAGTGACCATCTTTTCAATCCATTTTAATTCACATGTTTTCAACTTGAAAGTGCAACAAAAGGACTCTCTGTCTCAGATGTTTTATTCCTTGAGATTGCAGTATTTTCCTCTGGAATTGTCACTGGAGGGAATTCACCATTTGCAGTCAGTAATGAATTTCGAGAAATGTGAGCAGTCTCTGTAAAAGGGTTGAAAGAATTAGTTTACAATCTTGGTTCAGTGTATACATTTTACCTCTACAGATGCTTGCTTCCAAGTATGGTGCTTCAGATGCGAGTAATCAGATATTAAAATCCTCCACTCTGGGATTAGTTTTGCCTTGCAGAGAGCTGAGAAGTACAACTTGGTACAGTGCACAGATGGGCTAAGTCAGTATCCTCACACTGTTCGAGAGAGGGTCCTGTCTGCATGGCTGGTGGCTCAGAGTATCAATCACTGGTGCAATTTAAACACACAGCTGCACACTCTGAAGTACATTTAACAGTCTAGTAGCATTTATATGCATATATTTTACACTTATATAGTGTCATGAAAAGTGTTTACACTAAAAACAAGCTGTTCAACCCAACTAGTCAGTGTTGATATTTATCCTGCACACGATTCATGTGCCCCCAACCTCCATTTCCATATCTTTTCACCTTCAATCACCTATCAAAACTATTCATAAATATTGGCCCAGAAATTCCTCTCGAGGTCTTCCCGCAGGCAAAGCGCGAAAGAATGGACAGAAAATGCGCACTTATCTGAAGCTGCTAGGTCCGCTCGAGATCACGGTCTGGAGGCCTCTCGTGACTGCGGGTCGCAGCACGTTCACATTGGGACGTCCGCAGGAGTCACATGGGCCTGGACACCCAATCACAGGTAAGTATTTTCTCATTCATAGTAATAGGAGATTTGTAAGTCGAATCTCCTATTACTATGAATGAGAAACACCCCAATACACACAAACACTACATAAAACATTTTAAAAAACACCTCACATAAATACACTAATAGAAATTAAAGTTGTTATAAATGTTTTTGTAAAGAAAAAAAATTTGCCGATTTTTAAAAAAAGTTTTAATTCTGGTTAAAATAAATGTAATGTATTGGGCAGGGTTTTTTAAATTTTATTTTTTATGTTTTAAGTGTGTTTTAAAACTCTTACGCTTGTAAAAGTAGGCTATGCGCAAGCGTTTTGAGGACATTGGCCGGGCAAGATAAGTGTAAATCCCGCAATCTTGCCCATGCAAATGTCCTTGCTCCCAATCTGTCTAGGATTTGTCAAGTTCGGGACATTGGAATTTCTGGGCCATTAACGTGGTTTCTGTTTTAATCACCAACTCTGGTATTGCGTTCCACAGTCTCATCACCCACTAAAAAAAAAAAGTGTTGCCTTCTCTCTGTACTAAAAGCTCTAAAATGTAATCTTATACCTATACTTGCCTCAGAGAGGGTGTAACAACATTCACCAGAATGATTCCTGGGATAAGAAGAGAGTGAAGGAGGAGCGTGAAATATTAGATGAGATAAACATAGAAAGAGAGTAAGTATTAAGGGGTTTAGCAACTTTGAAAGTAGATAAATCGGCAGGCCCGGATGAAATGTATCTCAAGCTGTTAAGAGAAGCAAGGGATGAAATAGTGGAGACCCTGGCCATCATTTTCCAATCCAGCTACAGGTGTGGTGCTGGAGGACTGCTAACGTTGTACCATTGTTTAAAAAGGGAGAAAGGGATAGACCGAGTAATTATAGACCAATCAGCCTAACCTCGATAGTGAGCAAATTATTGGAACAAATTCTGAGGGACAGGGATAAATCTTCATTTAGAAAGGCACGGATTAATCAAGGACAGTTAGCATGGATTTGTTAAGGGAAGGTCGTGTCTGACTAACTTGATTGATTTTTTTGGGGGAGGTAACAAGGAGGATTGATGAGGGTAGCACGTTTGATGCAGTCTACATGGATTTTAGCCAGGCTTTATTTCTTACAAGGTCCCACATGGTAGACAGGTCAGAAAAAGTAAAAGCCCATGGGATCCAAGGGAAAGTGGCAAGTTGGATCCAAAATTGGCTGTGGCAGGAAGCAAAGGGTAACAGTATTTTTGTGGCTGGAATGCCGTTTCCAGTGGGGTTCAGCAGTGCTCAGTACTAGGTCCAACATTCCCTCTAATTTTTTTTACTTAGTACTGAGCGGGCCATGAACTCCTTTGAGTGTGACCTTTTCGTCTGTGGGCAAATTTTACAACAACTTTTACAACAGCAACCATTTAAAAGCATATATACAATAATGCCATATTGCCATCCCACTGTCTCAAATCATGAGACAATCAATCAAATAAGGTTCTATACAGATTTAATGTAACTTTTTGAACTCTTCCTCTAGAATGAATCGCAGTGCTTTATTTGCACATTTATGGCTTTTTTTTTTTAAAAACCTGCATTGATACTTTTAATGATTTGTGAAGCTATACCCCTAGATCCCTTTGCATCACCTCACACTTAACTATATTGAAATGAATGTGTCATTCACATTCCCATTCTGCAAGTTTATGGTAGAATTAATTAAAAGCTTTTAGTTCATCATACAAACTCTCTTCCCCCAGTTTCATTGAAACATAGAAAATAGGTGCAGGAGTAGGCCATTTGGCCCTTCGAACCTGCACCACCATTCAATATGATGATGGCTGATCATTTTTGCAACTTTAGTACCCCATTCCTGCTTTCTCTCCATACCCCTTCATCCCTTTAGCCATAAGGGCTACATCTAACTCGCTTTTGAATATATCTAATGAACTGGCCTCAACAACTTTGTGGTACAGAATTCCACAGGTTCACAATTCTCTGAGTGAAGAAGTTTCTCCTCATCTCAGTCCTAAATGGCTTACCCCTTACCCTTCAACTATGACCCCTGGTTCTGGACGTCCCCAACATCGGGAACATTCTTCCTGCATCTAACCTGTCCAATCCCATCAGAATTTTATCTGTTTTCTATGAGATTCCCTCGCATTCTTTTAAATTCCAGTGAATATAAGCCTAGTCGATCCAATCTTTCTTCATATGTCAGTCCTGATATCCCTGGAATCAGTCTGGTGAACCTTTGCTGCACTCCCTCAATAGCAAGAATGTCCTTCCTCAGATTAGGAAACCAATATTTTACACAATATTCAAGGTGTGGCCTCAACAAGGCCCTGTACAACTGCAGTAAGACCTCCCCTGTTCCTATACTCAAATCCTCTCGCTATGAAGGCCAACATGCCATTTGCTTTCTTCACCGCCTGCTGTACCTGCATGCCAACTTTCAATGACTGATATACCAGGTCTCGTTGCACCTCCCCTTTTCCTAATCTGTCACCATTCAGATAATATTCTGCCTTCCTGTTTTTGCCACCAAAGTGGATAACCTCACATTTTTCTACATTATACTGCATCTGCCATGCATTTGCCACTCACCTAACCTGTCCAAGTCACCCTGCAGCCTCTTAGCATCCTCCTCACAGCTCACACTGCCACCCAGCTTAGTGTCATCTGCAAACTTGGAGATATTACATTCAATTCCTTCGTCTAAATCATCAATGTATATTGTAAATAGCTGGGGTCCCAGCACTGAACCTTGCAATACCCCACTAGTCGCGCCTGCCATTTTGAAAAGGACGTGTTTATTCCCACTCTGCTTCCTGTCTGCCAACCAGTTCTCTATCCACGTCAATACATTACCCCCAATACCATGTGCTTTAATCTTGCACACCAATCTCTTGTGTGGGACCTTGTCAAAAGCCTTTTGAAAGTCCAAATACACCACATCCACTGGTTATCCCTCTCTCCCTCCTTTTTTAAAAAGTGGGGTTACATTAACTACCCTCCAATCAAAAAGGAACTGATCCAGAGTCTGTAGAATGTTGGAAAATGACCACCAATGCATCCACTATTTCTAGGGCTACTTCCTTAAGTACTCTGGGATGCAGACCATCAGGCCCTGGGGATTTATCAGCCTTCAGTCCCATCAATTTCCTGAACACAATTTCCTGACTAATAAGGATTTCCTTCAGTTCCTCCTTCTCACTAGACCCTTGGTCCCCTAGTATTTCCGGAAGTGTTCTCGTTCTCACCGCGCCCCCACAATCTTTCCCCTCAGTCTCTCTCTCCCCCCCACCCCCAGTCTCTTTCCTAGTCTCTCTCTTCCCCCCCCCCCACCCCCCACCTCTTTCCTAGTCTCTCTCTCTTCCCCCCACACCCCCAGTCTCTTTCCTAGTCTCTCTCTCTCTCCTGGTCTCTATTTCTCCCTCTTGCCCCAGTCTCGATCTCTCTCACGTCCCCCGTCCCCCCAGACTCTCTCTCTTCCACCCCCCAGACTTTCTCGCTCGCTCTCTCTCTCTCCTCCACCACCCCCCCAGTTTCTCTCTCTCTCTCTCATCCCCTCCAGTCTCTATCTCTCTCCTCCGCGCCCCCCCCCCCATCTCCATCTCTCTCTCACCTCTCCCTCCCCCCGCTCCTCCGCCACCCTCTCCCTTCTCCTCCTCCACCTGTCTCCCCCGCCACCCTCTCCCTTCTCCTCCTCCACCTGTCTCCCCTCTGTCCCTCACCCCCCGCCCATCTCTTCCCCCCCCACTCCATCTCCCCCTCCCCCCAGTCTCTCTCCCCCACCCTCCCCTGCCCCCTTCCCCACACCGCCCCCCCCCACTCCGTCCCCCTTCATCCCTCAGTCTCCCTCCCCTTCTCCTCCTCCCCCCAGCCAGTTCGCCCACGGAGCTGAAGAAAATATGTCCACGCTGCAAGGCCGCAACTGCTGGGTGATGCGCATGCGCAGCTCTGGGATACAAGAGCAGTGAGGCTATGCTTTAACTGTACAAAATACTAGTCAGGCCACAGCTAGAATACTGCATACAGTTCTGGTCAAATTACAAGAAAGATGTCATTGCCCTAGAGAGGGTATAGAGGAGAGTTATGAGGATGTTGCCTGGACTTCAGAATTTTAGCTATGAGGAAAGATTGGATAGGCTGGGTTATTTCTTTGGAACAGGAGGTTGATGGGAGACTCAATTGAGGTGTATAAAATTATGAGGGGCCTAGACAGAGTGGATAGGAAGTACCTATATCCCTTAGCAGAGAGGTCAATAATCAAAGGCACAGATTTAAAATAATTGGTAGAAGGATTAGAGCAGAGCTGAGGAGAACTTTTTTCACCCAGAAGGTTGTGGGGGTCTGGAACTCATTGCCTGAAAGGCTGTTAAATGCAATGAGGGTATTTGGATATGCACTTGGAAGTGCCATAAACTAAACAGCTACGGACCAAGAGCTGGGAAGTGGGATTAGGCTGGATAGCTGTTTTTCTGCTGACACACACACAGTGGGCCAAATGGCTTCCTTCTGTGCTGTAAATTTCTATAATTCTAAGAGGTTGAGTAGAATGGACCTGTACTATCCGGCGTTTAGAAGAAAGAGAGGTGATCTTATTGAAATATATAAAATTCTTACAGGGCTTGACAGAATAGATGCTGAGAGGCTGTTTCCCTTGGCTGGAGCGTCTAGAACTAGGGGCCATTGTCTCAGGATTAGGGGGTCGGCCATTTAACATAGAAAATAGGTGCAGGAGTAGGCCATTCGGCCCTTCGAGCCTGCACTACCATTGGATAAGATCATAGCTGATCATTCCCTCAGTACCCCTTTCCTGCTTTCTCTCCATATCCCTTGATCCCCTTAGTCATAAGGGCCATATCTAACTCCCTCTGGAATATACCTAACTCCCTCTTGAATATATCCAATGAATTGGCATCAACAACTCTCTGCGATAGGGAATTCCACAGGTTAACAACTCTCTGAAGAAGTTTCTCCTCATCAGTCCTAAATGGCCTACCCCTTATCCTAAGACTGTGTCCCCTGGTTCTGGACTTCTCCCAACATCGGGAACAATCTACCCGCATCTAACCTGTCCCGTCAGAATCTTGTATGTTTCTAGGAGATCCCCTCTCATTCTTCTAAACTCCAATGTATAAAGGCCCAGTTGATCTGGTCTCTCCTCATATGTCAGTCCAGCCATCCCAAGAATCAGTCTGGTGAACCTTCGCTGCACTCCCTCAATAGCAAGAACGTCCTTCCTCAGATGAGGAAACAAAACTGAACACAATATCCCAGGTGAGGCCTCACCAAAGCCCTGTACAACAGCAGTAAGACCTCCCTGCTCCTATACTCAAAATCCCTAGCTATGAAAGCCAACATACCATTTGCCTTCTTTACCGCCTGCTGTACCTGTATGCCAACTTTCAATGACTGATGAACCATGACACCCAGGTCTCGTTGCACCTCCCCTTTTCCTAATCTGCCATCATTCAGATAATATTCTGTCTTTGCGTTTTTGCCCCTAAAGTGGATAACCTCACATTTATCCACATTATATTGCATCTGCCATGCATTTGCCCACTCACCTAACCTATCTAAGTCACCCTTCAGTCTCTTCGTGTCCCCCTCACAGCTCACACCGCCACCCAGTTTAGTGTCATCTGCAAACTTGGAGATATTACACTCAATTCCTTCATCCAAATCATTGATGTATATTGTAAAGAGCTGGGGCCCCTGTGGCACTCCACTAGTCACTGCCTGCCATTCTGAAAAGGACCCTTTTATCTCAACTCTCTGCTTCCTGTCTGCCAACCAGTTCTCTATCCACGACAGTATATTACCCCCAATACCATGTGCTTTGATTTTGCACACCAATCTTTTGTGTGGGACCTTGTCAAAAGCCTTTTGAAAGTCCAAATATACCACATCCACTGGTTCTCCCTTGTCCACTCTACTAGTTACATGCTCAAAAAATTCCAGAAGAGTTGTCAAGCATGATTTCCCCTTCATAAATCCATGCTGACTTGAACCGATCCTGTCACTGCTTTCCAAATGCACTGCTATTTCATCCTTAATAATTGATTCCAACATTTTCCCCACCACTGATGTCGGCTAACCGGTCTATAATTACCCGCTTTCTCTCTCCCTCCCTTTTTAAAAAGTGTTGTTACATTAGCTGCCCTCCAGTTCATAGGAACTGATCCCGAGTCGATAGACTGTTGGAAAATGATCACCATTTAGGACTACCCGAGAGGGCTGTGGATGCTCAGCCAATGAATATATCCATGATTGAGATAGATAAGATTTTTGTGCACTGATGCATCTGTCCATGCCAGTATTGGTAGGACAACGTCCCGTCTTCACACTGAGGACACCCACCATCGTGTTGTGTGGCACTACCACTGTGTTAAATGGGACAGATTTAGAACCGATCTAGCAGCTCAAAACTGGGCATCCATAAGACGCTGTGGGCCATTAGCAGCAAAATTGTATTCCACCACAATCTCTAACCTCATGCCCAGCATATTCTTCACTCTACCGTTATCATCAAGCCAGGGACCAACCCAAGTTCAATGAAGAGTGTCGAAGTGCATATGAGGAGCAGCAGCACCAGGTATACCTAAAATGAAGTGCCAATGTGGTGAAGCTACAACACATGCTAAACAGTGGAAGCAGCATGCTATAGACAAAGCTAAGTGATCCCGCAACCAACGGATCAGATCAACGTTCTGCAGTCCTGCAGTCATGAATGGTGGTGGCTGGAGTCATACCTAACACAAAAGGAAAATGGTTGTGGGTGTTGGAGGTCAATCATCTCAGTCCCAGGAACCAATCATCTTTAGCTGCTTCATCAATGATGTTCCCTCCATCATAAGGTCAAAAGTGGAGATGTTCAGTGCTCAGTCAGTGGAGAATTTTCCTGCCGATTCCCATTGACTTCAATTTTACTAAGGCTTCTTGACACCACATTGTCAAATGCTGCCTTGATGAAGGGCAGTTACTCTCGCCTCACCTCTGGAATTCAGCTCTTTTGTCCATGTTTAGACCAAGGCTGTAATGAAGTCTGGAACCGAGTGGTCCTGGCGGAACCCAAACTAAGCATCAGTGAGCAGGTTGTTGGTGATTAAGTGCCTCTTGATAGCACTGTCAACGACACCTTCCATCACTTTGCTGATGATTGAGAGTAGGCGGATGGAGCGGTAATTGGCCAGATTGGATTTGTCCTGTTTTTGTGGACAGGAAATACCTAGGTAGTTTTCCACATTGGTTGGGTAGATGCCGCTGTTATAGCTGTACTGGAACAGCTTGGCTAGAGGCACGGTTACTTCTGGAGCACAAATCTTCAGCACAACAGCCGGCCTGCTGTTGGGGCCCACAGCCGTTGCTGTATCCAGTGTGCTCAGCTGTTTCCTGATATCATGTGGAATGAATCGAATTGGTTGAAAGCTGGCTTCTGTGATGGTGGGGACCTCAGGAGGAGGCAGATATGGATCATCCACTCGGCACTTTTAGCTGGAGATGGCTGCAAACGCTTCAGCCTTGTCTTTTGCACTTGTGTGCTGGGCTTTGCCATCATTGAGGATGGGGATATTCATTGAGCCTCCTCCTCCTCCCATTAGTTATTTAATTGTCTACCACCATTCACAACTGGCTATGGCAGGGCTGCATAGCTTTGATCTGATCCATTGATTGTGGGATCATTTAACTCTGATGTTCTTAAAACCTACTTTAGCTACAGGAAAAACCAATGTCAAAAATACTCAACATGTTTGAGCACCTTTCGTCCCTCTATCCTACACTGTTCTGCTTCTTATAACTGGCATGGAATTTTTCTGTATTGAAAGTAACGAATAAAACAATCAAATATTTCAATGTCAAATCAAAGTTTAAAAAAGTAACAAATAGAAATTTTCTTGAATTAAATTAGCAAGTGAAACCTGTACATTTTATACTAAGAATGCCATTGACTCCATTATTCAAAGAATTACATGTATGATTTCTCAAAGAAATCAATTTCTATGCTTACTTTCTGCATCTTCCAGAGCGCCGTCACTGTATGATTCAGTATCTGAATATGTCTGTATTCTCCTGTGTTCTTCAGCATGTGACATCACAATAAGAGTTTCCTTTTGGTGATTAGTGTCCGGTCTCCTGCTGAAAATAAAAATTTCATTTTAACAGAGTGCCCAGGAATGAAATCATCATGTGTATAAAATAAAGACATGCTTATCTGTACTGCCAAAATGGCCACCACGCTCCACCCTTTGTCTATGATTGGTCTCCTTGGACGATAAGCCACACCCTGAAGTTGCACTGGAATGTGTAACTGGATCCACCCATCCTAAGGTCTCACTGACTTTGCAAATTGTAATGCGATCCACTTTGACTTCCTGAAGCAACAGAAGAGAGCTCCCCAGAAGACAGCAAAGGCCAACCAAAGTGCTTTACCCCAGTCCAAGAGCATCCCTCCCCCAGCCAAAATGCCTTACCCCAGCACAAGTGCATCCTTCGCCCCCCACCCACCCCACCATAGATGGGGCAGGCATTGTGTACGGATTGTTAACAGGTTTATTGGGTATGAAGTGAATAGTGACAGTGTCATGACTTCTGGATATAATCCACTCCAACGATGTCCCTTGTAGGGGGTTGCAAGAACGTGATCCGTCGTCTTCCCCGAGTTCCCTCTCTCCCCTCCAATTCCACCCCCCGCCCCCACCCCCCCGTCCCCTGTCACTCTTGGCCCGGGGTGGGGGTGGGGGAGAAAAGAAAAGTCAGGTCCTCAGGTCCTGTTTCTCAGCACCACGTCGATGGAATGATTCGGGGGCAGGGGGGGGGAACGGGGCTTGTCGCATGTCGGTCCAAAAAAGTGCAGTACGGGCATGGGGTGGCGGGGCTTGGCAGACGCCTGTCTGTCTGACTGTCAAAAAAAGGGCAGTACAAATAGTTACATCGATAAAATAGAGAAGTCAAGCTGCAAGTACTGAAAGGTGGTGCACTGGCAGCCACAATATATAAAACCAAAACCCATAACTACAATAAGATGGAACGTTTTATAATTAGTACCTAGCAATTAGATTTTAAACATCACTACAGTGTTAATATCCTATTCATTTCCTGCATACATTTAAGTCAATGGTGACCAGTTGTGCCAGCAATGGTATGTTGATGTGCAATCACAATGAAGAATTAAGGATTGTATTTGTTACTGCAAATGTTGATTGACAGCATGTTCTACAGCAACCGTATTTATATTGGATATGGGGCAATGTTGACTAAAATATTGGGCTAGAAAATACTGTTGTTTAAAAAGTCTAATAGAAACATAGAAAATAGGTGGAGTAGGCCATTCTGCCCTTCTAGCCTGCACCGCCATTCAATGAGTTCATGGCTGAACATGCAACTTCAGTACCCCATTCCTGCTTTCTCACCATACCCCTTGATCCCCCTAGTAGTAAGGACTTCATCCAACTCCTTTTTGAATATATTTAGTGAATTGGCCTCAACAACTTTCTGTGGTAGAGAATTCCACAGGTTCACCACTCTCTGGGTGAAGAAGTTTCTCCTCATCTCGGTCCTAAGTGGCTTACCCCTTATCCTTAGACTGTGTCCCCTGGTTCTGGACTTCCCCAACATTGGCAACATTCTTCCTGCATCTAACCTGTCTAAACCCATCAGAATTTTAAACATTTCTATCAGGTCCCCTCTCATTCTTCTGAACTCCAGTGAATACAAGCCCAGTTGATCCAGTCTTTCTTGATAGGTCAGTCACGCCATCCCGGGAATCAGTCTGGTGAACCTTCGCTGCACTCCCTCAATAGCAAGAATGTCCTTCCTCAGGTTAGGAGACCAAAACTGTACACAATACGCCAGATGTGGCCTCACCAAGGCCCTGTACAACTGTAGCAACACCTCCCTGCCCCTGTACTCAAATCCCCTCGCTATGAAGGCCAACATGCCATTTGCTTTCTTAACCACCTGCTGTACCTGCATGCCAACCTTCAATGACTGATGTACCATGACACTCAGGTCTCGTTGCACCTCCCCTTTTCCTAATCTGTCACCATTCAGATAATAGTCTGTCTCTCTGTTTTTAGCACCAAAGTGGATAACCTCACATTTATCCACATTATACTTCATCTGCCATGCATTTGCCCACTCACCTAACCTATCCAAGTCGCTCTGCAGCCTCATAGCATCCTCCTCGCAGCTCACACTGCCATCCAACTTAGTGTCATCCGCAAATTTGGAGATACTACATTTAATCCCCTCGTCTAAATCATTAATGTACAGTGTAAACAGCTGGGGCCCCAGCACAGAACCTTGCGGTACACCACTAGTCACTGCCTGCCATTCTGAAAAGTCCCCATTTACTCCTACTCTTTGCTTCCTGTCTGACAACCAGTTCTCAATCCATGTCAGCACACTACCCCCAATCCCATGTGCTTCAACTTTGCACATTAATCTCTTGTGTGGGACCTTGTCGAAAGCCTTCTGAAAGTCCAAATATACCACATCAACTGGTTCTCCCTTGTCCACTCTACTGGAAACATCCTCAAAAAATTCCAGAAGATTTGTCAAGCATGATTTCCCTTTCACAAATCTATGCTGACTTGGACCGATCATGTCACCTCTTTCCACATGTGCTGCTATGACATCCTTAATAATTAATTCCATCATTTTACCCACTACCGATGTCAGGCTGACCGGTCTATAATTCCCTGTTTTCTCTCTCCCTCCTATTTTAAAAAGTGGGGTTACATTGGCTACCCTCCACTCGATAGGAACTGATCCAGAGTCAATGGAATGTTGGAAAATGACTGTCAATGCATCCGCTATTTCCAAGGCCACCTCCTTAAGTACTCTGGGATGCAGTCCATCAGGCCCTGGGGATTTATCGGCCTTCAATCCCATCAATTTCCCCAACACAATTTCCCGACTAATAAGGATTTCCCTCAGTTCCTCCTCCTTACTAGACCCTCTGACCCCTTTTATATCCGGAAGGTTGTTTGTGTCCTCCTTAGTGAATACCGAACCAAAGTACTTGTTCAATTGGTCTGCCATTTCTTTGTTCCCCGTTATGACTTCCCCTGATTCTGACTGCAGGGGACCTACGTTTGTCTTTACTAACCTTTTTCTCTTTACATATCTATAGAAACTTTTGCAATCCGTCTTAATGTTCCCTGCAAGCTTCTTCTCGTACTCCATTTTCCCTGCCCTAATCAAACCCTTTGTCCTCCTCTGCTGAGTTCTAAATTTCTCCCAGTCCCCGGGTTCGCTGCTATTTCTGGCCAATTTGTATGCCACTTCCTTGGCTTTAATACTATCCCTGATTTCCTTGATAGCCACGGTTGAGCCACCTTCCCTTTTTTATTTTTACACCAGACTGGAATGTACAATTGTTGTAGTTCATCCATGCGGTCTCTAAATGTCTGCCATTGCCCATCCACAGTCAACCCCTTAAGTATAATTCGCCAATCTATCCTAGCCAATTCACGCCTCATACCTTCAAAGTTAGCCTTCTTTAAGTTCTGGACCATGGTCTCTGAATTAACTGTTTCATTCTCCATCCTAATGCAGAATTCCACCATATTATGGTCACTTTTCCCCAAGGGGCCTCGCACAACGAGATTGCTAATTAATCCTCTCTCATTACACAACACCCAGTTTAAGATGGCCTCCCCCCTAGTTGGTTCCTCGACATATTGGTCTAGAAAACCATCCTTTATGCACTCCAGGAAACCCTCCTCCACCGTATTGCTTCCAGTTTGGCTCGCCCAATCTATGTGCATATTAAAGTCACCCGTTATAACTGCTGCACCTTTATTGCATGCACCCCTAATTTCCTGTTTGATGCCCTCCCCAACATCACTACTACTGTAGGAAGGTCTGTACACAACTCCCACTAACGTTTTTTGTCCTTTGGTGTTCTGCAGCTCTACCAATATAGATTCCACATCATCCAAGCTAATGTCCTTCCTAACTATTGCATTAATCTCCTCCTTAACCAGCAATGCTACCCCACCTCCTTTTCCTTTTATTCTATCATAGAAACATAGAAACTAGGTGCAGGAGTAGGCCATTCGGCCCTTCTAGCCTGCACCGCCATTCAATGAGTTCATGGCTGAACATGCAACTTCAGTACCCCATTCCTGCTTTCTCACCATACCCCTTGATTCCCCGAGTAGTAAGGACTTCATCTAACTCCTTTTTGAATATATTTAGTGAATTGGCCTCAACAACTTTCTGTGGTAGAGAATTCCACAGGTTCACCACTCTCTGGGTGAAGAAATTCCTCCTCATCTCGGTCCTAAATGGCTTCCCCCTTATCCTTAGACTGTGTCCCCTGGTTCTGGACTTCCCCAACATTGGGAACATTCTTCCTGCATCTAACCTGTCTAACCCCGTCAGAATTTTAAACGTTTCTATGAGGTCCCCTCTCATTCTTCTGAACTCGTGAATACAAGCCCAGTTGATCCAGTCTTTCTTGATAGGTCAGTCCCGCCATCCCGGGAATCAGTCTGGTGAACCTTCGCTGCACTCCCTCAATAGCAAGAATGTCCTTCCTCAGGTTAGGAGACCAAAACTGTACACAATACTCCAGGTGTGGCCTCACCAAGGCCCTGTACAATTGTAGCAACACCTCCCTGCCCCTGTACTCAAATCCCCTCGCTATGAAGGCCAACATGCCATTTGCTTTCTTAACCGCCTGCTGTACCTGCATGCCGTACCTGCATGCCAACCTTCAATGACTGATGTACCATGACACCTCCCCTTTTCCTAATCTGTCACCATTCAGATAATAGTCTGTCTCTCTGTTTTTACCACCAAAGTGGATAACCTCACATTTATCCACATTATACTTCATCTGCCATGCATTTGCCCACTCACCTAACCTATCCAAGTCGCTCTGCAGCCTCATAGCATCCTCCTCGCAGCTCACACTGCCACCCAACTTAGTGTCATCCGCAAATTTGGAGATACTACATTTAATCCCCTCGTCTAAATCATTAATGTACAGTGTAAACAGCTGGGGCCCCAGCACAGAACCTTGCGGTACCCCACTAGTCACTGCCTGCCATTCTGAAAAGTTCCTGAATATTGAATACCCCTGGATGTCGAGTTCCCAGCCCTGATCATCCTGGAGCCACGTCTCCGTAATCCCAATCACATCATATTTGTTAACATCTATTTGCACAGTTAATTCATCCACCTTATTACGGATACTCCTTGCATTAAGACACAAAGCCTTCATGCTTGTTTTTTTAACACCCTCTGTCCTTTTAGAATTTTGCTGAACAGTGGCCCTTTTTGTTCTTTGCCTTGGGTTTCTCTGCCCTCCACTTTTCCTCATCGCCTTTCTGTCTTTTGCTTTTGTCTCCTTTTTGTTTCCCTCTGTCTCCCTGCATTGGTTCCCATCCCCCTGCCATATTAGTTTAACTCCTCCCAAACAGCACTAGCAAACACTCCCCCTAGGACATTGGTTCCAGTCCTGCCCAGGTGCAGACCGTCCGGTTTGTACTGGTCCCACCTCCCCCAGAACTGGTTCCAATGCCCCAGGAATTTGAATCCCTCCCTGCTCAAGCCACGTATTCATCTGCGCTATTAAACAATGATCATCACAATTACCAGTGCCCAAATATAATTTATTTCTGTAACCAATAACAGAATGCCATTCCCTTACCCATCATAAATAATGATACCAGGATGACTAATGGATCGTTTCATCTGCAATATTGAAAAAAAAACATTACCAACATGAAAATCATATTAGACTTGTATCACAGCTCAATTTATATCAAGTGCATGTCACTGGAAAGACAATAAAATTTTACATGAGAAACAACAGCAGACAAAATGCAGAAGCATTAGTAAATGTATATTTGTTGCTTTTTATAGTACCATACCCGAACCATCTGAACAGGTGAAGGTGATACAGGAGAGACAAGTGGATCAGAGTGAGAAAACTGGAACATTTCTGGCTTAAACTTGGCATTGGCTATTTTCATACACTCTTCAAGAGTTGTAATGAAGGTATTGCAAGTGGCACTGAGCAAGGATGAGGCTTCATTCATGTTCTAAGAAACAAACAAAATTGTTATTTAACTATACACATTTCACAACGTGTTTTATATGTACACAACGGTGATCGATAGTTGCCCAAATACTAAACAACCACAAGCTTTACACAATTTACAGGTTCCAAGCCACATGGTGTTTTTAATAAATTACAAAACGTGGAGCAACACTTTACCGGATTTATATTACATAATTTTAAAGAAAACTCAACTTTTGTTCATTGTAGAGACTTAGCTGGACAACTTTTAATTAATTCACTAAATTGTAGCAGGCACATAGAATATCACTTACTTTAAAGTAATCCCATAATGATGTAAACATCGACCCATTCATTCCTAACTGTGTTTTCTGTCCTTTAATCAATCTTCAACCCATGCTAATATATTACCCCAACTGAATGAGCCTTTATCTTGTGTAGTGGCTTTTCATGTGACACCTTATTGAATGCCTTTCATATAATGTTCAGAGATAGTGAGGCCTATATAACTTCCAGGTTCATGGTTATGGCAGAAACGATGTCAATATTCAAGATTGGATAGGTGGATGAAGGATGAAGGGGTTGAAAGGATCTGGGAACAGGGTGGATAAATGTGAAAGGTGAAGGATGAATGCCAATGTGGAATTCTTGGGCGAATAGCCCATTTTCATATTGCAACTTCTATGCATTTCTGTGATCTAGTAGAATGACCTAGATATAGTAAAAAAAATTGTACAATGAGAGAAAGTCAGATGGCTTAGAATTTGTATTCAGGACCTTCTAGTTAGGGCCCAATATTCCACTGGATATCCTAGAGCAAGAAATATAAACACATATCTACAAAATCTAAACTAGTCACCAGTATATCTTCTGAAACATATCATACCTCAGCAGCAGGTGACAAACTTGGCTGGTCTTGTTTGACAGACTCTTGTATTGTATGAACTTGTTGCAACAATAAGTCACAGTACAACCGAAGTTCTGACATCTTAGTTTTGAGAGACTCATTGGTTTCACTGATTTCTAGAGAAACCAAATAAAAGTACACAATTTACAGATATGAACTAATGGATTAATTCACCACATTTTTACAAACAAGTTCAGTGCCATATAGTTTGTTTAGCAAGAACAGAATGCATTAATTATAATGGACTGATGAGGAAAGTCAGTGCAAGACTAACATCCATACCCGCTTCTGGGGTAGGTGGGACCTGTACAAGTCGGACAGGTTACACCTCAACAGAGACGGGACCAATGTTTTCGCGGGTGGTTTTGATTGTGCTGTTGGGAGGGCTTTAAACTAGCTTGGCAGGGGAATGGGAACCCAGGAGAGGGCTCTGAGCTAGTTAGAGTGGGTGAGAGCTCAGATGACCAAAACCCCAAGAAAGAATGCAAAAGGCAGGAGGCAACAGAGCAGAGTAGCACTGGGGTAAGTGTAAACCACAAGGTGATAGGAAGGGACAATATGTATGAATATAAAGGGGCTGCAGGAGGGGTCAAAACTAAAAATCATGGTTTAAAAACTAGTATTAAAACACTTCACCTAAACGCACGCAGCATTCGAAACAAAGTAAATGAGTTGACGGCACAAATCATTACAAATGGGTATGATTTGGTGGCCATTACTGAAACATGGTTGCAGGGTGGCCAAGACTGGGAATTAAACATACAGGGGCATCTGACAATTCGGAAAGATAGACAAGAAGGGAAAGGAGGTGGGGTAGCTCTGTTAATAAAGGATGATATCAGGGCAGTTTTGAGAGACGATATTGGCTCTAATGAACAAAATGTTGAATCATTGTGGGTGGAGATTAGAGATAGTAAGGGGAAAAAGTCACTGGTGGGCATAGTTTATAGGCCCCCAAATAATAACTTCATGGTGGGGCGGACAATAATCAAGAGAATAATGGAGGCATGTGAAAAGGAACGGCAGTAATCATGGGGGATTTTAACCTACATATCGATTGGTCAAATCAAATCGCACAGGGTAGCCTGGAGGAGGAATTCATAGAATGCATACGGGATTGTTTCTTAGAACAGTATGTTACAGAACCTACAAGGGAGCAAGCTATCTTAGATCTGGTCCTGTGTAATGACAGGAATAATAAACGATCTCCTAGTAAAACATCTCCTCGGAATGAGCGATCACAGTATGGTTGAATTTGTAATACAGATTGAGGGTGAGGAAGCAGTGTCTCAAACAAGCGTACTATGCTTAAACAAAAGGGACTACAGTGGGATGAGGGCAGAGTTGGCTAAAGTAGACTGGGAACACAGACTAAACGGTGGCACAATTGAGGAACAGTGGAGGACTTTTAAGGAGCTCTTTCATAGTGCTCAACAAAAATATATTCCAGTGAAAAAGAAGGGCGGCAAGAGAAGGGATAACCAGCCATGGATAACCAAGGAAATAAAGGAGAGTATCAAATTAAAAACCAATGCGTATAAGGTGGCCAAGGTTAGTGGGAAACTAGAAGATTGGGAAAATTTTAAATGACAGCAAAGAATGACTAAGAAAGCAATAAAGGAAAGATAGATTACGGAAGTAAACTTGCGCAAAACATAAAAACAGATAGTAAAAGCTTTTACCGATATATAAAACGGAAGAGAGTGACTAAAGTAAATGTTGGTCCCTTAGAAGATGAGAAGGGGGATTTAATAATGGGAAATGTGGAAATGGCTAAGACCTTAAATAATTATTTTGCTTCGGTCTTCACAGTGGAAGACACAAAAACCATGCCAAAAATTGCTGGTCACGGGAAGGTGGGAAGGGAGGACCTTGAGACAATCACTATCACTAAGGGGGTAGTGCTGGACAGGCTAATGGGACTCAAGGTAGACAAGTCCCCTGGTCCTGATGAAATGCATCCCAGGGTATTAAAAGAGATGGCGGAAGTTATAGCAGATGCTTTCGTTAAAATCTACCAAAATTCTCTGGACTCTGGGGAGGTACCATCGGATTGGAAAGCAGCTAATGTAACGCCTGTTTAAAAAAAGGGGGCAGACAAAAGGCAGGTAACTATAGGCCGGTTAACTTCTGTAGTGGGGAAAATGCTTGAAGCTATCATTAAGGAAGAAATAACAGGACATCTAGATAGGAATAGTGCAATCAAGCTGACGCAACATGGATTCATGAAGGGGAAATCATGTTTAACTAATTTACTGGAATTCTTTGAGGATATAACGAGCATGGTGGATAGAGGTGTACTGATGGATGTGATGTAGTTAGATTTCCAAAAGGCATTCGATAAGGTGCCACACAAAAGGTTACTGCAAAAGATAAAGGTACGCGGAGTCAGAGGAAATGTATTAGCATGGATCGAGAATTGGCTGGCTAACAGAATGCAGAGAGTCGGGATAAATGGGTCCTTTTCGGGTTGGAAATCGGTGGTTAGTGGTGTGCCACAGGGATCGGTGCTGGGACCACAACTGTTTACAATATACATAGATGACTGGAAAAGGGGACAGAGTGTAGTGTAACAAAATTTGCAGATGACACAAAGATTAGTGGGAAAGCGGGTTGTGTAGAGGACACAGAGAGGCTGCAAAGAGATTTAGATAGGTTAAGCGAATGGGCTAAGGTTTGGCAGATGGAATACAATGTCGGAAAATGTGAGGTCATCCACCTTGGAAAAGAAAAACAGTAAAAGGGAATATTATTTGAATGGGGAGAAATTACAACATGCTGCAGTGCAAAGGGACGTGGGGGTCCTTGTGCATGAATCCCAAAAAGTTAGTTTGCAGGTGCAGCAGGTTATCAGGAAGGTGAATGGAATGTTGGCCTTCATTGCGAGGGATGGATACAAAAGCAGGGATATCCTGCTGCAACTGTGCAGGGTATTGGTGAGGCCGCACCTGGAGTACTGCAGTTTTGGTCACCTTACTTAAGGAAGGATATACTAGCTTTAGAGGGGGTAGAGAGATGATTCACTGGGCTGATTCCGGAGATGAGGGGGTTACCTTATGATGATCGATTGAGTAGACTGGGTCTTTACTCCTTGGAGTTCAGAAGGATGAGGGGTGATCTTATAGAAACATTTAAAATAATGAAAGGAATAGACAAGATAGAGGCAGAGAGGTTGTTTCCACTGGTCGGGGAGACTAGAACTAGGGGGCACAGCCTCAAAATATGGGGGAGCCAATTTAAAACCGTGTTGAGAAGGAATTTCTTCTCCCAGAGGGTTGTGAATCTGTGGAATTCTCTGCCCAAGGAAGCAGTTGAGGCTAGCTCATTGAATGTATTCAAATCACAGATAGATAGATTTTTAACCAATAAGGGAATTTAGGGTTACGGGGAGCGGGCGGTTAAGTGGAGCTGAGTCCACGGCCAGATCAGCCATGATCTTGTTGAATGGCGGAGCAGGCTCGAGGGGCTAGATGGCCTACTCCTGTTCCTAATTCTTATGTTCTTATATAATTATGTTTCACCATATATCTACAAGGTTATAATTGCTAATTCATTTTCCTAATCACATGGGTTTAATAGGCACAGCCAATAATCTGTTGACACGACAACTTTTTCATAGAAACACATCCCCAAATGGCTCCAAGATCTACTTACTGTCTTAAAAAACAATGAACAACACAATACAATGGACACAATAGTGTCAGAAGGGTGACCAGAAAAGCTTCATTATTTGCACCACAGTTTGTCAGGAAAACAAAGTTATGACAGATGGCTTATAGTTTCCTTTATTTGTGTTACAAATCCTGCTTGCATTTAATATTACCTTTTTCCTTTTTAGTCCTGGTATCGGTCAGACATGCTTTTGAACTCCCTAGTGCCACCAACCATCTCTGCCTCTCAGCAGCATTGACCGATTTCACATAGAAATGTTGCTCTCCAGGAATGATCAGCTCCATTCGTGTATTGTCAGTTGGATGCACTGATTTTAAAAGAGAAACAAATTATGAAACGCTCCAGTCGTACTGCAAGTAATCTAATTTCCATGAAAAGTTTAGCAATATATAGTAAACCCACAAAAGGTATCTTAGAAATTATCAGTTTCAAATTTTCTGAAAGCTAACCTTGAATGGTGGTGCAGGCTCGAAGGGCCAAATGGCCTACTCCTGCACCTATTTTCTATGTTTCTATGTTTCTATGTTAAGCAAGTGTGAATAAAACCAATGCTTCGGACATACCACCCTAAACTCTAGACAGAGAATTTAAGGAACTCTGAAGTAAAGATTTCAGTCTAGTAATATGTCGCAGATTATAAAAAGAAACGTATGTGCCAAACTTCTTTCATTTATGATCCTTTGACTTGGGAAAACACTTTAAGCTTAGAAATTTGGTGTTTAGCACCACCTGTTAACCCCAGATTCGGGTGAAAAAATGGCGGTTGCCATTTTTGGATGGTCGGCAGTGTGGCCGATGTCCACGCTCACTAGAGATATGTAAATTATGCAGATCATAAAGTCAGTGAGCGTGCAATGTTCACTTGACCCTCAATCTACGAGTTTCAGCTTTGTCGCTGCACTTACCGGCATGCCTTAAGTGCCATAAGCTGAGCAAGCATTGACAAGCAGGAGGGAGGCTCCAGCAACTACTTGCACCCAACATGTTTCTGTGAAATATTCTTCAACTTCACCAGCTTTATTAACAGAGTGTTGTTGCAAGTGGAGAACGCCTTCATTCCTATTTAAAGGCTTCAGCTCACAACATTTGTTCACGATCATGGAGGCTCTACTAGCACACATCCTCGCGCTCGAGTATCTTCAGGAGAGGGGGTGGAGGCAGTGAAGACGAGAAGACTTGCGCAGAGGGAGAAGGGGGGGGGGGGCAGGAGTGCTCTCAACAGGAGGCCTTACCCACCTAGTGTCTTCAGAAAGCACTTCTCGTATATCCACTTAAGTGAGGAGCAGTGTATTAGGAGGTTACGTTTCACCAAGAAGGTAGTCACAGAACTCTGCCATCTCCTGCAATCAGACTTTTAGCCTGAGCAGGGCAACCACAGCTCTAGTAGTGGCAGTCAAGGTCACCGTGGCCCTCAATTTCATCACCAGCGGATCCTTCCAGTCTGCAACAGGACCCATAGCTAACATCTCAGTTCGCCATCCATCGCTGCTTCTCTGAGGTCACTGAGGCTCTCTACACCAGGAGAAAAACTGTGTGTTCTTCTCTCTGAGCAAAGAGAAGCAGGACAAGCGCACGTGGCTTTGAATGGATAGCAGGCTTCTCCACAGTGCAGGATCATCGGCCCACTTTGCGGGTGGCGTAAAGCAATCCTGAGATCTTCCTTAACCACAAAGGCTACCACTCACTTAAGGTGCAGTTAGTGTGCGACCACGTCCAGTGCTTCCTAACGCTCAATGCTCGCTATCCTGGCAGCAGCCACGATGCCTTCATCCTGCGCCAATCCTGTATGCCAACAATCTTTCAGCAACCACATCAAACCTGAGGACAGCTGCTCGGAGATGAGGGCTATCCGCTCTGCACCGAGCTCATGACTCCCCTCCGCAATCGTATGAGTGCTCAGCCATGCTTCCACCAGGAACATCATCGAGCAGACCATCGAGCTACTGAAGCAACGGTTCCGCTGCCTTGATCGCTTGAGAGGAGCCCTCCAGTAGACGCCGAAGTGGGTGTCCTATTTCGCAGTGGTCTGCTGCATGCTTCACAACTTGGCCACCAGGGATTGCGGAACCGTCTCAGGAGGAGGAGGAGGAGAAGAAGAGGAAGGTGAGCAAGTGGAAGAGGACGAGGAGGAAGGAATGCGGCCAGCACCCAATCCCCCTTCCGGGCGGGCTGTCCGTGAACGCCTCATCAAATTCAGATTCCAATGAAAGAAATCCCAGATCGCCATTGCTTACCATATCCCATCATTCCATCCCTCAGTCATGGAATATCAGTGTCCTCCGAGGCACAAAACTGAAATGAGAGCCACCACAAAAGATTCCAAACTAAATTAATAAATTTATCCAAAATCAATTGACACAGGATATGCACTAATCACCTTGTGCAATCCCTTAGTGCCTGTCATTCGGGTGCCTTCTCCTGATCTAGTGCTCTTACAACATGCGCCCCTAGTGGCTGCAGCGTGGCTGGTTGAAAGCTGCTGAGTTTCCATGGGGGAAGACTTCAGGTGGCCTTGCAGGATGGCCTTGAGCAGCTCTGGCCCTAGAAGGCCTGACCATAGATAGACTGCACCACCTTGGCATGGGCAGCAGCAGTCTGGGCTGGCAAGCAGCGGCAAGGGCAATGGCGGAGTGGCAGTTGTGGGAACAGGAATGCTGTCATCCTGAGGGGACAGCAGGGTCCTGCTCCACAGACCCACTGCCAGTCACCCAGGGCAGTGCTTCAGCATTCCTTGCAATCTGTTGGAGCAGAGATTGCTAGGCTGCTGCAACACCCTGCAAGCCCCAGTCGACACTGGTAAAACCAGCCATGACGGCAGCAAGCTAAGATTTCACGAGAGCAATCTGTGCTTGGGTGTCATCAAGCTGAGACTGCACGAGAGCGGGTCTGCGCTTCTGCTGCACCACTAAGAAGTTGGGCCGCTTCCGCCTGTGCTGCAATGGCAGCTGCGACATCTCCAATCACACGCAGCACCAGGTCTGGATCGACAGCCTGGAAATCCTGGGCTCCAAACTCTGCACAAAGCCCCATGCAATATTGGAGGCGGACTCCTCCATGCTCCTTGGCATTGTCAAGAGCCTCTCTGGCAGACTGGTCATTGCACCTAGCAATTCGGTGTGCATGCCCACCACCCTTCTTCTGAAGGCCATCCCCTCTGGGTCCTCATCTGAGTCCTGTGCAGCAGAACTTGTGCGCGATCTTGCCCTCCAGCAAACTGGTCCCCGAGCTACCCTTGCCTTGCTGCAACCCACTCACGTCCAGTGCCTCATTCTGTGCAGATCCCGCTTCTATACTAGCCTCTAAAGTACCCACTGTGCCCATTTCTGAGTTGGGGTCTGCGAGTGGCAGATTAGGTGACGCTGGGTCATCTTTTTCTCCCCCTCGCTCTTGTGCATCACCTCAGAGACAGGCTGATCTGGTGCTTGTTCTTGATTAGGTGAAAGCAGAAAGTCAGATTATGGCTATGGTCAGGTTATGAGAGGTGGGAGCAAAATATGCTGCATACATCAGCAGCAAGTGAGAAGAGATTGTGAGATGAGGGGCAAATGGGATGAGAAGGATTAGGAATGAAATAAGCATTTCATTGTTGTCCCCAATGGGTTCAATCACACCAGTTGTCACGGCCTCTATTATCTGCTGCCCAATGATCTAGCTTCTCTCTCTTCCAGCTGGTTGAAGTCCTGGATGGCAGCTTGCCTCATGCCTGTCTGCTGCTGCTCTCTCCAATTATGCGCGACCTTGGCCTGCAAGAGAAAGAGAAGTGTGTGAGTGAGTGTGATGCAATGTGCTTGCCATGATTGAATAGCTGTCAACATATGCAAGGTGCGAGATGTGGGTGTGTGTGTTGCAGCAGTGGTACGGTTGTGAGGGTGAAATGAAGCTGATTGTGAGGCGCGAGTGGTGATAGGTAGAGGTTGTTGGCAGGTAAGTGCTGGGGTGTGATGCATTGAGCAGTGTGTGAGGGGCTTGTGGTGCAGATGGTGAGATATGGAATTTGCTGAAGCCTTCACTCACCTTGATCTGCTGTGTGAGATCAGTAAACTTCTTTCCACACTGAATGGCCGTCACTTAGACGGCTATCTCCTGCCAAAATCTTCGAGTTGTGGGGCGAGGGCTTCCTGCCAGTGTATGGGAAGAGGACAGCCCGCCTCCTCTTCACAGCCAGTTCCTCAAGAACTGCGTTGCAGAATCTATCGTCTCGTTCCCTGTGCTGAGGCTCTGCCATGTGTTTCCACTGCTGATATTCCAGTTGAAGTTGTAAGTGGCTTGACAATGAGGTGCTGTAGCATCAATGCACATCAGCCTTTAAGTACTGATTAAAGCCTGGGCCAAACATGACTGGGAATTAGACTGGACCTAATATTGGTCCATCTGTTGAGCAGTAAGCCAATGAGCAGCAGTTTTAGTGTTGAGATCAAGAATAGAATCATGTTAATAAGGACTGAGCACGAATTTTGCGTACTACCTAGACCATTTTGACCTGGCGCAGCTTAACATCGTTGGGCCTTAACACTGCCTGTTTTGTGACCAGCGCCAATTTATAGGTCTTTATTCCTTACCTTTAATTTCACATACAGCCATTTTGATACTTCCTTTGCTGCCTTTGTTAACATCATCCTGAGAATCATAATAGGAAAGTATGCCATTATCCAGTACGAACCAACGAGGCTGCCAACCTAGGAGAGAAATAACAATTGGAAGGTTAGATTGCAACTAATTTTTTGAAGCACCAAAGTTCACAGGATAGGCAGGAGTTAATCTTCAGTGTATTTGAAACTAATCTTACGCAACTATTTTTGGCCTGTGAAAAGGCTGTAAAGTGCTTTGAGACATCCGGTGGTCGTGAAAGGCGTTGCATAAATGCAAGTATTTCTTTCTTTCTTATTTTGATTCCAATTTTATATTGTACAACTAAAAACAAGAAAATAAACTTAAACATTAAATGTAATTAACTCGTGTCCTAACTCGCACCAAGTCCCGATCACTCACCATCCCTGTGCTCGCTGACCTATGTTGGCTCCCGGTTAAGCAACGGTTCGATTTCAAAATTCTCATACTCATTTACAAATCCCTCCATGGCCTCTCCTCTCCCCATCTCTGTAATCTCTTTCAGCCCCACAACCCCACGAGATATCTGTGCTCCTGAATTTTGCCCTCTTGATCATCCCTGATTATAACTGCTCAACCATTGGTGGCCATTCCTTCAGCTGCCTGGGCCCCAAGCTCTGGAACTCCCTCCCTAAACCTCTCCTTCCTCCTTTAAGACACTCCTCAAAACCTATCTCTTTGACCAAGCTTTTAATCATCTGCCGTAATTTCTTCTTGTGTGGCTCAGTGTCAAATTTATTTGTTTTGTCTTATAACACTGCTGTGAAGCGCCTTGGAATGTTTTACGTTAAAGGCGCTATATAAATAAAAGCTGTTGTTGTTGGAAATGCCACACTGGCACATTTCAGGTAAGAGTAAAGCATCTCATTGGAAAATAAACTTTACTTTGGAACTTGCTGTGCTACACACCTGGCCTGGGAGTATTTGATACCAGCACTGGAGCCTGAAGCAGAAAAGTGCTCCATTCCCAGCACAAACATACATCACCATACCATGCATTTTAAAACTTGGATTCATGATGACAAGTTCAGAGGTCATACTGGGTGTAGCCAATATGCTCTAATTTGAAGAAAAAAAATCCAGGAGAAAAACTCAACTGGTGGTACGTCAAGAATACCACTGTCAGTGGTTTAATAGCAGATTCCCTGCCCACTGTCCGATGCGAGAATAGATTGTAAGATGCAGCTGAGTTAAAGAGAAAAATACTTTTTTTTACTACTTTCAAATTTTAAAAAATTCCCACTCCTCGTTTGTTATTAAACAAACTCAAAAACTGTTAAAGAAAAAACATATTTGCATTTATGTAGCAACTTTCACATCCTCAGGAAGGTCCTAATGTGCTTCATAGCCATTGAATTACTTTTGAAGTGCAACCATTGCGGTCTCTTTTCATATATAGGAAATCATGGCTGTCAATTGTTACACAATAAGGTCCGACAAATAGTAATGTTCAGAGGATGTGTTGATTGAGGGATTAATAATGACCTGGATACTGGGAGAACTCCGCTGCTCTTCTACGAATAGTATAATGGGATCTTGTACTCCACCTGGCCTTGGTTTTACATCTTATCTAAAAGATAGCACCACCAACAATGTAGCACTTCCTCAACTATAAGTATCAGTCTAAAATCTCATGGCAACAAGGTTTGAGGATTATATGCAGCCTTGCCAGAGTTGCCCAACATCCCACAAACAATTTAAAAAAAATTAAATGTGTACATCTCCATAATATCTGCAACTACATGATAAAGGACTGTTCTGTTGCCAAGGAACTTCACAAAATCAGGCCTCCATATGCCAATACCAATTTCCCCACTGTCACCATGTTACTTTGGGAATAAACAGTACACTCAATTTAACAATTACCTTCTTAGTGCATTTTAATTCTCAACAACATTTTATTTCCCTCACCCACATTTACTGACAGTATTTAGCAACTTCTGGTCTGGTATGACCAATGCTCTAAACTGTCACAAAAATATTCATCGACAACTTCAGAAGTGCATTTTCATTACGGCAGCTGAGCTAAGTTGGTGGCAATGAAAATTATTGGGACATTTTAGAGTGAGCCTTGCCCTGCATTCATCTCAAACTCAGATTACCTCCCAAAATGTAAAAGAAAGACTTGCATTTATGTAGCGCCATGGGATCTTTTATGTCCAGTGGTGGGGACAGGAGTCCCGGTTTAATACTTTTGGCTCCTTAGACAGTACTCCCTTAGTACTGCACTGGAGTGTCATCCTAGATTTTTGTGTTCTAGTCTCTAGAGTGGGAACCCACAACCTTCTGACTCGGCAGGGTGAAAATACTACCAATTTAGCCATGACTGACACCTAATGTAATGCCCTAAATAACCAAATCCATATCCCCAAAGTGCATTCTCAACCACTGTTCACCCAGCCTGTAGCAAGATTGTCAAAATTATATCAAAGTTGAATAAAAGAACGGTTCAGCTCAGAAAAAAAAACTCAGCCCAATTGTACTGCATTCTGAAATTTACTGTTATTCAAGCAAATGCAACATGTGAAGCAATGTCTTAGATGGAATAGCTGAACAAATGCAATAGTTCAGAAAATCTACAGAATGTGTTAATTTGGGGATTAATGTTTTCAATAGCTACTTTAGGGTTTCGCATAGTTTTCCACCATTATTTTTTTGCTCCCAAAGGCACATTGGATTCCTTTCCCTCAAATGCAAGGTTTTAAATAACACAAAAGGAACCAGAATTGACAAGATTGGTGCAATTACAAAAACGACTGGAAGCTCTTGGAAAAGTGTAATACCATATTTAATCATGTTACTCTGGGTTTGTGGTTAGGTTGAAAAGGAAAACTAGTGACACCAAACACCATAGCTCATGGTCTCAGCATGATAATTACCACATGGAATGGTTGAGGCGAATAGCATAGATGCATTTACATAGGATATACAGCACAGAAACAAGCCAGTCCACTCATAAGAACATAAGAACATAAGAATTAGGAACAGGAGTAGGCCATCTAGCCCCTCGAGCCTGCTCCGCCATTCAATAAGATCATGGCTGATCTGGTCGTGGACTCAGCTCCACTTACCCGCCCTCACCCCGTAACCCTTAATTCCCTTATTGCTTAAAAATCTATGTATCTTTGACTTGAAAACATTCAATGAGCCAGCCTCAACTGCTTCCTTGGGCAGAGAATTCCACAGATTCACAACCCTCTGGGAGAAGAAATTCTTTCTCAACTCGGTTTTAAATTGGCTCCTCCGTATTTTGAGGCTGTGCCCCCTAGTTCTAGTCTCCCTCACCAATGGAAACAACCTCTCTGCCTCTATCTTGTCTATCCCTTTCATGATTTTAAATGTTTCTATAAGATCGCCCCTCATCCTTCTGAACTCCAAGGAGTAAAGACCCAGTCTACTCAATCTATCATCATAAGGTAACCCCCTCATTTCTCAAATCAGCCTAGTGAATCGTCTCTGTACCCCTTCCAAAGCTAGTATATCCTTCCTTAAGTAAGGTGACCAAAACTGCACGTAGTATTCCAGGTGCGGCCTTACCAATACCTTATACAGTTGCAGCAACACCTCCCTGCTTTTGTACTCCATCCCTTTCGCAATGAAGGCCAACATTCCATTTGCCTTCCTGATTACCTGCTGCATCTGCAAACTAACCTTTTGGGATTCATGCACAAGGACCCCCACGTCCCTCTGCACCACAGCATGTTGTAATTTCTCCCCATTCAAATAATATTCCCTTTTACTGTTTTTTTTCCCCCAAGGTGGATGACCTCACACTTTCCGACATTGTATTCCATCTGCCAAACCTTAGCCCATTCGCTTAACCTATCCAAATCTCATTACAGCCTCTCCGAGTCCTCTACACAACCCGTTTTCCCACTAATCTTAGTGTCATCTGCAAATTTTGTTGCACTACACTCTGTCCCCTCCTCTAGGTCATCTATGTATATTGTAAACAGTTGTGGTCCCAGCACTGATCCCTGTGGCACACCACTAACCACTGATTTCCAACCGGAAAAGGACCCATTTATCCCGACTCTCTGCTTTCTGTTCGCCAGCCAATTCTCTATCCATGCTAATACATTTCCTCTGACTCCGCGTACCTTTATCTTCTGCAGTAACCTTTTGTGTGGCACCTTATCGAATGCCTTTTGGAAATCTAAATGCACCACATCCATCGGTACACCTCTATCCACCATGCTCATTATATCCTCAAAGAATTCCAGTAAGTTAGTTAAACATGATTTCCCTTTCATGAATCCATGCTGCGTCTGCTTGATTGCACTATTCCTATCCAGATGTCCCGCTATTTCTTCCTTAATGATAGTTTCAAGCATTTTCCCCACTACAGATGTTAAACTAACCGGCCTATAGTTACCTGCCTTTTGCCTGCCCCCTTTTTTAAACAGAGGCGTTACATTGGCTGCTCTCCAATCTGCTGGTACCTCCCCAGAGTCCAGAGAATTTTGGTAGATTATAACAAATGCATCTGCTATAACTTCCGCCATCTCTTTTAATACCCTGGGATGCATTTCATCAGGACCAGGGGACTTGTCTACCTTCAGTCCCATTAGTCTGTCCAGCACTACCTCCCTAGTGATAGTGATCATCTCAAGGTCCTCCCTTCCCACATTCCTATGACCAGCAATTTTTGGCATGGTTTTTGTGTCTTCCACTGTGAAGACAGAAGCAAAATAATTGTTTAAGGTCTCAGCCATTTCCACATTTCCCATTATTAAATCCCCCTTTTCATCTTCTAAAGGACCAACATTTACTTTAGTCACTCTTTTCCGTTTTATATATCTGTAAAAGCTTTTACTATCTGTTTTTATGTTTTGCGCAAGTTTACCTTCGTAATCTATCTTCCCTTTCTTTATTGCTTTTTTAGTCATTCTTTGCTGTTGCTTAAAATCTTCCCAATCCTCTAGTTTCCCACTAACCTTGGCCACCTTATACACATTGGTCTTTGATTTGATACTTTCCTTTATTTCCTTGGTTATCCACAGCTGGTTATCTCTTCTCTTGCCGCCCTTCTTTTTCACTGGAATATATTTTTGTTGCACATTATGAAAGAGCTCCTTAAAAGTCCTCCACTGTTCCTCAATTCTGCCACCGTTTAGTCCTTGTTTCCAGTCTACTTTAGCCAACTCTGCCCTCATCCCATTGTAGTCCCCTTTGTTTAAGCATAGTACGCTCGTTTGAGACACTACTTCCTCACCCTCAATCTGTATTACAAATTCAACCATATTGTGATCACTCATTCCGAGAGGATCTTTTACGAGGAGATCGTTTATTTTTCCTGTCTCGTTACACAGGACCAGATCCAAAATGCTCCCTTGTAGGCTCTGTTACATACAGTTCTAAGAAACAATCCCGTATGCATTCTATGAATTCCTCCTCCAGGCTACCCCCTGCGATTTGATTTGACCAATCGATATGTAGGTTAAAATCCCCCATAACTACCGCCGTTCCTTTTTCACATGCCTCCATTATTCCCTTGATTATTGCCCACTCGAGGCTCCTCCCGCCTTTCCTCATCTAAATCTATCAGCCTAACCCTCCAGTCACTTCTCCCCCTTATGCTTATCTAACCTCCCCTTAAATGCATCGATAATATTCGCTTCAACCACTCCCTGTGGTAGCGAGTTCCACATTCTCACCAGGGGAAGCTAGAGAACCACATGACGGAAAGGGGAACAGGGTAGGTTGATAGGGTTAGATGAAGTAGGGTGGGAGGAGACTCGTGGGCACAGCCGTGTTGGGCCGAAAGGCCCGTTTGTGTGCTGCAAAATTCTATGTAATATTGAACAGCTCGGCACACGGAGTAAATGACCTTTTAACAACAAACCGCCAACATTGAAACACTTTCATTTCGGAAACTATCGGGACTCTCAGCTAATGAGGGTCCCAGACGAAGAGGCGACATTAAAGAGCCGCAAGGCTCCGCCGATCCGCTGGAGTGGGGAGCAGAGCTATGTCCCCCACTATATATATATATATATATTTGGGGAGGGAGGGGACGTGGTCCCTTTAAGCAGCCGCGCGGCCCAGTTCGGTGCGGGCCCAAAATGTCATCACATCGGGCCCGGGCCGCGCGGCTTGGCGGGACTGTTGGAGCGGAGAGCCCAGGGCTCACCCCGGGGGTTAGGGGGCGATCCCAGCCCGGCCCCGCTCACCCGTCAGGTAATTCGTCCACTTGTACAGGATCCCTTCCATTTTCACATCTTCCGATTCCGCCTCACTGCTGCGTCAGTCGGTGCCGAGCGACTCACACCGAGGCGGCGCCCGCAGCACACAGCGAGTGGCCCGGGCCGGCCCGCGTTCTGGCTCTCATTGCTGCGCGGGCCTCGGCTCGCCCCCGGCTCCTGCTTCACACACACATCGCCGGCTCGCCAGCATCCCGTCACACAGCCTCCCTGGGAACGACAGCGCTCACCTCTCACCTCTCACCTCCGCACCGGAAGCGGCTGTACCGGCGCAGCCGCCAGCGAACCTCAGGCCATCGAGCCGAATACCGGAGAGATCGATCGCCGTCCAATGACATCACAGCCCGCCTTGCATCACCAGGTCGTCATAGTCACCAGGACAGCCGGCCCCGCCCCGCGTTTGTGTGCGGTCGGGGTCAGGTTCAGGGGTGGCTGAGATGTGGGGACTGTTAATGTGGTGCATTCAGCGGACATCTGTGCGGTCGGTATATCTGCTTTGCCTGCAGCAACTTCCACTGACCACATTAATAGTGGAAACGAGAAAATCCCCAGAAAAATCGTTTTAAAATGTCTAAAATGCACTTACATTGGCTCCCGGTGAAGCAACGTCTTGCGTTCATAATTCTCATACTTGTTTTCAAATCCCTCCATGGCCCCCACCCCTCCCTCTCTGTAATGTCCTCCAGCCCCACAACCTCCCAAAATATCTACACTCCTCTAATTCTGCCCTCTTGAGAATCTCTGATTTTAATCACTCCATCATTGGTGGCCTTGCCTTCAGCTGCCAAAGCCCTAAGCTCTGGAATTCCCTGCCTAAACCTCTTCATCTCTCTACCCCTACCTCTCTTTCTGCCTTTAAGACACCTTAAAACTTACCTCTTTGACCAAGATTTTCTCCTTATGTAGCCCAGTGTCAACTTTTTTGTCTTATAATACTCCTGTGAAGCACCTTGGGACTTTTTACTATGTTAAAGGTGCTATATAAATACAAGTTGTTTGCAGTTAGAGCTTGAATGCCACTCACTGAAACATGCCGGTATGCAAACCCATCACATTTCCAGTCGGCAGGGTTTTTGCCTGATTTTCCTTTTCCAGCTGCCATGATACCACCTGAGATCATGTGTTAAAGCTGAAGTAAATCCTGCCTAAGAACATAAGAAATAGGTGTAGGCCATACGGTCCTTCGAGCCTGCTCCACCATTCGATAAGAACATGGCTAATCTGACATCAATTGTAATTTTTGACCAGCAAATTCCAACTGTCCTACAAAATAAATGTGCACTCAGTTACGTAAGTACTCCTGCTTCGCTTGTCCTACAAGGAAACTTTAAATAACATTTTAGAGCTTGCCAGCCTTGATCTTATCTGGCCCATGATCCACCACCCAGCAGCTCTGCCCTGATGAGGAAGCCATCACTGCTTTTCCACTCAGACCTCCAACTAAATCATAGCATCAAAGAAATTTATGGCACAGAAGGAGGCCATTCAGCCCATCATGTCTGTGCCGGCCGTAAAATGGAGATGAGGCTAATTTCTTCTCTCAGAGGGTTGTGAATCTTTGAAATTCTCTACTCCAGAGAGCTATTGAGGCTAGGTCATTGAATATATTTAAGGTAGAGATAGACAGATTTTTGAATGATTGGGAATTCAAGGGTTATAGGGAGCGGGCATGAAAGTGGAGTTGAGGCCAAGATCAGATCAGCGATGATCTTATTGAATGGTGGAGCAGGCTCAAAAGGCCTATTCCTGCTCCTATTTCATATGTGCTTATGTAAAAAGAGCTATCCAGCATAATCCCACTTTCCAGCTTTTGGTCTGTAGCCCTGTAAGTTACAGCACTTCAAGTGCAAAACCAAGCACTTTATATGTACAACAGCAAAAGACTGGATACTGGAAAACTGAAATAAAAACAAAAAATGCTGGAAATATTCAGCAGGTCAGGCAGCATCTGCGGAGAGAGAAACAGAGTTAATGTTTCAGGTCGATGACCTTTCATCAGAACCGGAAAAAGATGTAACAGATTTTAAGCAAGTGCAGAGGCAAGGAAAGTGGGGGGGGAGGGGGAGGAAAGAACAAAAGGGAAGGTCTGTGATAGGTTGGAGGGCAGGAGAGATTAAATGACAAAAGCTATGATTGTACAAAGCAAAAGGAGATGGTAATGGGACAAGTAAAGAAACAAAAGATGGGTCTAGAGATGTGTAAATGGGAATGGCAGAGTCATCAACAGCTGCCATCCGAAAAAATGGGGGCAGAGGTTAAAGTCTGAAATTGTTGAACTCGATGTTGAGTTCAGAAGGCTGTAAAATGCCTAATCGAAAGATGAGATGCTGTTCCTCGAGCTTATGTTGAGCTTTGTTATAACAGTGTAAGAGACTCAGTGGGAGTGGAGCAAAGAATTAAAGTGACAGGCGACTGGAAGCTCGGGGCCATGTTTGCGGACCGAACAGAAATGTTCTGCAAAGCAGTCACCCAATCTGCATTTGGTCTTCCCAGTGATGAGGAAACCGCATTGTGAGCAGCAAATACAGTATACTAAATTGAAAGAAGTACAAGTAAATCGCTGTTTCACCTGGAAGGAGTGTTTGGGGCCCTTGATGGTGGGAAGACAAGAGGTAAAAGGGCAGTTGTTGCATCTTCTGCGCCAGTATATGGCTTTCCCACCTCCATTGCACATTCTCTTACCAACCCATGCAAATAATTATACTTAATTTTGTCACTTGATTGATAAATGTGAGATGCAAACAGATAGGGCCAAAGCCAGGTTCACATTTTTACCATAGATATAGTTTTTTTAACCATTACATTGCAAAATCATACTTAGTGTAGCAAATTGCTGTTAATATTATTGTATTCATGTTTCCATTGGGTTTCCATTAACTTTTTGTTCTTAGAAGTACAAGTCTAGGACTATATTCTAGTCCCCATATATATTTCTTGGCTTGATTCGCTTTTGAATCTAATGTCCACTGTCATAAGAATATAAAAACATAAGAAATTTGACCCCTTGTGCCTGCTTCGCCATTCAATAAGATCATGGCTGATCTGAAGACTGATCATCTGGTTGTGGAGAAATCTTCCTCTCTCCTGAGTGGACCCACTGAAATAGAGTATCTACGCCCGATTCGGGTATTCGGGTAATTCTTTTTAGAACCTTCCCTGATATGAAAGGCAAGTGCGCGCAATTCATCTCGATCTCCCCACCTCGAGCACGACTGTCTCTCACCAGAGATTACGGCATTTTAGATTGCCTCTAAAGTTTCTAGCATTATTTCCAAACTGTCCAGTATCATCCATTTTAAAAAGGTTTCCAAACCTGAAATTTAAATTTATTTTACTGAACTAGAAACTTTCCCGTAATTTAAAATAAAATTTTCCAAACAACCAAACGGCAACTTTTATTTTTCCTAGCAAAAATCATAAATCTGCACCTGCATTTCTAATTTAAAGTCTAGTTCAATTCTAGGTACACAATGAACATTTATTCATACTTTCCCATTTCCAGTACAACATTACAAAGGGTTAAAAAAGCTTTCAGCTCCATATCCGAAAAGTGGAGGAGCTAAAACAAACAAAGATTCTACTTTCTTTTTAAAAGACAGGCTTTTAGACAAATGAAAAATTCATTAACTCCCACCCCAAACATTCCACAGTCAAGAAAACTTACACACACACTTTCACATCTTTCTCTTTTTTTCTCTCTCGGCCAAGAATTTAGTAATCGACCCCCCGGGTCCCCAATCCATGGTTGTTTCGTCCATCAGCTAGGAACATAGTAATCGACCCCCCGGGTCCCCAATCCATGGTTGTTTCGGCTATGCCTTTAAAATCGTAAGCCTAGCAGGTTTTTCCCTACCACTGCTTTTGGGTGGTTCTTGCGCGACTTGCTTTTCTGTTCTTTAACAGATCTGACTCTGTGGTTCGCTCTATAGTTACGCAGCTTTACAAGTACGTTCCGACCCGATCGCATCTTCCCTTGGGACTGTCTCAAATTTGTTCGAATACCTTGGTCTTACCGGGCGACCAGCATTTGGTTGAACCCAATTATTGGGTGGTAACTTAAAATACTCACCCTTTTTGGTTCACCTTTGCTGGTCACACTCGGGTGCCGCAGGATCCTGCCAAGACTACTCCAATTGTTGTGGAGAAACCTTCCTCTCGCCCGAACGGACCCACTGAAATAGAGTATCTACGCCCAATTGATGACAGACTCGAGATAGGTTTGAAACAATCTTTCATTCTGGCATATGGTGGGGTAAGCTCTGCCTTAGCAGCCTAAAACAGAGCTTATTTTGCTTACAAGGGAGAGTCGAGTCTGCAGTCAACCTGTTGCTGAGTTGTCCACACTTGCTCTCTTCGAACAAAGAAAACACGGGCTTTTTACACAGTTACTCGGCCTATAATGGCCGGACATTCAATACTTGAGACATACATTGATTTGAATGGTCAAAACCCTTATCACTCAAAGCAAAGGTATGATACTATACTGACCAGCTTGTCTCCAGTACCTCACTGTGTCTCCACAAACCTCACTGTGTCCCGCGAGTGCATTTGCACATTGGAATGTTACCTTATCTCTCTTGCTGCTTGACCAGAGGGGCCCCCCATCCATCCTGTTATTGCAGGCAAGTGGTGCCTATTTTGTCACTAACTCACAGCTGTACTGCTGCTTCACCAACCTGGCTTTTGCACGTTCACATTTAATCCTTTATCCATGTCTGATTATATGTCCAGTGTGACCTACTGTCCCACTTCAATGTTATACGGCCATTTTCTATCATTTATAAGCGAGTTTTACAAACAATCTGTATTTTTCCACCTTGTTACAATCTTAAAGACTGACCATTCATAGCACATTAAAATAACTTCTTCATATAGTTACAATACTATATGTGAAGTTATGATACTATATGTGAAGTTATGTACTCCTGCCAATGCTGTGGAAGCACTTTCACTGATATGTGTTAATATGAAGCAGTACAGTGTAAGATGCCATATGGCTAGTTTTACAGTAAAGCTCACTCCACTCTGCCCAACAGTGTAATTGAACCCCAACTCCAGAAAAGTGTGCTATACTCCGTTAATGTGAATTTCTTTCATTCTCATGTCAGCCATCCTAATCTTGACAAGCCAACTTTTTTTCATCTTGTTACCACTGAAAATATCAGACAAACCAGAGTTACTAAAATGCATGTCATGACGGAAACTCAAATATGAGAAAAGGCTATTGACACCAAACATAGCCCGTATGTTCATCAAGTGGTAGTCTTGTTATGATTTGTATAGATGCAGACTTTTAGAAGGTAGATAGATTGTTCATAGGACTTTAAGCTATTATTGTCATGTGTTTCCCATCTTGCAATGACAATAGTAATGTAACTGTAACTCATGCACACTGTACCTGTACCCTTGAAGTGCACACCCTGACCACAGGGGGTGAGTTTGCGGGAGACACTCCTCACCTGGGTTTCCAGGTATAAAAGGGGAGGTCCCACTCAGGGTCAGCACTCCTTGGTCCTGGGAATAAAGTGAAGGTCAGAGAGTGACCGTGTCTGATATATACATGCCTCGTGTGAGTTTGTAACAAGGTGCAGAGACACTACATTTGGCGACGAGAAACGGGAATCACCGAACCACGAGGATGGCCATCTAGCCCCTCGAGCCTGCTCCGCCATTCAACAAGATCATGGCTGATCTGGCTGTGGACTCAGCTCCACTTACCCGCCCGCTCCCCATAACCCTTAATTCCCTTATTGGTTAAAAATCTATCTATCTGTGATTTGAATACATTCAATAAGCTAGCCTCAACTGCTTCCTTGGGCAGAGGATTCCACAGATTCACAAACCTCTGGGAGAAGAAATTCCTTCTCAACTCGGCTTTAAATTGGCTCCCCCGTATTTTGAGGCTGTGCCCCCTAGTTCTAGTCTCCCCGACCAGTGGAAACAACCTCTCTGCCTCTATCTTGTCTATCCCGTTCATTATTTTAAATGTTTCTATAAGATCACCCCTCATCCTTCTGAACTCCAACGAGTAAAAACCCAGTCTACTCAATCTATCATCATAAGGTAACCCCCTCATCTCCGGAATCAGCCTAGTGAATCGTCTCTGTACCCCCTCCAAAGCTAGTATATCCTTCCTTAAGTAAGGTGACCAAAGCTGCACGCAGTACTCCAGGTGCGGCCTCACAAATACCCTGTACAGTTGCAGCAGGACCTCCTTGCTTTTGTACTCCATCCCTCTCCCAATGAAGGCCAACATTGCATTCGCCCCTTCCTGATTACCTGCTGCACCTGCAAACTAACTTTTTGGGATTCATGCACAAGGACCCCCAGGTCCCTCTGCACCGCAGCATGTTGTAATTTCTCCCCATTCAAATAATATTCCCTTTTACTGTTTTTTTTTCCAAGGTGGATGACTTCACATTTTCCGACATTGTATTCCATCTGCCAAACCTTAGCCCATTCGCTTAACCTATCTAAATCTCTTTGCAGCCTCTCTGTGTCCTCTACACAACCCACTTTCCCACTAATCTTTGTGTCATCTGCAAATTTTGTTACACTACACTCTGTCCCCTCTTCTAGGTCATCTATGTATATTGTAAACAGTTGTGGGCCCAGCACCGATCCCTGTGGCACACCACTAACCACCGATTTCCAACCCGAAAAGGACCCATTTATCCCAGCCAATTTTCGATCCATGCTAATACATTTCCTCTGACTCCACGTACCTTTATCTTCAGCAGTAATCTTTTGTGTGGCACCTTATCGAATGCCTTTTGGAAACCTAAATACATCACATCCATCGGTACACCTCAATCCACTATGCTCGTTATATCCTCAAAGAATTCCAGTAAATTAGTTAAACATGATTTCCCCTTCATGAATCCATGTTGCGTCTACTTGATTGCACTATTCCTATCTAGATGTCCCGCTATTTCTTCCTTAATGATGGCTTCAAGCATTTTCCCCACTACAGATGTTAAACTAACCGGCCTATAGTTACCTGCCTTTTGTCTGCCCCCTTTTTTAAACAGAGGCGTTACATTAGCTGCTTTCCAATCCGCTGGTACTTCCCCAGAGTCCAGAGAATTTTGGTAGATTATAACGAATGCATCTGCTATAACTTCCGCCATCTCTTTTAGTATTCTGGGATGCATTTCATCAGGACCAGGGGACTTGTCTACCTTGAGTCCCATTAGCCTGTCCAGCACTACCCCCCTAGTGATAGTGATTATCTCAAGGTCCTCCCTTCCCACATTCCCGTGACCAGCAATTTCTGGCATGGATTTTGTGTCTTCCACTGTGAAGACCGAAGCAAAATAATTGTTTAAGGTCTCAGCCATTTCCACATTTCCCATTATTAAATCCCCCTTCTCATCTTCTAAGGGACCAACATTTACTTTAGTCACTCTTTTCCGTTTTATTTATCGGTGAAAGCTTTTAAGATCTGTTTTTATGTTTTGCGCAAGTTTACTTTCGTAATCTATCTTTCCTTTCTTTATTGCTTTCTTAGTCATTCTTTGCTGTCATTTAAAATTTTCCCAATATTCTAGTTTCCCACTAATCTTGGCCACCTTATATTCATTGGTTTTTAATTTGATACTCTCCTTTATTTCCTTGGTTATCCATGGCTAGTTATCCCTTCTCTTACCGCCCTTCTTTTTCACTGGAATATATTTTTGTTGAGCACTATGAAAGAGCTCCTTAAAAGTCCTCCACTGTTCCTCAATTCTGCCACCGTTTAGTCTGTGTTCCCAGTCTACTTTAGCCAACTCTGCCCTCATCCCACTGTAGTCCCCTTTGTTTAAGCATAGTACGCTCGTTGAGACACTACTTCCTCACCCTCAGTCTGTATTACAAATTCAACCATACTGTGATCACTCATTCTGAGAGGATCTTTTACTAGGAGATCATTTATTATTCCTGTCTCATTACACAGGACCAGATCTAAGATAGCTTGCTCCCTTGTAGGTTCTGTAACATACTGTTCTAAGAAACAATCCCGTATGCATTCTATGAATTCCTCCTCAAGGCTACCCTGTGCGATTTGATTTGACCAATTGATATGTAGGTTAAAATCCCCCATGATTACTGCTGTTCCTTTTTCATATGCCTCCATTATTCCCTTGAATATTGTCCGCCCCACCGTGAAGTTATTATTTGGGGGCCTATAAATTATGGCCACCAGTGACTTTTTCCCCTTACTATCTCTAAACTCGACCCACAATGATTCAACATTTTGTTCATTAGAGCCAATATCGTCTCTCACAACTGCCCTGATATCATCTTTTATTAACAGAGCTACCCCACCTCCTTTCCCTTCTTGTCTATCTTTCCGAATTGTCAGATACCCCTGTATGTTTAATTCCCAGTCTTGGCCACCCTGCAACCACGTTTCTGTAATGGCCACCAAATCATACCCATTTGTAATGATTTGTGCCGTCAACTCATTTACTTTATTTTGAATGCTGCGTGTGTTCAGGTAGAGTGTTTTAATACTAGTTTTTAAACCATGATTTTTAGTTTTGACCCCTCCTGCAGCCCCTTTATATTCATACATATTGTCCCTTCCTATCACTTTGTGGTTTACACTTACCCCAGTGCTACTCTGCTCTGTTGCCTCCTGCCTTTTGCATTCTTTCTTGGGGTCCTGTTCATCTGAGCTCTCGCTCACTCTATAACTAGCTCAGAGCCCTCTCCTGGGTTCCGAATACTCCTCGCATTGAGGCACCGAGCTTTCAGGCTTGCCTTTTTATTACACTTTGACCCTTTAGAATTTTCCTGTACAGTGGCCCTTTTTGTTTTTTGCCTTGGGTTTCTCTGCCCTCCACTTTTACTCATCTCCTTTCTGTCTGTTGCTTCTGTCTCCATTTTATTTGCCTCTGTCTCCCTGCATTGGTTCCCATCCCCCTGCCATATTAGTTTAACTCCTCCCCAACAGCACTAGCAAACACTCCCCCTAGGACATTGGTTCCGGTCCTGCCTAGGTGCACACCGTCAGGTTTGTACTGGTCCCACCTTCCCCAGAACCGGTTCCAATGCCCCAGGAATTTGAATCCCTCCCTGCTGCACCACTGCTCAAGCCACGTATTCATCTGAGTTATCCTGCGATTCCTACTCTGACTAGCACATGTCACTGGTAGCAATCCCGAGATTACTACTTTTGAGGTCCAACTTTTTAATTTAGCTCCTAGCTCCTTAAATTCGTCTCGTAGGACCTCATCCCTTTATTTACCTATATCGTTGGTACCAATGTGCACCATGACAACTGGCTGTTTACCCTCCCTTTTCAGAATGTCCTGCGCTCGCTCCGAGACATCCTTGACCCTTGCATCAGGGAGGCAACATACCATCTTGGAGTCTCGGTTGCGGCCGCAGAAACGCCTATCTATTCCCCTTACAATTGAATCCCCTATCACTATCGCTCTCCCACTCTTTTTCCTGCCCTCCTGTGCAGCAGAGCCAGCCACGGTGCCATGAACTTGGCTGCTGCTGCCCTCCCCTGATGAGTCATCCCCCTCAACAGTACTCAAAGCGGTGTATCTGTTTTGCAGGGGGATGACCGCAGGGGACCCCTGCACTACCTTCCTTGCACTGCTCTTCCTGCTGGTCTTCCATTCCCTATCTGGCTGTGGACCCTTTCCCTGCGGTACGACCAACTCGCTACACGTGCTACTCACGTCATTCTCAGCATCGTAGATGCTTCAGAGTGAATCCACCCTCAGCTCCAATTCCGCAACGCAGTCGGGGAGGTGCTGGAGGCGGATACACTTCCCGCACACGTAGTTGTCAGGGACACCGGAAGTGTCCCTGAGTTCCTACATGGTACAGGAGGAGCATATCACGTGACCTAGCTCTCCTGCCATGACTTAACCCTTAGATACACTTAATTTGGCGACAACACTGTTAACAGGTTACTTACTGATATAAAAAAGAAAAAGAAAAGCTACTCACCAATCACCAACCAACCACTTACCCCTTTGGCTGTGACGTCGCCTTTTGATTTCTTTCTACGTCTTTTTTGCTTTTTCTCCCGGCTGGAGCTGTACAAGCCACGCCTCTCTCTGACTGCCGCCACCTCTCGACCTCCCGTCCTCAAAGCAGATGGCTCGGTTAGGATTTGTGGCGACTACAAAGCCACCATCAATCGAGTGTCGCTGCAGGACCAATACCCGCTTCTGAGAACAGAGGATCTTTTTGCCATGCTGGCAGGTGGCAAGCTGTTCACGAAGTTGGACCTCACTTCGGCCTACATGACTCAGGAACTGGCGGAAGATTCCAAGCTTCTGACCACCATCGCGACGCACAAGGGATTATTTGTCTACAACAGGTGCCCGTTTGGCATTCGTTCGGCAGCGGCTATCTTTCAGCGAAACAAGGAAAGCTTGCTCAAGTCCATCCCTGGAATGGGTGTATTCCAAGACGACGTCCTTATAACGGGTCGAGACACCGAGGAACACCTCCGCAACCTGGAGGAGGTGCTACACCGATTGGATTGGGTAGGCTTGCGGCTGAAAAAGGCCAAGTGCGCGTTTTTGGCCCCAGAGGTCGAGTTCCTGGGCAGGAGGGCTGCCGCAGATGGGATCCGGCCCACTGAATCAAAAACGGAGGCGATCCGCCGGGTGCCCAGGCCCAGCAACACGTTGGAGTTGCGATCATTCCTGGGACTTTTGAACTATTTTGGGAACTTTCTGCCGAACTTAAGCACATTGTTGGAGCCGTTACACATGCTCCTCCGTAAAGGGTGTGAATGGTTTTGGGGGGATTGTCAAGAACGGGCTTTCAATAAGGCGTGGAACCTGATGTGTTCCAACAAACTTGACTTTGTATGACCCCTGCAAAAAACTGGTTTTAACATGCGATGCGTCATCCTACGTGGTTGGGTGTCTGTTGCAGCAAGGTAACGATGATGGCCGACTCCAACCGGTGGCTTAAGCCTCCAAGTCGTTCTCCCAGGCAGCGCGTGGTCGAGAAGGAGGCACTCGCGTGTGTGTACGATATGAAAAAGATGCACCAGTACCTTTTCGGTAGACAGTTCGAGCTAGAGACGGGCCACGAGCCGTTAACATTCCTGTTGTCTGACAGCAAGGCTGTCAACGCTAACGCGTCAGCTCGCATACACCAATGGGCCTTCACGCTGGCTGCGTATGACTACACCATACGGCACCGGCCAGGCACCGAAAATTGCGCCAACGCACTCAGCAGGCTCCCACTGGCCACCGCCAAGGGGGCGTCGGAGCAGAGCGCCGAGATGGTCATGGCCATTGAGGCTTTTGACACTGCGGGCTCCCCCATCACAGCCCGCCAGATCAAACTCTGGACCAACAGGGACCACCTCCTATCCATGATAAAGAAATGTGTCCTGACTGGGGATTGGGCGCCCGCAAACAGGGCATGCCCCGAGGAAGTCAGGCCGTTTCAGAGACGGATGGATGAACTCTCCATCCAAGCCGACTGCCTGTTATGGGGCAGCCGGGTAGTCATGCCCCAGAAAGGAAGGGAAGCGTTCATCAGGGAACTCCACAGCGAGCACCCTGGCATCGTGTTAATGAAGGCCATTGCCCGGTCACATGTATGGTGGCCGGGGATTGACTCAGACCTGGAACACTGGGTTCGCATGTGCATGATGTGTGCCCAGCTCGGCAATGCCCCCAGGGAGGCCCCACTCAGCCCGTGGCCCTGGCCCACCAGACCATGGTCACGTATTCACGTAGACTATGCGGGCCCGTTCATGGGGAAAATGTTCCTGATCGTTGTCGATGCATACTCGAAGTGGATCGAGTGCATCGTATTGAACTCGTGCACGACATCCATCACAGTGGAGAGTCTGCGTATGGTTTTTGCGTCCCACGGCTTGCCAGACATCTGGTCAGCGACAATGGCTCATGTTTTACCAGCCATGAATTCCAGGAGTTTATGTCAGGTAATGGCATCAAACATGTCCGGACAGCGCCGTTCAAACTGGCTTCCAATGGCCAGGCGGAACAGGCGGTCCAAGTCATAAAGCAGGGCATGCTACGCATCCAAGGACCCTCCCTTCAGTACCGCCTATCGTGCCTCCTGCTGGCCTACAGGTCCCGGCCGCACTCGCTCACAGGAATCCCGCCAGCTGAACTCCTCATGTAATGCACGCTCAAGACGCGGCTGTCCCTCATTCACCCAGCCCTGGCAGACATTGTTGAGGCAAGCGCCAGTCCCAAACCGAGCTCCATGATCGAGGCTCAAGGGAGAGGTGTATAGAAATAGATGTCCCGGTATTTGTTCTTAACTATGCTTTGGGACCCAAATGGCTTGAGAGCACCGTAATTGGCAAAGAAGGAAACAGGGTCATGGTGGTCAGACTAAACAATGGGCAGATATGCCGCAAACACTTGGACCAAGTAAAGACAAGGTTCAGCATAGACACGGAGGAACCGGAAGAAGAGCATGATGAGATAGCACCCACACCACTGCCAGCGTACGAGCAACAAAGACTGCCCTCAGCATGCACAGTCCGGAATCACCTCAAGTGACAGAGACGCGTGCTGAGGCTCAGCCACCAGAGCCAGAACTGCGGCGCTCCACGAGAGAGCGTCGACCACCCGATAGACTTAACCTCTGAAACTAAAAGACTTAAGGGGGGAGGTGATGTCATGTATTTCCCATCTTGCAATGACAATAGTTATGTAACTGTAACTCATGCACACTGTACCTGTACCCTTGAAATGCACACACTGACCACAAGGGGTGAGCTTGTGGGAGACACTTCTCACCTGGGTTTCCAACAAGGTGCAGAAACATTACAATTATTTATTGGGATGCTGATGTAATGAGCAATTGTCCTGACAAAGCAGCAGTTTACCTAGCTGACACATTTAATCATGAAGGAGTTGTAAGATTTCTAAATCTCTGGCATTAAATTGACAGCAAGATCAATTCTTTTGAAACAATTTGGAATAAGTTTATTAAACACACACGTGCAAATAGCCTATCGAGCACAACAGCAGTCTATTAGTATCCTATGGACTCTACTTAATTACAACAGATACAATGATGTTACAATAAAAAAGGTATAAAAAGGTATACTTTACTTCCTTCTGGCAAAGCACGAGGCCTGCTCCTTTGTCTGTAGAGGAAGGTCTTGCTTTTTGCCGTGTGCTTAAGAAAAGAGACAGAACAATCTTTTGCTTGAGTTTTTATACCTCTTAAGGCCATATTTTCTCAGAAAGCCTCAAGATTGGGTCTCGGTTCCTGATTAGCCTCCTCATACATATGTCTGTCTGGAGGGTCGGTGCCATTCCTTGATTATGTTAATGTTTTTCCAATTAACATCTTTTCTAGTTTGGTGAGTTTCAAAGCCATGCTTCTTTTGTAACTTGAGCTCTGCCCAGCCAGGAGACATGAACGGGGAAAGTATCCATTTTGTCTCTTCAAACTTGTCTTTTCGTATAATCTACACTTTTAACATTTAGATATATATATATATACACACACAATCAATTTTATCATTACTAAACACTTTTATTCTTACAGAGTTGATTATTACTGCTATCTTAGCAGTCATCTTAAAGGTCTTTACAATGAGCAATGCAACGGTCACCTTAACTCTCGCATGGCATTCTTGATTGTGAGATTCTTCACATCATTCCATAACTGCTTACATAGGTTGGTTATTAGTAGCTGATTGACCTGACAACAGTAGCCGCCTTGAGGGGCCGTATAAACTAATCCTGCTATATTTTTATGTTCTTATATGGTTACCAGTCTTAGCAAATCCTAACAAATTTACTCTTGGATTGCAGTTAGCGGTGCAGGATTTGGCTATCAGGAGTATGTCTTAGCGCAATATAAAAGCAGCTTCAGCCTAGTCCTGAAATTTCACCTTGGCTAACGTACTATCCCTTGTGGGTATTCCTACATATGTTAGGCTGTTTTTAGCATAAGGTACAAATGAATCATTTCAGATTTGTGTTGCAGTTCTGTCATCTTTTAGAAGGATTGCAAACTATTGGGTTGTCTTTGTTTTCATACACACCTGTGGTTTGTCAAGAAGACTTCCACTGAAAATAGCAAGTGTGGAAAAAGGCATTATCATTTCACCCCAAAATGCCTCTATCTTAAATCTTCAAGCATTTCACAAATCCCCATCTGGAAATAAACATTGAAAAATTAGAATTGCGGTTGGCGGCTATGGAGTACGCCACCGATCGACAAAGAGAATTCGCACTTGCCTTGTGCGCTGCAGAGTTGTGCACAACATATTGCATCACTGAGTACAGGAACGTAGCGTGCAGCCTATGCCCACAAAATCTGTTAAAACTAAGGCATGCCCACAGAAACTTTTTTTTGTTTGTAGCATTGAAATTTCCTTCTAAAGACTTTAAAAAACTTTTAAATAATTTAAAAAACTTTTAATTAAACGGCAAATTGTTCCTCAATATTAAATTTAGATGTAAGTATTTTAGAGAACATTCACATTACATATTTCATTGCGAGACAGTTACTGAATGCATTAAACAAAAACAAATAGCGAAGTTAGAATTGTTGGCAAAATATGTAGAACTGCACAGTTACCAAAACTGGTACTTGGACATTTCATATATCAGCATTTTGTTAAAATTATGTAACAAAATACCAACATGTTGATTTTTGAAATGCAGTACAGGTATCTTTATTGAGTCTTGTACACAATCATGTTTCACAGAAAATATCAACATCTTTGCCTTTAAATTTTCTTTATCGCCATTTCCCTGTCTAAAATTTTAAAGCTTTCTATATTTGTATTTGAAATATGAGATATGAAACTTGTACCGCTATAGTTAATGAAAACATGTGAAAGTACAAAACTAATAAATAAATCCAACGAGCCCCAATTGAAATGTTATTTGCAACCATAGTAGCACACACCAGGACAGCGATATGCTGTCGTATTGCCAGAAAGAACCATCCAGCGAAGATGCAACAGGTCTTCACAAATCGCCACACTTCTAACTGCTGTAACTGAGACCTCAGATAGACCTGTGAATATTTGATCCGATAGTGCCTATGCTATAAACACCATGCTCTCCCTGCCCCTATACCACAAAAATGACTATTGTACGATAGACGGTAAAGCCCTGGTCCATGGGTCTTGGTTATGCCTGCTCTGGTCATACCTTAAACAGCAACCAACAGCCTGAGCTCCCAATACCATACTAGCCACTGCCCCTGACTCAGATGAGCAGTTGCTGATGTTCAAAAGAAAGCCAAACGCCTGCCCGCTTGTGTGTGTTCCACCAGAGATGGGTCAGGAACTGCTCTCCCTCTTTCACTCCCACCCCACAGCAGGGCACTATTCGGCCCTGGTAACCTTCTATAAGGTGGCATCCATAGCTTGGTGGCCTTCCATGAGGGAAACAATCAACCAATACGTGGCACGATGCCTACCGTGCCTGCAACACAATCTTCCCACATGCACTAACTGAGCCTTGCTTCAAAGTGCACCTCCACCTCAAGGGCCATGGACTCACCTCCAGATAGACTTCATTGGGCCACTTCCATAGACGCAAGGCAATTTTCAGCATGCCCTAGTGGTGGTGAATCAATTCACTAAATGGATTGAAGCATTCCCCTGCCGCTCCAACACCGCAATCACAGCAGCCAAAACACTATTGAATCATGTGTTTTGTAGATGGGGAATACCAGTACAAGTGGACAGCGATCAAGGTTCATACTTTACCGATAAAATTTTTACCCACCTGCAGGAAACGTTGCGGATAAAACACAAATTACATATTGCTCACCATCACCAGTTGTCCGGAGGGGTCGAAAGGGGGAACAGGACCCTCAAGTTAATGTTAAAAAAATTATGCACGGACCACCCCACTCAATGGGCTAACATGCTGTCAATGTGCTTAATGGCAATGAGCTCCACACCTCATAGAACAACAGGGGTCTCCCAATATCGGGCTATGACGGGGAGGCTCATGAGAACACCAGGCCAGCTAACACTAACAGGGATGAGTCCCCTGACAATGAAAACATGTAGTTCCAAGTGGCTGGAACAAGTGGTAGATCACACCGATCAGATCAATCGATTTGTGGCCACCAAATTGGGGAAGTCAAGAAAACAAATTAAAAAGTACTTTGACAAGAAAGTACATCCCTTTGAATACGAGGTGAGAGACTCAGTAATGATTCCAAATTATGGGAAAAAGAAGCTGCCTTTGAGTCCGGGTGGTGGAGACTGCATAAGATTATAGACCGATTGAACCCCGCGGTTTATTTGATTCAGTTAGCGGGGGAAAATGACATTAAGTACAAAAACTGCCAAAGAGTAAATACTGCACTGATCTTGTTTCCCACAGACCATGTTACGGATCCTCACGATTGTCAGGACGATACCGGCCACGACCGAAGCCGAGGGAAGATGGAGAAGTGGGAGCTGCAGCATGACTCACGAACATCATCAATCATTAATATGCTTTGAGAAGCGACGGTGCACTAAAGATACAGGAAGGGGAGAGTCTCCTCTGGAGATGTGTGTCATGTATTCAAGGGTCATTATAACCCATGTATAAAGCTGACCTAAGTTGTACACCGTGAGAACATTGACCACTAGGTGGTGAACTTGTGGGAGACACTCCTAACCTGGACTTTCAGGTATAAAAGGGGAAGCTCCACCCACCTTCATCACTTCAGTGCTGGCAAATAACGGTAACTGGTCACAGAGTGACTTTCTCTCAAGCATGGGCCTTGTGTGCATTTGTACTGTATAGTAAGGACATATCATTGGCGACGAGAAACTGGGATTTAAACCACGTGAGCATGGCCATTAGCAGCACAGACGAGAGGTACTGTGTTGGTGATGATTGGGACGATTTTATTGAGAGACTACAGCAAAATTTCGTCACTAAGGAATGGTTGGGACAGGATTCGACCGACAAACGCAGGGCTCATCTCCTGACGGTTTGTGGATCCAGGACGTACTCCCTGATGAAGAACCTTCTAGCGCCAGAGAAGCCAGCGAACAAGACTTTTGAAAAGCTCAGTAAGTTGATTGGGGAATACTTTAAACCGGCGAGCAGCATGCATATGGCGAGACACCGGTTTTACACGCACCGGCGGCGAGAAGGGCAAAGCGTTCCAGACTTCGTGGCAGACCTCCGGCAACTGGCGAGCCTATGTAAGTTCCCAGATGCATGCAGAGTGGAGATACTGCGAGACTTTTTTATTGAGGGCATCGGGCACGCTGGGGTTTTCAGGAAACTGATTGAGACCAAAGACTTGACCCTGGAAAAGGCGGCTTTGATGGCCCAGACATTTATCTCAGGAGAGGAAGAGACCAGAATGATGTTTGACAAAAATCTTGGCTTAAATGCAGCAAATGGACAGGGAGTCAACATTGTTAACGTAGCATAAGTTCTCCAGGCAGACAGGGGCCATCGGACATGCCCGAGCATGTAGTCGAACCCAAAGGGGGAATTCAACAGAGACAATGGCTAGCTGAACGGTGATTCATGCCATCGCAAGGGACAATGCGGCCAGTAATGGGGCCATCAACACCTGTCAATGGTGTGCTTAAGGACAGTTACAGAGACAGTCAGAGACGATCGACTGGTAATGAACCTTTTGTTTCAACAACGGCTCATGTTGCAGGTGTGGAGGCAAACACCCAGCCAGAGCTTGCAGGTATCAGCAATATACCTGCAGAAATTGCAATGTCAGCGGTCACTTGGCATGTATGTGCAAGAAGCCTGCAGCCAGGTTGATGAACGAGGAGGATGGGCCCGATGTAAGCCCGACGAGGCCAAATGGACACTGGGGGAAATCGCTGGAAGCTGAAGTTCAGCGAGTTCATGTGGAGCACATATACAGTTCATAGACCAGGACGCCACCGATAATGATGAAAGTGCTCCTCAATGGCATCCCAGTATCAATGGAGCTAGACACGGGGGGCCAGCCAGTCCCTGATGAGTATCAAACAGTTCGAAAAGTTGTGGGTGTCCAAGGCCAGGAGGCCAAAATTATTGCCGATCAACGCACAGCTACGAACATATACAAAGGAGATCATTCCGGTGCTAGGCAGCTCCGCGGTAGTTGTGACCCACAAAGATTCGGAGAACAGATTGCCACTCTGGATTGTCCGGGGCGACGGTCCCGCACTGCTGTCATGAACTGGGAATTGGGCGATGTCAATGCAATTTCTTCTGTGGAGCGAATATCATGCTCACAGGTCCTGGACAAAATTGATTCACTATTTCAACCCGGCATTGGCACTTTCATGGGGACCAAGGCAGTGATTCACATAAACTTCAACGCCAGGCCAGTACAACACAAGGCCAGAGCGGTGCCGTACGTGATGCGGGAAAAGATAGAAGGCGAATTGGACCGCCTGCTGCGGGAAGGCATCATCTTGCCAGTCGAATTCAGTGACTGGGCGAGCCCGATTGTGCCAGTGCTCAAGGCGGATGGGTCGGTCAGGATATGTGGTGATTATAAGGCCACCATAAATCGGGTGTCACTCCAAGATCAGTACCCGCTACCGAGAGCGGAGGACCTCTTTGCAACGCTATCCGGTGGCAAACTTTTTTCAAAATTGGACCTGACCTCAGCTTACATGACCCAGGAGCTGGTGAGTGAGTCGAAGAAGCTGACCACCATCACTATACACAAGGGATTGTTTGAGTACAACAGATGTCCGTTCGGGATTCGCTTGGCCGCCGCGATCTTTCAGCGAAATATGGAAAGCCTCCTCAAGTCGATTCCAGGGACGGTGGTTTTTCAAGACAACATCCTCATCATGGATCGTGATACTGAAGAACACCTCCACAACCTGGAGGAGGTGCTACGCAGACCAGATAGGTCTGCGACTGAAAAAGACAAAGTGCGTCTTCCTAGCTCCAGAGGTAGAGTTCCTGGGGATGAGGGTAGCAGCAGACAGGATCAGACCTACTGCGTCCAAAACGGAAGCGATCCAGAGAGCACCCAGACCCCGTAACACAACGGAGCTGTGTTTGTTCTTGGGGCTCCTGAACTATTTTGGTAACTTTCTTCCCAAATTGAGCACGCTGCTAGAGCCGCTATATGTGCTCCTACACAAAGGTCGCGAATGGGCCTGGAGGGACAGCCAGGAAGGGCTTTTGATAGAGCACGCAATTTCTAATGCTCCAACAATCTGTTAACGCGATATGACCCATGTAAGAAACTTGTTTTAATGTGCAATGCGTCGTCCTATGGGGTCTTGTGTGTGTTACAGCATGTTAATGCCAAGGGTCAGTTACAGCCGGTAGCTTATGCCTCCAGAAGTCTGTCCCAGGCAGAAAGGGGCTATGGGATGGTAGAAAAGGAAGCGCTTGCATGTGTATATGCAGTAAAAAAAATGCACCAGTACCTGTTTGGCAGGAAATTTGAGCTGGAGACAGATCACAAACCCCTAACGTCCCTTTTGGCCGACAACAAGGCCATAAATGTAAATGCATCGGCCCGCATACAGAGGTGGGCGCTCTCATAAGCCGCCTATGACTATACAATTTGGCATAGACCGGGCACTGAAAACTACGCCGATGCACTCAGCAGGCTCCCACTAGCCACCACCGAGGGGGCAACCGAGCATGCTGCTGAGATGGTCATGGCTGTTGAAGCTTTCAAAAGCGAAGGCTCACCCGTGACAGCCCGTCAGATCAAAGTCTGGACAAATAGAGACCCGCTACTGTCTTTAGTCAAGAAATGTGTCCTGAATGGGGACTGGGCAGCCACGTACGGGGCATGTCCTGAGGAATTCAAACCATTTCACAGGCACAAGGATGAACTCCCGATTCAGGCTGATTGCCTACTGTGGGGAAACCGTGTAGTCATGCCCCAGAGGGGCAGAGAGATGTTCATCAGAGAAATCCACAATGAGCACCCGGGCATTGTCATGATGAAGGCAATTGCCAGGTAACACGTTTGGTGGTCAGGGATAGATGCAGACCTGGAACTTTGTGTTTGCAGGTGCAACACGTGTGCCCAGCTGGGCAATGCACCCAGGGAAGCCCCCCTTAGCCCCTGGTCCTGGCCCGCCAAGCCATGGTTATGCATCCATGTGGACTACGCAGGTCCTTTCATGGGAAAAATGTTTTTGGTTGTAGTAGATGCCTACTCCAAACAGATCGAGTGTGACATTCTCAATTCAAGCACATCCTCTGCCACGGTAGAAAGTCTACGGGCAATGTTCGCTGCCCATGGTCTACTGGACGTCTTGGTCAGTGACAATGGCCCATGCTTTACAAGCATTGAATTCCAGGACTTCATGGCAGGAAATGGTATCAACCATGTCAGAACTGCACCGTTCAAGCCGGCCTCAAACGGCCAGGCGGAACGAGCAGTGCAGATAATCAAACAGGGGATGCTCAGAATCCAAGGGGGTTCCCTACAAACCCGCTTATCACGCCTCCTGTTGGCCAATAGATCCCGACCACACTCGCTCACAGTGGTCCCACCCACAGAGCTGCTAATGAAAAGGACGCTCAAAACCAGGTTATCCCTTATACACCCCACCATGAAAATAATTGTTGAGAGCAGGCACCAGTCACAATGTGACTACCATGACGGGAATGCGAGGGCGCGATGTATTGATGTCAATGACCCTGTCTTTGTCCTGAACTATGCTGCAGGGCCTAAATGGCTCACAGGCACTGTGATTGCCAAAGAGGGGAATAGGATTCTGGTAGTTAAACTTACCAATGGACAAATCTGCCGCAAACACGTGGATCAAACAAAAAGGAGGTTCAGCAACCCCTTAGAAGAAGCAGAGGAAGAACACAATGTAGAGTTCACTCCACCACAGGTGACCGAACACCAGAACCGAGTGGAGGAGAGCCCAGTCACTGTGGGCAGTCCGGACAGGCTTGAGGCACCGCAAACAGCAGACACTCAGGCCAGCGCCCAACAACCGGAGCCCCAACTCAGGCGCTCTACAAGGGAGCGTAAACCACCAGAGAGACTTAACCTGTGATCCCAATAAGACTTTGGGGGGGAGGTGATGTCATGTATTCAACTGTCATTATAACCCATGTATAAACTGACCTAAGTTGTACACCGTGAGAACATTGACCAATAGGTGGTGAATTTGTGGGAGACACGCCTAACCTGGACTTTCAGGTATAAAAGGGGAAGCTCCACCCACCTTCATCACTTCAGTGCTGGCAAATAAAGGTTACTGGTTACAGAGTGACCTTCTCTCAAGTATGGGTCTCATGTGCATTTATACTGTATAGTAAGGACATAGCAATGTGATTGGACTATAATAAATCCCCTACGTGGCCTACACCTTACGAGGTGGTGAACAAGTCAGGCCATCACTTTTCTCTCTCTCCCTCTCAATGTCTATGATATGTGATCCCTGAGGAGATAAACCATATGAGGGGTCAATAAGGATATTTTCCCCTCAAGGTGGGGAGTTTGTAAGAATAAAGGTGTTTATTAATAATTAAAATTGATTCTGTGTATGTATAAGTGTTAAAAGTGTAGATTATACGGAAAGGCCTGTTTGTGTTGAAACAAAATGAAAGCCCACAGGTTGCCAGCATGGGCTGAGTTTTGTAAGAAACAAAATGGAAGTCTACAGAACTGCCGCATGGGTTTTGTGTATTGGAACGGCATTTAATCTAATCAAGAGATGGCTGAGCCAGGCCAGACAGCAACATGTATGAGGAGAGCCAACAAGGAACTGCCCTGGAACCTGAAATCCTGAGACTTTCTGAGGGACAATGGCTTTTGAGAGGTATAAAGAACTCAGCCAAAGACTCTTCTCTCTCTCTTGAACTAGCCAGCCAAAGAGAAGTAACGTATATCACTCTTTATTATAACCTCATTGTATCTGTTGTAACTAAGGTGGATGTGCATTTATGTGTGTTTTTTTAATAAACTGTTCCATTTCTTTTAAAAGAATTGTCTCACTGTCAAATTTAATGCCAGAGATTTAGAAATCTTACAAAAGGGACAGTGATAGCATGGATATTATATTGGCTAAGGGACAGAAAGCAGAGAGTAGAGGTGAACAGGTGATTTTCAGGCTGGAGGTAATTATACAGTGGTGTTAGGTATTAGGACAACCGCTCTTCTTGATATATATTAATGACCTGGACTTGGGTACACAGGGCATAATTTCAAAGTTTACTGATGACATGAAACTTGAAAATGTAGTAAACAATAAGAAGGATATAGGCAGACTGGTGAAATGGACAGATGCATGGCAGATGAAATTTAATGCAGAGAAATATAAGTGATTCATTTTGGTAGGAAGAATGAGGCAAGGCAATATGAATGAAGTGGTACAATTTTAAAGGGGGTACAGGAACAGAGAGACCTGGGGGTATATGTACACACATCTTTGAATGTGGCACGACAAGTTGAAAAAGTTACTAAAAAAGCATATAGGATCTTTGGCTTTATTAATAGAGGAAAAGAGTACAAAAGCAAGAAAGTTATACTAAACCTTTATAAAACACTGGTTAGGCCTCAGCTGCACTATACTTTAAGCAGGATGTCTAGGCCTTAGAGAGGGGGCAGATTAGATTTACTAGAATGGTATCAGAGGTGAGAAACTTCAGTTATCTGGAGAGACTGGAGAAGCTGGGGTTGTTCTCCTTAGAGCAGAGAAGTTTAAGCGGAGATTTGATAGAGGTGCTCAAAATCATGAACAGTTTAGATAGGGCGGCGGCAGTGAGTCGGAGCGGTGGCAATCCGAGGGGCCAGAATCGCGAGAGGAGCGGGCACGGGAGGATAAAGGACAGCGGCAGCAAGTCGGAGCAGCGGCAGTCCGAGGGGCCAGCTGGTGCAGGGGCCGAAGGTAAACAAAGAAGCAAAAAGAAATCGAAGTGTGACGTTACAGCCAAGCGGGTAAGTGATTGGCTGGTGGATTGGTGAGTATTTAATCTTTTTCTTTTTCTTTTCTTATCAGTAAGAAACCTTTGGCGTTGTTACCAATTAGGTTAATTTAAGGGTTAAGTCATGGCAGGAGAGCCTAGAACCGTCTCATGCTCCTCCTGTGCCATGTGGGAAGTCAGGGATGTTTCCAGTGTCCCTGGCAACAACATGTGCAGGAAATGCATCCAGATGCAACTCCTGACAGACCGCAGCAGCTGCGCATGGATTCACTCTGGAGTATCTGCGATGCTGAGGATGTTGTGAATAGCACGTTTAGTGAGTTGGTCACACCGCAGGTAAAGATTACACAGACAGATAGGGAATGGGTGACCATCAGGCAGAGCAGTGGAAGGAAAGTAGTGCAGGGGTCCCCTGCGGACATCTCCGTTCAAAACAGATACACTATTTTAGGGGAGATGACTCATCAGGGGAAGGCAGCAGCAGCCAAGTCCATGGCACCAGGGGTGGCTCTGCTGCACAGGAGGGCAGGAAAAAGAGTGGGAGAGCTATAGTGATAGGGGATTCTATTGTAAGGGGAATAGATAGGCGATTCTGCAGCTGCAAACAAAACTCCAGGATGGTATGTTGCCTCCCTGATGCAAGGGTCAAGGATGTCTCGGAGCGGCTGCAGCGCATTCTAGAGGGAGAGGATGAACAGCCAGCTGTTGTAGAACATATAGGTACCAACAATATAGGTAAAAAACGGGATGAGGTCCTACAAGCTGAATTTAGGGAGCTAGGAGTTAAATTAAAAAGTAGGACCTCAAAGGTAGTAATCTCAGGATTGCTACCAGTGCCATGTACTAGTCAGAGTAGGAATTGCAGGATAGCTCAGATGAATACATGGCTTGAGGAATGGTGCAAGGGGGAGGGATTCAAATTCCTGGGACATTGGAACCAGTTCTGGGGGAGGTGGGACCAGTACAAACCGGACGGTCTGCACCTGGGCAGGACCGGAACAGATGTCCTAAGTGAAGTGCTTGCTAGTGCTGTTAGGGAGGTTTTAAACTAAGGGGAATGGGAATCTATGCAGGGAGGCAGAGTGAAGTAAAAAGGGGGCAGAAGCAAAAGGTAGGAAGGAGAAAAGCAAGAGTGGAGGGCAAAGAAGTCAAGGGCAAAAATCAATAAGGGCCACATTACAACATAATTCTAAAAGGACAAAGAGTGTTAAAAAAACAAGCCTGAAGGCTCTGAGTCTCAATGCGAGGAACATTCGTAATAAGGTGGATGAATTGACTGTGCAGATAGCTGTTAACGGATATGATGTAATTGGGATTACGGAGACATGGCTCCAAGGTAACCAAGGCTGGGAACTCAACATCCAGGGGTATTCAATATTCAAGAAGGACAGACAGGAAGGAAAAGGAGGTGGGGTAGCGTTGCTGGTTAAAGAGGAGATTAACACAATAGTAAGGAAGGACATTAACGTGGATGATGTGGAATCTATATGGATGGAGCTGCGAAACACCAAAGGGCAGAAAACGTCAGTAGGTGTTGTATACAGACCACCAAACAGAAGTAAGGAGGTTGGGCATGGCATCAAACAGGAAATTAAGGATGCATGCAATAAGTGAACAGCAGTTATCATGGGTGACTTTAATCTGCATATTGATTGGAATAACCAAATTGGTAACAATACGGTGGAGGAGGATTTCCTGGAGTATATAGGGGATGGTTTTCTAGACCAATATGTTGAGGAACCAATGAGGAAGCAGGTCATCCTCGACTGGGTCTTACGTAACAAGAGAGGATTAATTAGCAATCGGGTCGTGCGGGGCTCTTTGGGGAAAAGTGACCATAATATGGTAGAATTCTTCATTAAGATGGAGAGTGACACAATTAATTCAGAGACTAGGGTCCTGAACTTAAAGAAAGGAAACTTCGACGGTATGAGACGTGAATTGGCTAGGATAGACTGGAGAATAATACTTAAAGGGTTGACGGTGGATAGGCAATGGCAGACATTTAAATTAAGGCACATGGTATTGGGGGTAATGTATTGAAGTGGATAGAGAACTGGTTGGCAGACAGGAAGGTTTAGTTTAGAATTGAGGGTAATGTTGTAGTAATGTTTAAGTGATTGTTTTGAGTTTGTCTTGTGTGTCAGCCAACCTGAGAGCAGTTCTCAAGGGCAGGAGCCAGACATTACCGGGTGATGGACAAACCTAAGGAGACCAATTGATGTTGTTTCATTTTAATCTATGTTTTTCCTTCTGTAATGTGGTTGTACATTGCCTATATGCAGGTGAATATAATGTAACTGAAATGAAATGTAACTGTGCTGAAATGCAATTGTAGTGATTGAACCCCCTCCAAACTGGGAGGGTGTAAATGTAAAATGTTTGTACCTGTAAAGGGAAAAGTGTGCATCTATGGTGATGTTGCATAAGTGTAATGCATTTTGGGTATTAGTTTAGCTAATTTACGGGGAAGGTTATCTCTTGGGAGTCAGGAACTTTGCTCACCTCGAAGATGATACCATAAGTAATATGGTATCACAGGGGAGAATGTAGAATTTACCAATATCTCGCAAAGATTCCAGGTACCTTTCCCCTGCAGAGGAGAAGAATCCCTTTCTGGGCTTTTAAAATGAGTTTAAAGGAGCAGACAAAGTCTGTGGGGGATAAAAGGGGATGCATTCATGGAGACCCCCCCCCCCCCCCAGTGTTTGGACTCATAGGAAAGGGAATTCAAAATGGACCTAAATTACAGAAGCTTGAGATCCCCTAAACATCTATGGGAAGGAGCATATCAATTTTAAGATTCTACAACATTTTGGCTGCGAAAAAGAGTTACCAAATACAGGAGGTGGAGCCAACCTCTGAAGCAAATTCATGTATTAAGGATCCCAGGCTATTCACCCCCTAAGAGATAATCAAATTACCCAATCAAGCACAATGGAAATCATGTCAGGAAACTGGACAATCCTAAAACAATGCAAAGCCAGTGATAGCACATTCTCACACCCTAATCGAGTTACTGCTGACAAAGGAGACATTTGAAAATCAATGGACAGAACAGTTTAAACAAAGCCCAAGAGATTTGATGGGAGATAACGGAGCCTTTTTTTGGGATATATCTATCCCCCAGTTTTACAAGGAAAAACTAACAGAACACAGACTGGAACTCGCACAGACTCAAACAAGGATACAGGCGGGAACACAGACACAGACACAAGCAGCCTGCTTCCTCTACAGTGAAGAAATGGAATAGTGAAGGAAACTACCAGAACTCATCAGGAAATGATCGAGCACGAGGCCCACGAAACGGAAGGTTGTCAACAACCAAATTTACAACCACTCTACAATCTATTTCTGAACGACCTAACGGGGGAGACATTACCAAAAGGGACTAACTAAAACTATTCCTAACCAAAGAAATGGGTACTTACCCCATACATCCAAAACGCAACTTAGCGCATCAACGGACACACCCCAACCGAAGACTACGCAGTCCGAAGTCCTCTCCTCCGTCCGGGGTACGACTCGCCTAGAAGGCCAAGTGCAGCGAACCCCGAAACCGCGATTCACTGGCAACTGTCTAAAGGGATTGGTGAGCATAGCCCCTGAACCCCCAGAGCTATAACTGAGTTAGTCAGGGGAATTGGGAGGGTGGAGGCTGGGATAACTTGTGTAAGTGTATCTGCATTCTCCTCTTTACCCCATTTAGAGTTTAAGCTGTATTCTTTTCCTCACAGGCTGTAATTTGACATTTTATTCAATGTGTTGTACCCCTCAGTATGTATTGGTCTATGTGTGTTATTAAAGGTGTTTCTTTTACTTCTTTTTAAACACAATAAAGCCATAGCTGCTTCCTACCTTGAAACCGATTGTCTGACAAAGTCTGTCACAGTCCCTTCATAATTCCAGTGTCTAGAACCAAGGGTGTGGGAGTGATTTGGAACCACTCATATAAGGTCAGAAGGGAAAGCTGACCCCCTGCAAACCATCCCTTACACATGGCGACCCAGATGGGACACTGGTACAAGGGACGTGATAAGAGAGAGACTGGTTTCAGGAAAAGAAGCAAAATGGAAGAGCTGATTTCCTCGAGTGTGTTTAAGAGGGTAAATGTGGCTAAGGAGTGGGTACTCGATCTATTGTATGCCGAGTGTCCAGAAGATGCTGCAGCTCAATGGACCGAGAGCAAGGACCATAAAAAGTCGATAGAGAAGGCCATTTGGCTAATTTGCCTTCAGCAACAGATCCGGCTTCTAGATGAGGAGAATGAGAAATTAACGGGAGTATTGAGGCAGGCAGGAGAGAGGTCCAGCGCAAGGGCCACAGTCATGGACAGAAGTGGGACAGTTAAAGGAAAGTAGAGAGCTCACTAAAGAAAGGCACAAAACCCAACTGGATCTTTTAGAGTGTAAGATTATTGAAACCAAGAATAGCGAACGAGCGTTGCGGGAAGAGAATTCCTGCCTCACCAAGCAAGTTAAAGAGTACGGGGAGAGGCTGAGAGACATTCAGGTAGCCTATAAGGTAGCCAGTACCAGGGAATTTGAGGCAGGAGACTACGGCCCCTGCCAGCAGAAGATCCAAAGCTTGAACGTTGCTCTATCCTGGGCTAAAGGCATGGTGTGCCTGAAAAACCCGGGTTTAGCCCAGGAACACCTGGTAGAGCAAGGAGAAACCCCTCAGTCACCGCCTGCAGCTCCTGGGAACGGCCTGGAGCAGCAGGGGTGTCAGCCAGAGTGTGGGACAGGCAAGGATTGCGAACTACCAACAACGGCAGCCCCGAGTTTTAACTCAGCTTGGTAGCAGGGGGAAGAGGGCGAGCCAATACAAGAAGGGCCGGAACCAGGGCCAATGCACCCAGTCCGGCAGCAGAAGTTTGGCCCGCCTGATGCCAATGGGGCAGCAGGACCCTGAGAAAGCAACTTCGTAGTCCCCCATGACACCCAAAAACTGAGGGCTATGATAGGCCACCTAAGTAAGCTCACCCAACAGGGGGATCCCTCGTTACACTTCATGAAAGTGGAACACACAGGGGATATTAACGGGTGCGATGATTTGGAGAGGCTAAGCTGTTGCTCTTCTCGCTAGACACCAAGTTGTGCCATTCCCTCTCTGCAGTCAGCAGAAAGGGCCGAAACACGTACACTACGGATAAGGAGGAGGTTCTAGAGGCCAGGGTATGAATGACGGGAGTCCTTTCTCCCGAGTGGAGAAAACAGTGCAGCTCTATTGGGAGACTCCACAGGCTTTCGCCGACAGGTTGTGGCCGGTCTACGAAAGGGCCTGTAGTGGGGTTCTTGACCGGGCCCATCTGAACCCTAACGAGCTGGCTCACTGGCTCCGCTGCCTGGTGGCAAACAGCTTACCTGGAGTAAAGGCAAAAGCCGAGGTCTGGTTCGATCCAAGAGATCCCAGAACCACCGAGGAGACAGTGGTCAGACAGTTGACACTGGCTTACCGGAACGGTAGAGGGACAGAGGAGCCCTCCTCGAAAGGGAGGGTCTATGAGATTAAACCCAGCCAAGGCAAGAGAGAGTGGCATCAGGAAGGTGGGAACCCTCCCCTTAAAGGGGGCGAGTGTTTTGGGTAAGTGGGAAAAGTGCGCACTGGAGGAAGGATTGTAGGAACCCCTGGAAAGAGACTAAGGAAAGGGCCACTCCAGCCCCAGCCCGTAAGACCGGGGCAGGAACACCCGACTCATATGAGACACTCGTAGCCGCCCTACAGACACTCATAAACGGACAGGGAGTGGTAGCTGATACGTCCTTACTACACAGTATAAATGCACACGAGGCCCATGCTTGAGAGAAGGTCAGTCTGTGACCTGTCCTTTATTGCTTAGCACTCAAGTGATGAAGGTGGGTGGAGCTTCCCCTTTTATACCTGAAGGTCCAGGTTAGGAGTGTCTCCCACCTAGTGGTCAGTGTTCTCACGATGTACAACTTAGGTCAGTTTATACATGGGTTACAATGCTGGTTGAATACTTGACATCACCTCCTCCCCCAAAGTCTTATTGGGATCACAGGTTGAGTCTCTCTGGTGGTTTATGCTCCCTTGTAGAGCGCCTGAGTTGGGGCTCCAGTTGTTGGGCGCTGGCCTGAGTGTCTGCTGTTTGCAGTGCCTCAGGCCTGTCGGACTGTCCACAGTGACTGGGCTCTCCTCCCTTTGGTTCCGGTGTTCGGTCACCTGTGGTGGAGTGAACTCTATATCGTGTTCTTCCTCTGCTTCTTCTATGGGGTTGCTGAACCTCCTTTTTGTTTGATCCACATGTTTGCGGCAGATTTGTCCATTGGTAAGTTTAACTACCAGAATCCTATTTCCCTCTTTGGCAACCACAGTGCCTGCGAGCCATTTGGGCCCTGCAGCATAGTTGAGGACAAAAACAGGATCATTTACATCAATACATCACGCCCTCGCATTCCTGTCATGGTAGTGATATTGTGACTGGCGCCTGCTTCCAACAATTTCTTTCGTGGTGGGGTGTATAAGGGATAATCGGGTTTTGAGCATCCTTTTCATTAGTAGCACTGCGGGTGGAACCCCTGTGAGCGAGTGTGGTCGGGATCTATAGGCCAACAGGAGGCGTGATAAGCGGGTTTGTAGGGAACCCCCTTGGAATCTGAGCATCCCCTGTTTGATTATCTGCACTGCTCGTTCTGCCTGGCCGTTTGAGGCCGGCTTGAACGGTGCCGTTCTAACATGGTTAATTCCATTGCCTGCCATGAAGTCCTGGAATTCAGTGCTTGTGAAGCACGGGCCATTGTCGCTGACCAAGATGTCTGGTAGACCGTGGGCGGCGAACATTGCCCGTAGACTTTCTACCGTGGCAGAGGATGTGCTTGAATTTAAAATGTCACACTCGATCCATTTGGAGTAGGCGTCTACTGCAACCAAAAACATTTTCCCCATGAAAGGACCTGCGTAGTCCACATGGATGCGTGACCAAGGCTTGGCGGGCCATGGCCAGGGGCTAAGGGGGGCTTCCCTGGGCGCATGGCCCAGCTGGGCACACGTGTTGCACCTGCGAACACAAAGTTCCAGATCTGCGTCTATCCCTGGCCACCAAACGTGTGACCTGGCAATTGCCTTCATCGTGACAATGCCCGGGTGCCCATTGTGGAGTTCTCTGATTAACACCTCTCTGCCCATCTGGGGCATGACTACGCGGTTTCCCCACAGTAGGTAATCGGTCTGAATCTAGAGTTCATCCTTGCGCCTGTGAAATGGTTTAAATTTCTCAGGGCATGCCCTGTACGTGGCTGCCCAGTCCCCATTCAGGACACATTTCTTGACTAGAGACAATAGCGGGTCTCTATTTGTCCAGATTTTAATCTGACGGGCTGTCACGGGTGAGCCTTCGCTTCCGAAAGCTTCAACAGCCATGACCATCTCAGCACCATGCTCGGTAGCCCCCTCAGTGGTGGCTAGTGGGAGCCTGCTGAGTGCATCGGCGCAGTTTTCGGTGCGCGGTCTGTGCCGAATTGTGTAGTCATAGGCAGCTAATGTGAGTGCCCACCTCTGTATGCGGGTCGATGCGTTTGCATTTATGGCCTTGTTGTCGGCCAAAAGGGACGTTAGGGGTTTGTGATCTGTCTCCAGCTCAAATTTCCTGCCAAACAGGTACTGGTGCATTTTCTTTACCGCATATACACATGCGAGCGCCTCCTTTTCTACCATCCCGTAGCCCCTTTCTGCCTGGGACAGACTTCTGGAGGCATAAGCTACCGGCTGTAACTGACCCTTGGCATTGACATGCTGCAACACACACCCGACACCATAGGACGATGCATCGCACATTAACACAAGTTTCTTACATGGGTCATATAGCGTTAACAGATTGTTGGAACATAACAAATTGCGTGCTCTATTAAAAGCCCTTTCCTGGCTGTCCTCCCAGACCCATTCGCGACCTTTGCATAGGAGCACGTGTAGCGGCTCTAGCAGCGTGCTCAATTTGGGAAGAAAGTTACCAAAATAGTTCAGGAGCCCCAGGAACGAACACAGCTCCGTCGTGTTACGGGGTCTGGGTGCTCTCTGGGTCACTTCCGTCTTGGATGCAGTAGGGCTGATCCCGTCTGCTGCTACCCTCATCCCCAGGAATTCTACCTCTGGAGCTAGGAAGACGCACTTCGCCTTTTTCAGTCGCAGACCTACCCGGTCCAGTCTGTGTAGCACCTCCTCCAGGTTGTGGAGGTGTTCTTCAGTATTGTAACCCGTAATGAGGATGTCGTCCTGAAAAACCACCGTCCCTGGAATCGACTTGAGGAGGCTTTCCATATTTTGTTGGAAGATCGCGGCGGCCGAGCGAATCCCGAACAGACATCTGTTGTACTCAAACAACCTCTTGTGTGTCGTGATGGTGGTCAGCTTCTTCGACTCACTCGCCAGCTCCTGGATCATGTAAGCTGAGGTCAGGTCCAATTTTGAAAAAAGTTTGCCACCGGATAGCGTTGCAAAGAGATCCTCCGCTCTCGGTAGCGGGTACTGATCTTGGAGTGACACCCGATTGATGGTGGCCTTGTAATCGCCACATATCCTGACCGACCCATCCGCCTTGAGCACCGGCACAATCGGGCTCGCCCAGTCACTGAATTCGACTGTCGAGATGATGCCTTCCCTCAACAGGCGGTCCAATTCACCTTCTATCTTTTCCCGCATCACGTACGGCACCGCTCTGGCCTTATGGTGTACTGGTCTGGCGTCCGGGTTTATGTGAATCACTACCTTGGCCCCCATGAAAGTGCCAATGCCGGGTTGAAATAATGAGTCAAATTTGTCCAGGACCTGTGAGCATGATACTCGCTCCACAGAGGAAATTGCATTGACATCGCCCCATTTCCAGTTCATGACAGCAAGCCAACTCCTCTCCAGTAGTGCGGTACCGTTCCCTGGGACAATCCAGAGTGGCAACCTGTTCTCCGAATCTTTGTGCCTAGCACCGGAATGATCTGCTTTGTGTAAGTCCGTAGCTGTGCGTCAATTGCCGATAATTTTGGCCTCCTGGCCTTGGACGCCCACAACTTTTCGAACTGTTTGATACCCATCAGGGACTGGCTGGCACCCGTGTCTAACTCCATTGATACTGGGATGCCATTGAGGAGCACTTTCATCATTATCGGTGGCGTCCTGGTGTATGAACTGTATACGTGCTCCATATGAACTCGCTGAACTTCAGCTTCCAGCGATTTCCCCTGTGTCCATTTCTGCAATTTCTGCAGGTATTTTGCTCATCTCTGCAAACTCCGGCTGAATGTATGCCTCCACACCTCCAGCATGAGTTGCGGTTTGAAACAAAAGGTCCCTTGCCAGTCGATCGTCCCTGACTGCCCCTGTTATTGTCCTTGAGTGCACCATTAACAGGTGTTGATGGCCCCATTACTGGCCGCATTGTCCCTTGCAATGGCGTGAATCGCTGTTCAGCTTGCCATCGTCTCTGTCGAACTCCCCCTCTGGGTTCGACTACATGTTGGGGCATGCCTGACTGCCCTTGTCTGCCTGGAGAACTGTGTGCTGCTTTAACAATGTTGAATCTCTGTCCCAACCATTCCTTAACACAGTACCTCTCGTCTGTTCTGCTAGTGGCCATGCTCGCGTGGTTTAAATCCCAGTTTCTTGTCGCTATTGATACGTCCTTACTACACAGTATAAATGCACACGAGGCCCATGCTTGAGAGAAGGTCAGTCTGTGACCTGTCCTTTATTCCTTAGCACTCAAGTGATGAAGGTGGGTGGAGCTTCCCCTTTTATACCTGAAGGTCCAGGTTAGGAGTGTCTCCCACCTAGTGGTCAGTGTTCTCGTGGTGTACAACTTAGGTCAGTTTATACATGGGTTACAATGCTGGTTGAATACATGACAGTCATCGCAACCGGTCCAAAAGCCGGTATGGTAAAACCCTCTGCTCCAACTCACCCAAATGCATGACTAGAGCCAGCGCAGCCTGTGTACCTGTGTTCCCTAGAGTACGATGCCTGGAAGAGACCGTGCGTTACGATGGAGGTGGAGAAAGTGAAAGGGACCTACCTGCTAGATACTGGTGCTTCCAGCACCCTTGTATATGCAGATAATCCAGCTATCTCACCTCTATCGAACGGGGTCCCGTACAGTCTAGTGGAGTTCACAAGCAATGAGCAAAGTGGTTCATTTTCCATCCCGCTCACCATTCAGTTCGGGACACTCAAAGCCAAATGGAAGTGTGTCCTGATGAAATGGGAGCAGAAGGGAAAAGGGATCCTGGGAGCTGATTTTATCATTAGCCACCAGATCCTAATGGATCTCAGGAACCACTGTCTATGGGGAGCCATAGTGACTGACAGGGAAGGTGAGGTGGCAGTGATCCCAGAAAAAGGGGCCAAGGGAACATTGTGTACCATGAAGCCAAAGGAGGGTTATGACTTGGAATTACTGGTCAGTAACACCCCAGTGGAGTACCAGGCATATGTACGGGCACCCCTTGCAGCATTTGCCACCCACAAACATGACTGTGGTAGGGTAACGGGGGTGGAAGTTAGTATAGTAGGGGACCCCATGACCCGACCACAAAAGCAATATAACTTCCCCAGGGAGGCAGAGGCAGACCTGACAACGGCGCTGGGATCACTGGTAGAGCAAGGGGTGTTAAGACCAATAGCAACCCATGTGAACTCTCCACTGTGGCCGGAGGGCCACCGTGGACTATAAAGTACTAAATAAGAATATCCCTGCCTGTGCACCCACTGTAGCAGCCGTAGCGGATCTCATAGGGAGTATTCCAGCATCCGCGACCACTTTCACGGTGCTGGACATGTCAAATGGGTTCTGGTCCATTCCTTTAAAACGGGAGGACCAGTACAAGTTCGCCTTTACCTTTAAGGGCCAACAATACACATGGAACTGTCTTCCCCAAGGCTTCCACAATAGTCCCAGCATTTTTCACCAATGTATGGCGAACTGTTTAAAGGGCTTTAGCAGATCCCAGCAGTTGGTGCAGTATGTGAATGACCTGCTCCTGTTCACCAATCAGGGGGAGGAGCATGGCCCACTGCTGGCTGAGCTGCTGGAACTGCTAAAAGAAGAAGGGTTTAAAGTAAACCCCAAGAAGGCACAGATCGGCCAGAAGGAAGTCAAATTCCTGGGGCTGACTGCGCGCTGGGGAAAGGGCCATAGACAAGGCTAGAAGGGAGGCCGTATAGGAGTTACCGGCCCCTAACACAGTGACAGGGGTAAGATCTTTTCTAGGGCTCACCGAGTACTGCAGAGACTTCATTGAGGATTATGCAGCCACCGCAGCCCCTCTGCTCAGGCTTCTACACAAGGGTGTAGAGTGGGACTGGGATGAGGGTTGCGAGGCAGCATTTAATCAGCTGAAGAAGGACTTGCAGATCGCACCAGCCTTGGGAGCGATAGATGTAGGAAAGGAGTTTTTCCTGGAGGTGGCAGCCAGCGGGGACAGTTTGAGCTCAGTGCTGCTTCAAGAGCGGCACGGCCAGCTGAGGCCGGTGGTTTACTCCTCCAGGATCCTCACAGATGTGGAGAAGGGGTACTCCAACTGTGAGAGACACCTCCTAGCCACACATTGGGCAGTGAAAAGATCCTTGATCTTCACGGGAGGGTCTCCTCTAACACTCCTAACCCACCACACACCTACTCAGATGCTCCTAGATGGGAGGATTAAGGACAGGATGGTGAGCAGTGCCCGGATTGCTGGACCCTGCTCCTCTCCCAGATGGACCTCAGAGTAGAAGGCCCCCGCAAGCCAAGGCTTGCAGCCAACCTAATCTACCCAGGGAAAGCCCACAGGTGCTCCATAGAAGGGGTATGGGAGGTGAACATTGGCCTTTGGGCTGGGTTACACCCTACAGGCCAGGACATCTACGTGGACAGGTTCAGCACGGTATCTGCTGGCGAACGACTCACTGGGTGCGGAGTCTATGACCCAAGGGCAGGTATTGCCCTGGCAATCAAGCTCCCCAGCACCATGAGCGCCCAGCATGCTGAACTGTCCGCCGTAATGTACGTGGTGACCCACCCCGAGGAATTCCCTACCCCGTACACGATTTGCTTGGACAGTATGTTCACCTGCAATTCATGTACGGAGTATCTGGCTATCTGGTCCCGTCGCGGATACACGTCCGCTGATGGGAGACCCCTGGCAATCAAGCCCCTGCTGGAGAAAATCATGACAGCGGTGGGGGAAGAAGGAAAGGTCTACATACATAAGGTGAAGACCCATTCAAAAACCGAACCCCGTGCAGAGGGAAACCAACAGGCTGACAAACTGGCCAAAGACGGTGCCCGCACGGGAAAGTTCTGGGACCCCTATGACACCGGCCGCATAGCAGCGGTCAAGAATAAGAACAGGGCAGCAGAGAGTACAGGGATAGCTTTGGCCCCGGACTTAAAAACAGTTCAGGCACAGGACCTGGTCCTGAAAGCTGTCCTGAACGCACTAGCTAGAGGAGAGAGAGTAGAAGGTCCGTACGGCACAGCAGCCATTACCGTTAAGGAAGGCATGCTGTTTAAAGAGGGACAATGGGTCGTGCCACAGCAGCACCAGAGGGAATTCCTAAAACTGGCCCATGAGGGTCCAGGAGCGGGACACCCCGGGCCTGAGACCACCTGGCAACGGGTGGAACAGGCAGGATGGTGGCCGGGACTCAGGGAGGACGTCCGCGAGTTCTGTGCGAACTGCCTGGTGTGTGCTGCGAACACCCCTGACCCCCAGAAAAGGAAGGTGTCCCTAGGACACGTCAGGAGGGTAGAGGGACCATGGCAGTCAATCCAAATTGACTACATCGGGCCCCTACCCACTGCCCAGGGAGGCTACAAATACTGCCTAGTCCTGGTGGACGTGTTCTCAAAATGGGTTGAAGCCTTCCCCTGCCGAACAGCCACCGCACTAGGGACAGCTAAGATTCTAGTGAGGGAAGTGTTCTCCCGGTGGGGACTCCCACAGTATGTGGAGTTGGACCAGGGGAGCCATTTCACCGGGCAGGTAATGCAGGCAACCCTTAAGGTGCTCGGCATTGAGGGGAAATGGCACGTTGCCCACAATCCACAGTCATCGGGTATTGTGGAGCGTTTAAACCGCACCATTAAAGAAAGGCTGCGGAAGGAGACGGGAGAGTCACCCCAAAAGTGGGTGGAGGTCTTACCATTGGTCCTAATGGGGATCCGAGCTAGCCAGTCAAAGAACACCGGGTATTCCTCATACGAGCTCATGACTAGCCGGATCATGCGGACCCCCACCCATGTCCTAGCCCCAGTGCTCACAGAAGGTCAGCTCAGAGAGGTGAACCTGGACCGGTTTGTCAGGGACCTGTTTGTACACCTCAAACAGATTCACTGGCAGGCTGCTAGTAACATGGGCAGACAGCATCAGAGTAACCGATTGCTGCTAGAACCCAGCAAACACCACAAATGGGAGATAGGGGACCAGGTCATGGTGAGGAACTATGCTCGGGTCGGGGTTTTTGAAGCATTATATATGGGGCCATACAGCATTGTCGACAAGGCAAGCCCGATGGTCTATGCCATAAAGCTGCCCCGCCGTACTAAGTGGTTCCACATCAACCAGTGCAAGCTGTACAACCCAGGGTCAGCCAAGCACAGAGGGCAGCCGGGAAGGGTGAACGTCCTCAGGACAGGGACCCTCCTCCGTTGGCCGCCCCCGACAGTGGAGGGCCCACAGGGAATGTGGCAGGCTCAGAAACCGTGCCTATAGGGGCGGTGAATTGCAGTACTGGAGGGGCTATCCCACCCATCGTATCGGATTCGGACGCACCCCCAGTAACCCAAGCCCTGAGAAGGACCCTCCGTACACCACGGCCAAAGATACCGTGGTCACCAGCATCTGAGCCTCAGCGATTCTACCCTAGGAGAAGGGCAGTCCGACAGGAAAGGCTGAAGGTCAGAAGTACAGAGGTCGCTCAGAGTAGGGACCACCAGCCAGCCGCCTCCAGCGGTGAGGGTCTCACAGGAGCAGTAGCAACGAGCTGTCCCAGAGACAAGGGTCTCCAGCTCACCAGCTGCGGGGAAACCCTAGCATTCAGGCGGCTATCAGGCCGCACAAGGCATGGGCCTGACACGGACTAACCAGGCTACCCGAAGACGGGTGGCGGTTGTACATAGCTCTAATTTTTAGTTTAAGGCAGCACTGCACCATTTTACATTTTAAGATTTAGTTTAGAATTGAGGGTAATGTTGTAGTAATGTTTAAGTGATTGTTTTGAGTTTGTCTTGTGTGTCAGCCAGCCTGAGAGCAGTTCTCAAGGACAGGAGCCAGACATTACCGGGTGATGGACAAACCTAAGGAGACCAATTGATGTTGTTTCATTTTAATCTATGTTTTTCCTTCTGTAATGTGGTTGCACGTTGCCTATATGCTAGTGAATGTAATGTAACTGAAATTAAATGTAACTGTGCTGAAATGCAATTGTAGTGATTGAACCCCCTCCAAACTGGGAGGGTGTAAATTAAAAAGTTTGTACCTGTAAAGGGAAAAGTGTGCATCTATGGTGATGTTGCATAAGTGTAATGCATTTTGGGTATTAGTTTAGCTAATTTACGGGGAAGGTTATCTCTTGGGAGTCAGGAACTTTGCTCACCTCGAAGAATGATACCATAAGTGATATGGTATCACAGGGGGGAATGTAGAATTTACCAATATCTCGCAAAGATTCCAGGTACCTTTCCCCTGCAGAGGAGAAGAATCCCTTTCTGGGCTTTTAAAATGAGTTTAAAGGGGCAGACAAAGCCTGCGGGGGATAAAAGGGGATGCATTCATGGAGACCCCCCCCCCCCCCCCCCAGTGTTTGGACTCATAGGAAAGGGAATTCAAAATGGACCTAAATTACAGAAGCTTGAGATCCCCTAAACATCTATGGTAAGGAGCATATCAATTTTAAGATTCTACAACATTTTGGTTGCGAAAAAGAGTTACCAAATACCGGAGGTGAGGCCAACCTCTGAAGCAAATTCATGTATTAAGGATCCCAGGCTATTCACCCCCTAAGAGATAATCAAATTTACCCAATCAAGCACAATGGAAATCATGGTCAGGAAACTGGACAATCCTAAAACAATGCAAAGCCAGTGATAGCACATTCTCACACCCTAATCGAGTTACTGCTGACAAAGGAGACATTTGAAAATCAATGGACAGAACAGTTTAAACAGAGCCCAAGAGATTTGATGGGAGATAACGGAGCCTTTTTTTGGGATATATCTATCCCCCAGTTTTACAAGGAAAAACACAGACTGGAACTCGCACAGACTCGAACAAGGATACAGACGGGAACACAGACACAGACACAAGCAGCCTGCTTCCTCTACAGTGAAGAAATGGAATAGTGAAGGAAACTACCAGAACTCATCAGTAAATAACCGAGCACGAGGCCCACGAAACGGAAGATTGTCAACAACCAAATTTACAACCACTCTACAATCTACTTCTAAACGACCTAACGGGGGAGAAATTACCAAAAGGGACTAACTAAAACTATTCCTAACCAAAGAAAGTGGGTACTTACCCCATACATCCAAAACGCAACTTAGCGCATCAACGGACGCACCCCAACTGAAGACTACGCAGTCCGAAGTCCTCTCCTCCGTCCGGGGTACGGCTCGCCTAGAAAGCCAAGTGCAGCGAACCCCGAAACCGCGATTCACCGGCAACTGTCTAAAGGGATTGGTGAGCATAGCCCCTGAACCCCCAGAGCTATAACTTAGTTAGGGGAATTGGGAGGGGGGAGGCTGGGATAACTTGTGTAAATGTATCTGCATTCTCCTCTTTACCGCATTTAGAGTTTAAGCTGTATTCTTTTCCTCACAGGCTGTAATTTGACATTTTATTCAATGTGTTGTACCCTTCAGTGTGTATTGGTCTGTGTGTGTTATTAAAGGTGTGCCTTTTACTTATTTTTAAACACAATAAAGCCATAGCTGCTTCCTACCTTGAAACCGATTGTCTGTCCAAGTCTGTCACAGTCCCTTCATAATTCCAGTGTCTAGAACCAAGGGTGTGGGAGCGATTCGGAACCGCTCATATAAGGTCAGAAGGGAAAGCTGACCCCCTACAAACCACCCCTTACACATATAATTACACGTTTTCTCTCTCCCTCCTTTTGTAAAAGTGATGTTACATTAGATACTCTCCAGTCCATAGGAACTGATCCAGAATCGATAGACTGTTGGAAAATGATCACCAATGCATCCACTATTTCTAGGACCACTTCCTTAACTACTGTGGGATGCAGACTATCAGGCCCTGGGGATTTACCACAAGGTTCAGTGCTGGGACCCCAGCTATTTACAATATACATTAATGATTTAGACGAAGGAATTGAATGTAATATCTTCAAGTTTACAGATGACACTAAGCTGGGTGGCAGTGCGAGCTGTATGGAGGGTGCTAGGAGGCTGCAGGGGGACTTGGCAGGTTAGGTGAATGGGCAAATGCGTGGCAGATGCAGTATAATGTAGATAAATGTGAGGTTATCCACTTTGGTGGCAAAAGCAGGAAGGCAGATTTTTATCTGAATGGTGGCAGATTATTAAAAGGAGAGGTGCAACGAGACCTGGGTGTCATGATACATCAGTCATTGAAGGTAGGCATGCAGGTACAGCAGGCAGTAAAGAAAACTAATGGCATGCTGGCTTTAATAGTGAGGGGATTTGAGTACAGGAGCAGGGATGTCTTACTGCAGCTGTATAGGGCCTTGGTGAGGCCACACCTTGAGTATTGTGTGCAGTTTTGGTCTCCTAACCTGAGGAAGAACATTCTTGCTATTGAGGGAGTGCAGTGAAGGTTTACCAGACTGATTCCCGGGATGGCAGGACTGACATATGAAGAAAGACTGGATCGACTAGGCTTATATTCACTGTAATTTAGAAGAATGAGAGGAGATCTCATAGAAACATATAAAATTCTGACGGGATTGGACAGGTTAGATGCAGGAAGAATGTTCCCGATGTTGGGGAAGTCCAGAACCAGGGGTCACAGTCTAAGGATAAGGGGTAAGCCATTTAGGACTGAGATGAGGAGAAACTTCGTCACTCAGAGAATTGTGAACCTGTGGAATTCTCTACCACAGAAAGTTGTTGAGGTCAGTTCGTTAGATATATTCAAAAGGGAGTTAGATGTGGCCCTTACGGCTAAAGGGATCAAGGGGTATGGAGAGAAAGCAGGAATGGGGTACTGAAGTTGCATGATTAGCCATGATCATATTGATTGGTGGTGCAGGCTCGAAGGGCCGAATGGCCTACTCCTGCACCTATTTTCTATGTTTCTATGTAATAAATAAAGAGATACTGTTTCCAGTGGCAAAAAGGTCAGAAACCCGAGGACATAGATTGAAGGTACAGGTAATAGGCAAAAGAACCAGAGGTGATATGAGGGAAAAAAATTACGCAACAAGTTGTTGTGATCTGGAATGCACTGCCTGAAAGGGTGGTGGAAGCAGATTCAATAATAATTTTCCAAAGTGCGTTGGACAAATACTTGAAAAGGAAAAAAATTATAGGGTTATGGGGACAGATCAGGGGAATGGGATTAATTAGAGAGCTCTATCAATGAGCCGGCACATTAGGCCGAATTACCTCCTCTTGTGCTGTAACAATTTAATTCTATATTGCAAACCCTTATGACTTTTAAAAATGGATTATTTTGTTATGTGGGCTACTTGGCATTAAGGAACTGTTATGTATGCATGGTTGTATTGTTATATGATGTCTGTAACACTGAATGTACCTCACGCTGTACACATCTTACCTGTACACCAGAGGGTGCTGCTGCTGGAGACCTAAGAGTTACCTGCAGTATAAAAGGGAGCTCACAACTTGGTGTCCTCACTCGAGGAGCTGCAAATAAAGGATTACAGTCTACACAGTTTAAGTACCGTACCCTGCCTCGTGGGGTCATTACCAAAGGTGCCTACATACACAATAACTGGCGACGAGGTAGAATCTCAGCAACTTTCAGCAACTTACCGATGGGGAAGATTGGGATGCTTTTGGAGAAAGATTGGAACATTTCTTCATAGCCAATGACCTGGATGGGGACACACCGGCTACACAACCGAAAAAGCGCAGGGCCATCCTGCTCAGCAGTTGTGGGCGCACCATCCATTGTCTCGTCAGGGACTTGCTAGCCCCGGAGAAGATAGAAACATAGAAACATAGAAAATAGGTGCAGGAGTAGGCCATTCGGCCCTTCTAGCCTGCACCGCCATTCAATGAGTTCATGGCTGAACATGCAACTTCAGTACCGCATTCCTGCTTTCTCACCATACCCCTTGATCCCCCTACTAGTAAGGACTTCATCTAACTCCTTTTTGAATATATTTAGTGAATTGGCCTCAACAACTTTCTGTGGTAGAGAATTCCACAGGTTCACCACTCTCTGGGTGAAGAAGTTTCTCCTCATCTCGGTCCTAAATGGCTTACCCCTTATCCTTAGACTATGACTCCTGGTTCTGGACTTACCCAACATTGGGAACATTCTTCCTGCATCTAACCTGTCTGAACCCATCAGAATTTCAAACGTTTCTATGAGGTCCCCTCTCATTCTTCTGAACTCCAGTGAATACAAGCCCAGTTGATCCAGTCTTTCTTGATAGGTCAGTCCCGCCATCCCGGGAATCAGTCTGGTGAACCTTCGCTGCACTCCCTCAATAGTAAGAATGTCCTTCCTCAAGTTAGGAGACCAAAACTGTACACAATACTCCACGTGTAGCCTCACCAAGGCCCTGTACAACTGTAGCAACGCCTCCCTGCCCCTGTACTCAAATCCCCTCGCTATGAAGGCCAACATGCCATTTGCTTTCTTAACCGCCTGCTGTACCTGCATGCCAACCTTCAATGACTGATGTACCATGACACCCAGGTCTCGTTGCACCTCCCCTTTTCCTAATCTGTCTCTCTGTTTTTACCACCAAAGTGGACAACCTCACATTTATCCACATTATACTTCATCTGCCATGCATTTGCCCACTCACCTAACCTATCCAAGTCACTCTGCTGCCTCATAGCATCCTCCTCGCAGCTCACACTGGCACCCAACTTAGTGTCATCCGCTAACAACCAAGAGCTATGAGGAACTTCTAACACTAATACAGGAACAACTAAAACCAAATGAAAGCATCCTCACAGCCAGGCACGGTTCTACACTTACTGGGGACCCGAAGGCCAAGAAATTACTAAGTATGCTGCACATTTAAGAAGACTAGCTGTGCCGTGTAATTTTTGAGACCACCTTAATGAAGCACTAAGGGACATATTTGTCATTGGAATCGGCCACGAGGGCCTCCTACACAAATTGCTCTCTGCGGACATCACAGTCACCCTGCAGAAAACAATTCAAGTGAGCCAGGCTTACATAGTTTCGGCCGGCGAGTCCAGGTGAATACTGACTCAGGACTCTAAACCGGCAAACGCAGTGCACCGCATGGCTACTTCTAAAAGCAGAAATGCTGTTCCGAGTCCAGCAATCCTGAGTCCACCACATGGGGCAAACCGGATAGCCCCATGCTGACGCTGTGGAGGAAACCACAGGGCCCACCAGTGCCGCTACAAAGACTATACATGCAAAGGCTGCAAAGAAAAAGGGCACCTTCAGAAAATGTGCAGAAAAAGCTTTACTCATCCCGTCACTGAAGAGTTGGCTGATCACTGGGGCTCCGATACAGATGAAAATGAAGCTGCTCAACTCCTGGAAGAAGAGGATGGCATTTATACCTGCTCCACCGAAAGTTCTCCGTGGATGATGGAAGTCGACATCGACGGGGTCCCAGTTTCCATGGAGATCGACACAGGGGCAAGCCAGTCTGTGATGAGCCAAACGACCTTTGAAAAAATTTGGATGAATCCTGCCACTCGACCAAAACTGTCTCCTGTCCAAGCGAAGCTGCTCACCTGCACCAAAGGTAAAATCCCGGTCTTTGGCAGCGTAGACGTCCAGGTCTCCCAGGGCGGCGTGTTGAACAAACTCCCCCTGTGGATCTTTGCCGGCGATTGTCCCATGCTGCTGGGAAGGAGTTGGATGAACTCGGTCCAAATGAGTCAAAGTGGTGACGGCCTCTGGGCTCCAGCAATCGACATCAAACATGGATCCAGCGCTGCATCTAGAGATCCCACCGTCCAGCTCGACTGCACAGCGAAATCTCCACAACATCACGGCGAAATCTCCAGGTCCGAAAACCCAAACTTCTCCTTCTGGGCCGGGGCAGAACTCCAAGAGGCGAAAATCATTGAGAAAGGTGGACTCCCAACGTCTATGGCCGAACCTGAGGAAGAAAAGACCACCACAGCCTACCTGGAGGAGAGCCAGAAGATGGCGGCTGCACCACGAGGAGAAGATCCTGCAATCAAAATGGCCGCGACCAGACTACGAGGGGCAGCATTGGAGGAGCGTCACGTGACACCCAGCGGCCAATCAGATTGGAAGGCTCCCTTAAAGGAGACCGGTAACCAAAACATTTTAAAGGGACAGTTTCAACTTAAAAATGACAGGGACTTTAAAGCTAAAAATGCAGTAAAAGGGTGCATGTATGATAATGTAACCATGAATTGTGATGCTGGTGTAACTAATGTGAAAAATGAAATGAATGCTTGTGTAAGGAAGGTTAAGAACAAGCTTGTTATGTGTGATGATTATGACAGAGAATTTGAAATGCCTAATGTAACCATGTCTGGTGAGACCATGATACCAAAAAGTGATGCAAATGCTGTTATTAACAATGTAAAGTCAGTCAATAATGTAGACTCAATTATGTATAACCAGAACCGTGGTGTCATGTATACAGGTAGAACACTGTTAAAGGACACTGGGTTCTACAGAGACCATGCAAATGCTAGAGGAATTCCCCCGTGGGAGACCCCCAGGTCCAGCTGGCTATCAGACCATGTAGCCTGGACCTTTGGAACTAGTGTGATGTCTCAGGAAAGACACACACACACCCAGTGGGAACAGACCATTACAAAGACAGTGGTCAATGGGCAGCACAGCCACCACCACTGGCAACCTGCCCCAGACCAGCCCTACACCCTCTGGCCACGAGGGACAACACCAGGAATGAGAGGCCAATACCCTCCAGCTTTGCTGGCAAACCTTTGGATTACCAGACTCTCATCCTAAATGGAGGACAAGGCGCCCACATGGTCCTGTGGCCCTGCCCACCACCACACAACTACCCACATCACAGAGTATGTATCCTACCCACTGCTGCAATGGCTACCGCACTGAGGGATCTCACAACAGTGGCACCCACATGGTCTGTGTGTGAAGGGGGGGAAATGTATGAGGCCAGCCTCAAGTACAGGGATGACACCTAGCACCCACACAACCCTCACCACAACCTCCCATTGCCCACCACTGATCACCTCCCCAGGTCATTACAGTAAGGACTTGAAAAATGCTTAGGAGGAGTGTTGTTATGTATGCATGCTTGTATTGTTATATGATGTTTGTAACACTGAATGTACCTTACACTGTACAAACCTTACCTGTACACCAGAGGGTGCTGCTGCTGGAGACCTAAGGGTTACCTGCACACCGCAGGTAACCCAGTATAAAAGGGAGCTCACAGCTTGGTGTCCTCACTCGAGGAGCTACAACTAAAGGACTACAGTCGTCACAGTTTAAATACCATACCCTGCCTCGTGGAGTCATTACCAAAGGTGCCTTCATACATAATAGGAACCATTCAAAGTAGTTCTGACTGTTAAGTTGCAAAATTATTTAACTTTCTTGGGATTAGTTCTGAGTTTTTTCTTTTTATGGCGGGTTGTGATCAAGCTTCGGAGTTTCAAATCTTTCAAATAGATTAAAAGCCATCATTCTGGCTGCAGTTCATTCTTCAATCTTAATCAAAATGTTACAGCCCGAATCTTGTTTTTCTCCCAATGCTTTGGTGATGTTGCTCATTGCAGCCTCATTTCTGTTGACTCCTAAATACAAAGGTTGCCAAAACTTTAAATCAAATATTTTAAGTCAGTGATTTCAAAGGTTTTAAACCCAAATTCAGGTATGTTGTGTTCCTAACACAGATGAGACTGCACACAGGGAGGTTAAAGTAACAGTGATCTCAGTCTTTAATAAGATACTCCAGTGTGAGGAACAGGACTTAGGGGCCAGCTTATATACAGTGCTCCCAAGGGATGCTGGGATCCCTTGGGACTTCAGGGGATGCGCTCCCTGGTGGCGGAACATGGGAGTGCATGCTTTACAGATACACAACATCACTCCCCCGCAAAGTCAAAGTGAAAACTATTTACAAGGTGAGGCGGTCAGGAGCCTTTCTTTCCCTGGTGGACCGCCTCGGTACAAATGTCTGTTCTGGTGTGTTGGCTGTGCCCTTGCTTGGCTGGCGTGTTGTTGGCCCTGCAGGGCTGCTGGGTGGGCCTGGCCTTGCTGGGCTGTTGGGCGTGATGGGTTCGATTTCCTGGCCTAGGGTGGTGTCGTTGATCCTTTGGGTGTGTGTTGTGGGCTCGAAAAAGGTGGTGTCTGCTGTGGGTTGTTCAGGGCAGTCTGCGAACCGCAGCCTCGTTTGGTCGAAGTGCTTTCTGCAAATTTGTCCATTGTCTAGTTTGACTACAAACACCCTACTCCCTTCTTTAGCTATCACCGTGCCCGCGATCCACTTGGGATCATGTCCATAGTTTAGCACATACACAGGATCATTCAGATCAATTTCCCGTGACACAGTGACGTGACCATCGTTTACATTTTGTTGCTGCCGCCTGCTCTCTACCTGATCATGTAGGTTGGGGTGAACCAGCGAGAGTCTGGTTTTAAGTGTCCTTTTCATGAGTAGCTCAGACGGGGGCACCCCTGTGAGCGAGTGGGGTCTTGTGCGGTAGCTGAGCAGTACTCGGAACAGGGCGGGTTTGGAGTGAGACTTCTGTGACTCGTTTAAGGCTCTGTTTGATTGTTTGTACTGCCTGCTCTGCCTGCCCGTTGGAAGCTGGTTTAAACGGGGCCAGGGTGACATGTTTGATCCCACTGCAGGTCATGAATTCTTTAAATTCTGAAACATGGCCCATTGTCACTGACCAGTATGTCAGGCAGGCCGTGGGTGGCAAACATGGCCCTCAGGCTTTCAATGGTGGCGGTGGCGGTGCTTCCCGACATTATTTCACATTCAATCCATTTTGAAAAAGCATCCACTACCACCAGGAACATTTTACCGAGAAACGGGCCCGCATAGTCTTCATGGATCTTTGTCCATGGTCTGGAGGGCCAGGACCACAAACTTAGTGGTGCCTCTCTGGGCGCGTTGCTCAACTGAGCACACACGCTGCATTGCCATACACAGGACTCTAAGTCAGAGTCGATACCAGACCACCACATGTGAGATCTGGCTATTGCTTTCATCATTACTATACCCGGGTGTGTGCTGTGGAGATCTGAGATGAACGTCTCCCTGTCCTTTTTGGGTAGCACTACGCGGTTACCCCACAAAAGGCAGTCTGCCTGAATGGACAGCTCATCCTTTCGCAGCTGGAACGGCTTGATTAGCTCTTGCATTTCAACGGGGATGCTGGCCCAGCTCCCATACAGTACACAGTTTTTTACTAGGGACAGCAGAAGATCTTGGCTGGTCCAAGTCCTAATCTGGCGGGCCGTGACAGGTGATTTATCATTTTCAAACGCTTCCATGACCATCAACAAGTCTGCGGGCTGCGCCACTCTCAAAAAGTTTGTAGGCTGCTCCATTTCCACTCCCGTGGTGGGCAATGGTAGCCGACTGAGAGCATCCTCACAGTTCTCAGTGCCTGGCCTGTGGCGGATGGTTTGGTTATACGCTGATAGCGCAAGTGCCCACCTTTGTATGCGGGCTGAGGCATTAGTATTTATCCCCTTGTTTTCAGCGAACAGGGATATGAGGGGCTTGTGATCGGTTTCCAGCTCAAATTTGAGGCCAAACGGGTACTGATGCATTTTCTTTACCCCGAACACACACGCTATTGCCTCTTTCTCAATTATGCTGTAGGCCCTCTCGGCCTTAGACAAGCTCCTGGAGGCATAGGCGACAGGTTGCAACTTCCCCGCAATGTTAGCTTGTTGTAATACAAACCCGACTCCGTACAATGACGCATCACATGCTAGCACAAGTCTTTTACACGGGTTATACAATACAAGCAGCTTGTTGGAGCAAAAAATGTCTCTGGCTTTCTCAAAAGCAATTACTTAGTTTTTTTCCCCCATATCCAGTTCTCACCTTTACGCAATAACACATGTAGGGGCTTAACCCTGGTAGGAAGTTACCAAAATACTTGAGGAGTCCCAGGAACGACCGCAGCTCCGTGACGTTCTGTGGCCTGGCCGCATTCCTGATAGCCTCTGCCTTGGCGTCTGTGGGCCGAATGCCGTCCGCCGCGATCTTTCTCCCCAAAAACTCCACTTCTGTTGCCACGAAGATGCATTTCGTCCTCTTCAGCCACAGCCCTATGCGATCCAGTCGCTGGGGGACCTCCTCCAGGTTTTGTAGGTGCTCGACAGTGTCCCGTGACCAATATGTTGTCCTGAAAAACCACCGTGTGTGGTACCGATTTGAGTAGACTCTCCATGTTTCTCTGGAAGATCGCTGCAGCCGACCGAATTCCAAACGGGCATCTGTTGTCAATGAACAGTCCCTTGTGTGTGTTGATGCAGGTGAGGCCCTTCGAAGACTCCTCCAGTTCCTGCATCATGTAGGCTGAAGTCAGGTCAAGCTTGGTGAATGTCTTGCTTCCTGCCAGCGTCGCAAATAAGTCGTCTGCCTTAGGTAGCGGGTATTGGTGCTGTAACGAGAAACGATTAATAGTTACTTTATAATCGTCGCAAATCCTGACCGTGCCATCACTTTTGAGTACTGGAACAATCGGGCTGGCCCACTCGCTGAATTCCACTGGGGAGATGATGCCCTCGCATTGCAGCCTGTTCAGCTCGATTTCCACTCTCTCCATCATCATGTGAGGTACCGCTTGCGCCTTGTGGTGAATGGATCGTGCCTCTGGGACCAAGTGGATCCGCACCCTCGCCCCGGAAAAGTTTCCAATGCCTGGCTCAAAAAGGGAAGGAAATTTGTTAAGAACCTGGGTACATGAGGCCTCATCGACATGTGATAGCGCTCAGATGTCATCCCAGTTCCAGCGGATTTTGCCCAGCCAGCTCCTTCCAAGCAGTGTGGGGCCATCGCCCGGGACAATCCAGAGTGGCAGTTCATGCACCATGCCCTCGTCGGTGACCTTGACCATGGCGCAGCCCAGGACAGTGATAAGCTCTTTGGTGTACATTCTCAGTTTTGTGTGGATGGGGCTCAGGGCTGGTCTGAGTGCCTTGTTGCACCACAGTCTCTCAAACATCTTTTTACTCACGATGGATTGGCTAGCGCCAGTGTCCAGTTCCATGGCTATGGGTAAGCTATTCAATTTTACATTTAGCATTATAGGTGGACATTTTGTCGAAAATGTGTGCACCCCATGTACTTCAGTATCTACCTCCTCTCTCTGAGGCTTGAAATTGCTTTGATCCACCATGGACCGATCTCCCCCTGCCACATGGTGGTTAGCAGGTTTTGCAGAGCTTGCAGCTCATCTGCAAACTCGTTGGAGATGCTCCATTGTTCCACAGCTCTTGCAAACATACCCTTTGAAGCGGCATGAATAGGCTGTATGGAAGCCTCCACAACGCCAACAAGGTGTGAATTGCCTTGCATTCATCCTTTGTTGCGGACTATAAGTCATCTGGGTCACCTGAGGCCTGCTGGCAGTTGCAGACTCGTGGTTTCTGCCCTGTACATTTCTGCTCACAAACACAGTTCCCGTTAATTTATGAACATTGTTAGCACTTGTGCGCTGAGAGATTTGTTATCACTGGTGGACATAAATGCCTGTGCTATTGCAATGGCCTTACTGAGGGTTAGTGTCTCTACAGTCAAAAGTTTTCGTAGGATGGTCTCGTGGCCAATGCCCAGTACAAAAAAGTCTTTGAGCATCTGCTCCAGGTAGCCATCAAACTCACATTGTCCTGCAAGTCGCCTTAGCTCGGTGACGTAGCTCGCCACTTCTTGATCTTCAGGTTGCTGGCACGTGTAGAACCGATACCTCGCCATCAGCATGCTCTCCCTCGGGTTAAGATGCTCCCGAACCAGTGTACACAGCTCCTCATACGACTTATCTGTGGGTTTCACTGAAGCCAGAAGATTCTTCATGAGGCTGTAGGTCGGTGCCCCGCGAACCGTGAGGAGGACTGCTCTCCCTTTTGCAGCGCTTCCTTCTCCGTCCAGCTCATTGGCTACAAAGTACTGGTCTAGCCGTTCGACATAGGCTTCCCAGTCCTCACCCGCCGAGAACTTCTCCATGATGCCCACAGTTTGCTGCACCTTTGCGTTGGATTCGTATATTCGTCACCAGTTGTTGTGTTCCTAACACAGATGAGACTGCACACAGGAAGGTTAAAGTAACAGTGACCTCAGTCTTTATTAAGATACTCCAGAGTGAGGAACTGGCCTTAGGGGCCGGCTTATATACAGTGCTCCGAAGGGATGCTGGGATCCCTTGGGACTTCAGGGGATGCGCTCCCTGGTGGCGGAACATGGGAGTGCATGCTTTACAGATACACAACTAGGTACTTACTATATTATTGTAGCAGTAACATCCAAAGCCCAAACAAAAACATAAATATTTTGTTCTGAACTGACAGTATTTGTGCTCACACTTTAAATAAGGCTGAAACGTTTGCAACCATTTTCAGCCATAAGTGCCAAATGGATGATCCACCTCGCCGACCTCCTGAGATCCCCAGCATAACAGAAGTCAGTTTTCAGCCAATTCGATTCACTCCATGTGAAATAAGGAAATGGCTGAGAGCACTGGATACAGCAAACAAACCGACAACATCCCGGCTGTAGTGCTGAAGACTTGTGCTCTGAACTAGCCGCGCCTCTAGCCAAGCTGTTTCAGTACAGCTACAACACTGGCATCTACAAGTGGCATTGACCTGCCAAAGTGTAATATTGCCCAGGTATATCCTGTCCACAAAAAGCAGGACAAATCCAATCGGGCCAATTACCACCCAATCAGCCTACTCTCAATCATCAGGAAAATTATGGAAGGTGTCATCAACAGTGTTATTAAGTGGCACTTACTCACCAATAACCTGCTCCCCAGTGCTCAACAGTGGGTTCTGCCAGGACCACTCAACTCCAGACCTCATTACAGCCTTGGTCCAAACATGGACAAAAGAGACAAATTCTTGAGGTGAGGTGGGAGTGACTGCCCTTGACATCAAGGCAGCAGTTGACCGAGTGTGGTATCAAGGAGCCCTAGTAAAATTGAAGTCAAGGGAATTGGGGAAAACTCTCCAGTGGCTGGAGTCATACCTAGCACAAAGGAAGATGGTTGTGGTTGTTCGAGGCCAATTATCTCAGCCCCAGGGCATTGTTGCAGGAGTTCCTCAGGGCAGTGTCCGAGGCTCAATCATCTTCAGCTGTTTCATCAATGACATCCCTCGAGCATAAGTAGGAAGTGGGGTTGTTTGCTGATGATTGCACATTGTTAAGTTCCATTCACAACTCCTCAGATAACGAAGCAATCCATGCCCGCATGCAGCAAGATCTAGACAATAGTAAACTTGGGCTAATAAGTGGCAAGTAACATTCACATCACACAAGTGCCAGGAAATGACTATCTCCAACAAGCGAGAATCTAATCACCACCCCTTGACATTCAATGGGATTAACATCACCGAATCCTCCACCATCAACAAACTGGAGAGGTCACCATTGTCATGTATGTACATGCTGTTTGTAGCCACCAGATGATGTCATTGTTGGAGGCCACTGAGCAGCATGCACATGGTGCTGCTCTGGTATAAAAGACCAGCCATTTTGTGAGTCAGGCACTTTGGGCCATAATAAAGCAGAACAAGGTTGTATCTTGCTCGGTTAAACAGTACTCAGATTGTACCTTTATTGCATACGTAACATTTGGCGACGAGAATACAAGAACCTTTGTTTGCAAAATGAGCACGATTGGAGTTTTAGAGCGATTCGTGGAGGGAGAAGATTGGGCAGACTTTGTGAGCCATTTGAACCAGTACTTCGTGGCCAACAAAATGAAGGGGGTCGACGATGCAGATCAGCGCCGGGCCGTGTTCCTCACTGTGTGCGGTTCAAAGATCTACGGTCTGATAAAGAACCTACTCATGCACAGTGATCTAACAGAGAAAACGTACGAAGAGTTGTGTACATTGGTACGGGAACACCTCAAGCCAGACGACGGCATCATCATCTCGAGTTGCAGGTTTTATACACACGTTCGATCGGAGGGCCAAGGCGCGGTGGAATTCGTTGCCGACCTGAGATATATAGCGGGACCATGCAAGTTCGGGATGGTGTTGGCAGACATGCTGCAGGACTTCTTTGTTATCGGTATCAACCACGAGGTGATCCTGCACACACTTCTGGCGGTGGAGGAGTTGGATTTAAAAAGAGCCATCCAGATCGCTCAATCATGACAGACAGGAGTTTAAAGCAAATATCGATGAAGAACCAAACCACAGCAAGTACTATAAATACGATTGATTTGGCGTTCGGCAGAGCGGCACATGGTAGGGCCTATCCGGCTGCATTCGCGAAACCTGTGGCTGCCCAAAGTCCGCCAGCAGGAATGTATCCGACTTCTCTGTGTTGGTGTTGTGGGGTAAATCATTGGCATCAGCAGTGCCGATTTAAGCAATATAGTTGCAAAGGCTGTCTGAGAGTAGGGCATCTCCAGTGCAAGGATCCGCAGATGTGCAAGCAAGCTGCAACACACCACGTGGAGGATGAGAGTCAGACTAGCGCAGATCCAGATACGCAATCCGAGATGCCAGAGGAGGAAGTGTATGGACTGTACTCTTTCATAACCAAGAGTAAACCAATTTTGATTAATGTGAAGTTTAATGGGATACCGGTATCAATGGAACTGGACACAGGGGCGAGTTGTCCATCATGAACTAGAGGGCATTTAATAAGCTGTGGGATACTAAGCTGTGAGGCCCAAGCTGAGCCCTGTTAACACCAAGCTGCGCACATACACCAAAGAACTGATAAAGGTGATTGGCAGTGCACAAATTAATGTGTCGTATAACGGTGCGGTTCACAAGTTACCGCTGTGGATTGTTCCAGGCAATGGCCCAACACTGCTCGGCAGGAGCTGGTTGGAGAAAATCAGATGTGACTGGAACGACATAAAAGTGTTGTCAACGGAGGAAGATACGTGTGTCCAAGTATTGAGCAAGTTCCCCTCACTGTTTGAACCGGGTACGGCAACCTCATGGGAGCCAAGGTGCAGATCTACGTGGACTCAGATGCAAGACCCGTCCATCATAAAGCTCAGGCAATGCCGTATATGATGAGGGAGAAGGTCGAAATTGAACTCAACAGACTCCAGCGTGAAGGGATCATATCACCGGTCGAATTTAATGAATGGGCCAGCCCCATTGTTCCTGTGCTGAAAAGTGATGGCACAATCAGAATCTGTGGAGACTACAAGGCTATGATCAACAGGGTTTCGAAACAAGATCAGAAGGCTGATGACTTGTTTGCGATGCTAGCCAGAAGGAAGTCGTCCACAAAACTGGACTTGACATCGGCCTATATGACGCAGGAGTTGGCCGAGATGTCGAAGTGACTTACGTGCATTAACATGCACGAAGGACTGTTTATTTACCACAGGAGCCCGTTTGGAATTCACTCAGCTGCGGCAATATTCCTGAGGAATATGGAAAGTCTACTGACGTCCGTTCCAAGAACAATCTTGTACCAAGATGACATCCTGATCACCAGTCGTGACTCCAAGGAAGATCTGAACAACCTGGAAGAGGTTCTACTGCATTTGGACAGAGTGGGACTCAGACTTAAACGCTCGAAGTGCTTCATGGCACCGGAGGTTGAATTCCTCGGGAGGAAAATTGCCGCTGATGGCATCAGACCTACTGACGTGAAAACCAAGGCCATCAAGAATGCACCCAAGCTGCAGAACATGACGGAGCTGTGTTCATTCCTGGGTCTACTCAACTACTTTGTGTAAGAATAAAAGTGTTTATTAATGATTAAAATTGATTATGTGTATGTATAAAAGTTAAAAGTGTAGATTAACGGAAAGGTCTGTTTGTGTTGAAACAGAATGGAAGCCCACAGGTTGCCAGCATGAGATGAGTTTTAAAGCCCCCACAGAGATTTCGCAAGGCTTTTGTGTATTGGCCTCCAGACAGCTACATGTGTGAGGAGAGCCAATAAGGAGTTGCCCTGGAGCCAAGATCCAATCATGAGGCTTTTGGTGGGACAATGGCCTTGAGGAATATAAAAAAACGCAAGCCAGGAACTTTTCTCTCTCTTCTCTCCCTGCTGGACACACGGCAAAAGACCTCCTGTTGAAGACCAGCCAAATCAGCATGCCGTGTGTTCAAAACCAGCCAGCAAAAGGGGCGTAACGTATACCATTTTTTATTGTAACCTCATTGTATCTCTGTTGTAACTAAGGTAGATCTATAGGATATTTGACGTCTGCTGTTAAATGCATGTGTGTGTGTTTGATCAACTGTGGCAAGTGTTCCAAAAGAATCGTCTCACTGTCAAATGTAAGCCCAGAGAGATTCAGAAATCCTACAAAATGATAACTTCCTACCTAAATTAAGCACCTTATTTGAACCACTGCACATGCTATTGAGAAAAGGCAACAACTGGGTGTGGGGCTTATTACAAGACAGAGCTTTCGAGAAAGCCATCAATCTGCTTTGCTTGAACAAGCTGCTGGTACATTATGACCCATGTAAACGTTTAGTTTTGGCCTGTGACGCATCGTCATATGAAATTGGTTGCGTGTTACAACAAGCCAATGAGTCGGGGAAACTTCAACCTGTCGTGTATGCATCCAAAATGTTGTCTAAAGCAGAAAGAGCCTACAGTATGGTAGAAAAAGAAGCTTTAGCATGTGTGTACGGTGTTAAAAAGATGCATCAATACCTGTTCGGTCTGAGGTTCGAATTAGAGACTGATCACAAGCTGCTCATTTTGTTGTTTTCCGAGAGCAAATGTATCAATACCAAAGCTTCATTCCGCATCCAAAGGTGGGTGCTGACATTATCTGCCTATGATTATGTCATTCGCCACAGACCTGGCACAGAGAATTGTGCCGATGCTTTGAGCCTGTGCCGTTGCCCACACCAGAGGTAGAAACATCACAACCGGCAGATTTAATGTTAATCATGGATGCTTTTGAGAGTGAAGGTACCCCTGTCATGGCTTAACAAGTTAAGACCTGGTGGTAAAGGGTTGCATCCTCAAAGGGGATTGGTCTGCCATACCTAAGCAAATGTGTGAGGAGGCCAAACCATACATTCGTCGCAAGAACGAACTGTCTATTCAAGCAGGTTGCATATTGTGGGGCAATCGAGTTGTAATGCCTAAGAAAGGGAAAGAGAAGTTTGTGCATGAATTACACAGCACATATCCTGGTACAGTGATGATGAAGGCCATCGCCAGGTCCCACGTATTGTGGCCAGGAATTCTGAGCTGGAAGCATGCGTGCATCAGTGCAACACCTGCATGCAGTTCAGCAATGCACCAGCAGAATTGTTTTTTTTTTTTTTTTTTTTAAAATTCATGTCCAATCGTTATCCAATCGTTACAATTCTTTGTCAAACGCCAGAGGTCACCCTGCACCAGTCAAGGATCACTCTGCGCCAATGCTCTTAGCCAAAAGGCCTAGAGCCACTGCACCGTTCCTGGAAGTACTGCAATACCAGGTTCGTGCCATGGAGGTGGATGGGTCAGGTCCCCCACACACCTCCGTGGAGGTGGATGGGTCACCAATCCCACCCACCTCCTGTTTACAAAAATGTAAGCATATACCTTCCTGACCAGGGAGAAACCACCCGGCACCAGCAGAATTGTTGCTGAATCTGTGGTCATGGCCATCCAAACCTTGGTCCAGGATCCATGTAGATTTTACAGGTCCCTTCCTGGGCAAGATGTTTTTAGTGATGGTGGTTGCTTATTCAAAGTGGATAGAATGCATAATCATGTCATCCAGTAGGTCCACAGCAACCATAGAGAATCTTAATGTCATGTTCGCGACACATGGTCTGCCTGACATAGTGGTGAGCGACAATGGCTTGTGCTTCACCAGTCAGGAGTTTCAGGAGTTTGTAAAACTTAACAACCTAAAACATGTAAGGTCAGCACCGTTCAAACCTGCATCTAACGGGAAGCAGAACGTGCAGTACAAATTATCAAGCAAAGCATGAGGAGAGTAACCCAAGGGTCACTGCAGACACGCTTGTCTTGCATACTGCTGAGTTACAGGACAAGACCCCACACACTCACAGGGGCCTCACATGCTGAACTCATGATGAAAAGAGGTCTTAAGACCAAGTTATCACTTGTATACCCAGATTTAAGTAATCACGTTGAATACAGAAGACAGAGTCAACAAGGGTACCACGATCACGCAACTGTGTCACGCGAGATTTCTGTTTATGATCCTGTATATGTGTTGAATTATGGTCAGGGTCCCAAATGGATCGCTGGTACGGTCATGGCCAAGGAGGGAATCAGAGTATTTGTTATTAAGCTCAAGAATGGGCAAACTTGTAGGAAACACATGGATCAAACAAAGCTGAGGCACACAGACGAGCCAGAGCAGTCGGACGAAGAAACCGTCGACGACCAACCAACCTATCAGCAGCCTTCAGTGGACTCAAGGGTCATCAGTGAACCCGGAATTTCCATCACAGACTTGTTCAATAAAAATGGACTTGCAATTCCTGACATGGCCACTGCCACCCCCAACAAGTCAGCCATCCAGTAACCAGCCACAACTCCGCCAAGGCCGGAATCGAACTGAGACGATCAACCCGGGAGCGTAAAGCACCATGTTATATATGCAGAATATAAATATACTCTCTGTGTAGTCACTGTATAGTTGCATAAGATGGAGACTAGTTTACACTGTGTATATACATGCTGGCTCCACTAGAGGGTGCAACTGGTGGACACCGGGGTTTCCTGCCCTGGTGGCATGGGCTGTATAAAAGGGGAGCCACCATGTGGCTGCCTCACTCTGGAGTTATGAATAAAGGACCAAGGTCACTACAGTTTGAGTCCAACACATTGCCTCGTGGTGTCATTCATAGCTGTATTACAGACATAACAACTGGCGACAAGAATACGGACTTTCACGCAATTATGGCTACCTTTGGCACACTAAAAGACTTCGCAGAGGGTGATGATTGGGATGCCTTCATGGAAAGGCTCGAGCAATATTTCATGGCAAATGACCTGGCAGGGAAACGGACACATTGGCGGAGAAGCGCTGACCAGTTATGGGCCCGAGGTCTACCGCGTTGTCAGGGACTTGCTGGCTCCCACGAAGGCCAAGGATAAGACATACGATGAGTTGATTGAACTAATTCGCGACTAACTAAAACCAAAACAGTGCATCCTTACAGCCAGGCACAGATTCTACACTCACCGCAGACCTGAGGGCCAGGAGATTGCAAAATATGCTGCCAACCTCAGGAGACTTGTGGCACCATGTGATTTCGGCACGCACCTCAACGAAGCATTTCGAGACATCTTTGTTATGGGAATTGGCCACGAGGGCCTCCTTCACAAGCTATTATCTGCCGACACCACAGTCAACCTGCAGAAGGCCATCAGCATCAGTCAGGTGTTCATGACCTTGACCTGTAGCACCAAGCAAATTATTCATCCTGTGGACTCAAACCCAGTAAGTACTGTACACAGAATGATGCCTTTCACAGGCAAGACTGTAGAACGTGGCTCTGCCCAGGGCAGAGAGCACAGACCTCAGGGCTCCAGAACTCAAAGTCCGCCGAGGGGTGCTAATTGAGTAGCACAATGCTGGCATTGCAGAGGAAACCATAGGGCTCACCAGTGTTGGTTTGCTGAGTACATATGAAAAGCCTGTAACACAAAGGGCCACCTCCAGCGTATGTGTAAAAGAAATATGACTCACTGTCTAGCAGAGAAGTCGGTAGATGACTTTGAATCCAGTGGGGAGTATGATGATTTGGCCAGAGAGGCAGATCAGCCCCAAGAAGGAGTGTATACCTGCACCACCGATTGTCCTCCAGTGAAGATGGAAATCGAGATAAACGGCATTCCAGTCTTCATCGAAGTGGACATGGGAGCGAGCCAGTCAGTGATGAGCCAGGATGCCTTTGAGAGGCTATGAAACGAAAAATGACCCGAGCTGGTTCCAGTACAGGAAAATTTGCGCACCTACACCAAGGAGCTGATCCCAGTCCTTGGTAGTGCGGGTGTAAGTGTAATCCATAATGACGTGATGCACAAGTTACCTCTGTGGATTGTTGCAGGTGATGGTCTAATGCTACTCAGAAGAAGGTAGATGGGGAAGATCCAGTAGAAATGGGAAGACCTCTTCACTCCAGCAATCAATGTCCCCCGTGCTCAGAGGCAGAGCAAAACCTCACCTTCGCTTGGGCCAGGCACCAGAGGACAGACCAGTGCAGCACCTGAGGCACAGACCGTCCATCACGACTGCGTAGCAATGATCCAACCAGAACGACCTAAAAGTACCTTCCCAGCTCCACTGGCAGGACTCCTGGGGAGGAAGATCGAATTCACAGGCACTCTTCCAGCTTTTGTGGCAGAATTGCAAGAGAGGAGGATCAAGGCAGTCGACCTCAAGGACAGAGGCAAGTTGGCGTCCCTGCTGCAGCGAGGTGCAGCGTGGCTGAAAAAAAAGATGGCCGCGGCCATATCACGAGGTGCAACACTGAGGGACCAACACATGGTGTCTAACAAAGGATTTGATTGGGGTAAAGCCAGCAGGGTTCTCTTAACGGGGCCCTGCAACCAACTGAACTTAAAGAGACATTGTATGCATGGCAATCAATCTAATGAACCGATTAAGATTGTGAACAAAATGTTGTTGCGAGATGTCGGGAATAGAGTCTCCCCAAAAGTAGCAAGCGAGCAAATTTGGGAGGGTAAAGGCGCTGATCATGATGCCCTGCCCCAGGTCTATCCCACGCTGCAGGCACCCAATGGCACTATTCGCCATGGGCCTGGAAACGAAAACGGCGCCAATACGCGCAGTCGGCCGCCGTTACCCACCACCCGGGTGGAGACGGCACATCCCCCAGACCCAGTTACTACCTCGGCCATGTCCAGGAGCAAAAGGTCAGAACCAACGAGTTCCCCAAACGGGACCTGGAACAGCCAGGTTCCCAACACCGTAAGAGAGCAGGCAGAATATTCTGCAGCCCTCAAAGGAGGTCAGGGAGGCCACACACATCTGTGGCTCTGCCCACCACTAGGCAACGGCAAAGGCCCTGAGTCCTGGCTAGTGAGCGAACCAAGCCCACCCCGCTAGCAGGGGGTGCAGCGCTGCCATCAGATGATTAAGACCCCGTCTGGTTGCTCTGGAACTAGCGTCCTCGCATAACTGTACTGCTACCTCAGTACTGACCGTGACTGAACTAATTATGCAATCTACTCAATCCTGGCGCATGACCGTAAAATGTAACGACTGTAAGTCACTGAACCAAGGTGTCACGATTCACACTGTAAAAAATGTTTTTATTCCTTTCTTTGTACTTGCACTGTATCTGATCCTGTATGTTAATGTAACGGGCCAGCTGCATGATCTCGCTGTGGTGGGGGGGGGGGGGGGGGGCGGGAAATGGATGTATGTAGCCATGGACACACAGATGGATCATACCCAGAACCCTCTGGAATCTCCATTGCATCATCGAACCATCCAAACTGGTAACCACTACCCAACGTTGTGGCAAAAGGACTTGGGGGTTAACAGGGAGAGAGCCAAGCCAAAGCACAGCCAAGGTGCAAGGGCTATTGGCACTTAAGTCTGGGGAGAGCTAAGCCAGAGCACATAGTGCAAAGATAATTGGCACAAAGGACTTGGGGGAGAGTGATGTTATATATGCAGACTATAGATATACTCTCTGTGTAGTCATTGTATAGCTGCATAAGATGGAGATCAGTTTACACTGTGTATATACATGCTGGCACCACTAGAGGGTGCAACTGGTGAAGACCAGGGTTTCCTGCCCTGGTGGCAGGGGCTGTATAAAAGGAGAGCCACCATGCGGCTGCCTTGCTCTGGAGTTACGAATAAAGGACCAAGGTCACTACAGTTTGAGTACAACACACGGCCTCGTGGAGTCATTCATAAGTACATTACAGACATAACGCACCGGACCGTCTCAACCTGTTAAAGATTCTGTCAGAGGAGGGTATTGTTATATATGTACATGCTGTTTGTAGCCACCAAATGGTGTCATTGTTGGAGACCACTGAGCAGCACGCACATGGTGCTGCTCTGGTATAAAAGGCCAGCCATTTTGTGAGTCAGGCATTTTGGACTGTAATAAAGCAGAACAAGGTTGTACCTTGTTCAGCTAAACAGTATTCAGTTTGTTCCTTTATTGCATACGTAACAACCATTGACCAGAAACTTAACTGGACCAGCCACATAAATACTTTGGCTACAGGAGCAGGTCACAGGCAGGGTATTCTGTGGCGAGTGATTCGCCGCCTGACTCCCCGAAGCATTTCCACCATCTACAAGGCACAAGTCAGCAGTGTGATGAATACTCTTCAATTGCCTGGATGAGTGCAGCTCCAACAACACTCAAGAAGCTCAACACCATCTAAGCATCCTGCTTGATTGGCATCGCATCCACCGCCATAAACATTCACTCCCTCCACCACTGGTGTACCGTGGCTGCAATGTGTACTATCTACAAGATGCATGGCAACAACTCATCAAGGCTTCTTTGGCAGCACCTCCCGAACCCGCAACTTCTACTACCTAGAAGGATGTGGGCAACAAATGCATGGGAAAACCATCGCCTCTAAGTTCCCCTCTGTTATATATGAAGACTATAGATATACTCTCTATGTAATCACTGTATAGCTGCATAAGATGGAGACTTGTTACCTGATGTACTATCAATAAGGTTTACACAGTGCATATACTATGCTGGCACCACTAGAGGGTGCAACTGGTGGAGACCGGGGTTTCCTGCCCCTGTGGCAGAGGCTGTCCATGAGAGGGCACAGTGGTGGGAGACCTGAGTGTCACCTGCATAGGTGTGCAGGGCCCAGTATAAAAGGCAGCCCACTCTGGAGTTACGAATAAAGGACCAAGGTCACTACAGTTTGAGTACAACACATTGCCTCGTGGAGTCATTCATAACTGCATTACAGACATAACATCTGGCGATGAGAATATGGACATTCACGCGATTATGGCTACCTTTGGCACACTAAAAGTCTTCACAGAGGGTGATGATTGGGATGCCTTCACGGAAAGGCTCGAGCAATAGTTCGTGGCAAACGACCTGGCAGGGGAGACGGACACATTGGCGGAGAAGCGCAAGGCTATACTGCTGATCAGTTGTGGGCCCAAGGTCTACCGCCTCGTCAGGACTTTCTGGCACCCACAAAGGCCAAGGATAAGACATACGATGTGCTGACTGAACTAATTCGTGACCAACTAAAATCAAAACAGAGCATCCTCACGGCCAGGCACAGACTCTACACTCACCACAGAACTGAGGGCCAGGAGATTGCAAAATATGCTGCCGACCTCAGGAGACTTGTGGCACCATGTGATTTCGAAACGCACCTCATTGAAGCATTGCGAGACATCTTCGTTATGGGAATTGGCCACGAGGGCCTCCTTCACAAGCTATTATCTGCCGACATCACAGTCAACGTGCAGAAGGCCATCAGCATCAGTCAGGCGTTCATGACCTCGACCTGCAGCACCAACAAATTATTCATCCTGTGGACTCAAACCCAGCAAGAACCATACACAGAATGGTGCCTTTCACAGGCAAGATTATAGAACGTGGCTCTGCCCAGGGCAGAGAGCTCAGACCTCAGGGTTCCAGAACTCAGAGTCCGCCGAGAGGTGCTAATAGTGTAGCACCATGCTGGTGTTGCGGAGGAAATCAAGGGCTCACCATTGTCAGTTTGCTGAGTACATATGCAAAGCCTGTAACATAAAGGGCCACCTCCAGCGCATGTGTAAAAGAAATACGACTCACCATCTAGCAGAGGAGTCGGTAGATGACTTTGAATCGAGCAGGGAGTATGATGATTTGGCCAGAGAGGCAGCTCAACCCCAAGAATAAGTGTATGGAGTGTATACCTGCACCACCGATTGTCCTCCAGTGAAGATGGAAATCGAGATAAATGGCGTTCCAGTCTTCATAGATGTGGACACAGGAGCGTGCCAGTCAGTGATGAGCCAGGATGCCTTTGAGAGGCTATGGAATGAAAAACGACCCGAGCTAGTTCTAGGACAGGAAAAGTTGTGTACCTACACCAAGGAGCTGATCCCAGTCCTTGGTAGTGCGGACGTGGTTTACCTTTGTGGATTGTTGCAGGTGATGGTACAACGCTACTCGGAAGAAGGTGGATGGGGAAGATCCAGTGGAAATGGGAAGACCTCTTCACTCCAGCAGTCGATGTCCCCCATGCTCAGAGGCAGAGCAAAACCTCACCTTCGCTTGGGCCAGGCACCAGAGAACAGACCAGCGCAGCACCGAGGCACAGACTGTCCATCACAACTGCGTGGCAATGATCCGACCGGAGCGACTTAAAAGTATCTTCCCGGCTCCACTGGCAGGACTCCTGTGGAGGAAGATTGAATTCACAGGCACTCTTCCAGCTTTTGTGGCAGAATCGTGGGAGAGAAGGATCAAGGCAATCGACCTCAAGGACAGAGGCAAGATGGTGTCCCTGCTGCAGCGACGTGCAGTGTGGCTGAAAAAAAAGATGGCCGCGGCCATATCACGAGGTGCAACGCTGAGGGACCAACACGTGGTGTCTAACAAAGGATTTGATTGGGGTAAAGCCAGCAAGGTTCTCTTAAAGGAGACCTGCAACCAACTGAATTTAAAGAGACATTGTATGCATGGCAATCAATGTAACGAACCGATTAAGGTTGTGAACAAAATGTTTTTGCGAGATGTCGGTACCAGTCCCAACGTAAAGAACAAAATGTTGTTGCGAGATGTCGGGAATAGAGTCTCCCCAAAAGTAGCAAGCGAGCGAATTCAGGAGGGTAAAGGCGCTGATCCTGATGCCCTGCCCCAGGTGTCCCCACAAGTTATAGGCCAGCGATCTCAGGAGGGTGAAGGCACTGATCCTGATACTCTGCCCCAGATCTATCCCAGGCTGCAGGCACCCAATGGCACTATTCGCCACAGATCTGGAAATGAAAACGGCGCCAATATGCGCAGTCGGCTGCCGTTGCCCAACCACCCGGGTGGAGACGGCGCGGCCCCAGACCCAGTCACTACCTCGGCCATGTCCAGGAGCGAAAGGTCAAACCAATGAGTTCCCCAAACGGGACATGGAACAGCCAGGTTCCCAACACCATTAGAGAGCAGGCAGAATATTCTGCAGCCCTTAAAGGAGGACAGGGAGGCCACACACATCTGTGGCTCTGCCCACCACTAGGTAATGGCAAAGGCCCTGAGTCCTGGCTAGGTGAGCGAACCAAGCCCACTAGCAGGGGGAGCAGTGCCACTATCAGACGACTAGGACCCCGTCCGGTTGGTCTGGAACCTGAGTCCTCGTATACCTGTACTGCTACCTCAGTACTTACTATGACTGAACCATGAATGCAATCTACCCAATCTGGGGCACGACCACAAAACGTAACGAATGTAAGTCACTGAACCAAGGTGTCACGATATAAACTGTAACTTCCTTTCTTTGTACTTGCACTGTGTCTGATCCTGTATGTTAATGCTGCACAATCTCGCTGTGGTGGGTGGGGGCAACGGGGGGTGGGAAATGGATGTATGTAGCCATGGACACACACATGGATCACACCCAAAACCCACTGGAACCTCCACTGCATCATCGAACCATCCAAACTGGTAAGCATTACTCAACGTTGTGGCAAAAGGACTTGGGGGGGTTAACAGGGAGAGAGCCAAGCCAAAGCACAGCCAAGGTGCAAAGGCCATTGGCACTTAAGTCGGGGAAAGCTAAGCCAGAGCACACAAATTGCTAAGGTAATCAGCACAAAGGACTTGGGGCAGAGTGATGTTATATATGCAGACTATAGATATACTCTGTGTAGTCACTGTATAGTTCCATAAGATTGAGACTTGTTACTTGATGTGCTATCAATAAGGTTTACACTATGTATATACTATGCTGGCACCACTAGAGAGTGCAACTGGTGGAGACCAGGGTTTTCTGCCCCTGTGTAGAGGCTGTCCGCCAGAGGGCACTGTGGTGGGAGACCTGAGGGTCACCTGCATAGGTGTGCAGGGCCCAGTATAAAAGGCTGCCCACCATTCTTGTGCCTCACTCTGGAGTTACGAATAAAGGACCAAGGTCACTACAGTTTGAGTACAACACATTGCTTCGTGGAGTCATTCTTAAGTGCATTACAGACATAACACCATCTATGTCACACACCATCCTGACTTTGTTGCTTCATCGTTGCTGGGTCAAAATCCTGGAACTCCCTTCACCTCATGGACTGCAGCGGTTCAAGAAGGCGGCTCACCACCACTTTTTCAAAGGCAATTAGGAATGGGCAATAAATGTGACGCCCACATCCCTGGAATGAATAAAATAAAACACTATTAAAGATATTTCAGTATTAATCGTGATGTACACTTAAAACTATGTGCGATTAAAAATTACTTTGTTTTCCTACTTCAGCCTGAAATCATCATTAGATAATTAGAATAAACTTGTGACTGCAAGGGATAGTGTCACAAACACCCCTATCAGGTTAACAGCTTGTTTATTATTTATACACTTGAGCTCAACTTAAGTGCACAGAGGGAAGTTTCACTAAAATGGCTGACAACAATTTCAACGTTACTATAGGTTCAGTATTTTTTGATTCCCTGCAATAGTTTGATTTTTTAGAATTCCAGAATCTAATTTCTATTGTGAAACAACTGCAACAGACAAGATAAGGATTTTGTTGGTAAGGGATGTTTGCTGCAGCTACAAAGAACTTTGTGAAGCAGGTTGGAGATGCAGGCAGACTGAAACCTGTTCCAGGGCTGAGTGAGGCTGACAGATATCAGCCACTCAGTCTAGTCACAAAAAGGAAAAAATCCTTCTTCTGGAAGAAAAAGAAATATAGCTCCACACCATTCACCCTGAAGGATATTCTTGTTGGAGAAAAAGAGGTTTCCGCTGGTAACGTATTTATTTTATCTATGTGCAAATTGTTTTTTACTGCTTTGCAGGAAACTGCATCAATAAAATGAAATGATTTTAGGACTAATTAAACTGCTCTATTCAGTGACCTAAAAAAAATAGTGATTTTGTAATATGTTTGTAAATTTATTATTAAGAACATAAGATATGATATAAGGATGAAAAGGCTGGGTCTATTTTCCCTTGAAGAAAGAAGGCTGAGGGGGTGACCTAATAGAGGTCTTTAAAATTATGAAAGGTTTTGATAGAGTGGATACAGAAAGAATAGGGTCAAAATTGCCCCTTTTATCAATGACCATTAACACCTCCAGGAGGCGGTAACGAGGCGCAAAATAGAATTCGCCCGGACATGGCACAAAAATCGCTCCCAGGGAATTGGGCAGGGGTTTTGCGGCGATGCTACAAGGTAGCGCCCCATTCTCGCTGGTAGCGCCCCGCTCTGCTGCACGCGACGATGATGATGTCTTGGCTGTGCGCATCGCCCCGATACCAGCCCGGAAATGAAATTGTCCCGCACAACCTACCTTAGCACCTAGCGATGACAACGACAGCTTGAGCTGTCGAGTTGCAGTCGGGGAAGTGGGATGAGAAGATGGGATAAAGATACCGTTGTTGCCCCCAGTGGGCTCGACGCCTCCACCGGCCACAGCAACCACCACCTGCGGGCCAATGAGCCACAGCACTCGCTCCTCCAGGTCCGAAAGCTGGCACAATTCAGTTTCCCTCCCTCCAGTCTGCTGCCGCTCCAACCTGCTGTGTGCCATCTTGGCCTGCAAAAGAAAGGAACGTGTGTGAGTAAGAGTCCAGTTATGTATGTGGAAGATATGCCTGCCGTGGTTAAATAGCTGTGAATGCAGGCAAGGCATGAAATGAGGCTGTGACTGTGAATAGGCGGGTTAAGTGTTGGTTTGCAGACTGACGCTCAGAGGCTGGTATGTAAGAGTTGTGGAAACATGTACTCACCTTGACCACTCGAGTGAGGTCATTGAATTTCTTGCGGCATTGTGTAGGGCTTCTATTCACGACAGTGCTAGCTGACACCTCCGCAGCCACCTCTGCCCACATGGCCTAAAAATCTGTGGAGTTGGCTTTCTCCCAGGTGGAGGGAACAGTGCCTCCCTCCTTCTCTCCACTGCCCCTACCAATGTCTGCAATGCCAAGTCAATGAATCGAGTGGCCCTTTCATGAGGTCTTGGAGCAGGCCTCGCAGACCTTCCTTGCAGCTCTCAGTCAATTGCAGAAGTGATGAAAATGACCAGGTGCTGCCTTAAACGACATCCCCTTTCAGAAATGGAATGAACAGCAGGCTGATTATCACTGAATGAAAGTCACCTGAAATTGGGTGCTGGTATTAGCACACCGAGGCCTCAGATACCACCTCGCCCGAAAAGTGCCCAATTTCCCACAATTTTGCAGCCCATTTCGCTGGGCACTTAGTGATCAAACAGATAAAACTTAAACGCCCCAAACGCAGCGCTACCCAATTTTGCCCCCAATGTTTCCACTTGTGGGGAAGAGCATAACTAGAGGCCATCAATATAAGGTAGTCACCAAGAAATCCAATAGGAAATTCAGAAGAAACTTCTTTACCCAAGTAGTAGTGAGAATGTGGAACTCTCTACCACAGGGAGAGGCTGAAGCGAATACTATAGATGCATTTAAGGGGTGGTTAGATATGCATGTGAGAAAGAAGGGAATAGAGGGTTATGTTGATAGATTTAGATGAAGAAAGATGGGAGGAAGCTCGATCGGCATGGACTAGTTGGACCGAATGGCCTGTTTCTGTGCCGTATGTCCTATGTAATCCTATATAATCCTATGTAATATGAATCTTACTTGTTCCATAGTGAGTACATTTCTGTGTAGGTTATTCAGAGTGTCGGTCCTAGATTAATCGGGACAGATTCACATTACGCCTGTTTTCCGGGTAGAAAGTGAGGGCCCAGACATCCAATTTAGGGGGTCAACTTCCTATGCCTGAAATGTGTCAGAAACACATTTGAGGCCATTTTGGTTCGGTGCTGATATCAGTTTAAAACTAGCGTTAGGCCCCTTGAAGATGCTAATAAGGAACATCAGCAACAGTTGTAGAACCTGTCATGTATATAACCATCATGCAACGGTGACCTTCATGTAACTGTAACCTTCATGCAACTCCTGTACACTGTACTTATACCCTAGAAATGCACACCCTGACCACAGGGGGTGAACTTGTGGGAGACACTCCTCACCTGGGTTTACAGGTATAAAAGGAGAGATCCCACCCAGGGTTAGCACTCCTTGGTCCTGGGAATAAAGGTGAATATCATGTAGTGACTGTGTCTGCAGTACATGCCTCGTGTGAATTTGTGGTAAGGTGCAGGGACACCACATTTGGCGTCAAGAAACGGGAATCACCAAGCCACGAGGATGGCCATCGGTAGCACAGAGGAACGTTACTGTGTGGGTGAGGACTGGGACAAATTCATGGAGAGACTCCAGCAGAACTTTGTCACGACGGACTGGCTGGGAGCGGCAGCGCTTGACAAGCCGAGGACGCATCTACTGACCAGCTGCGAGCCACAGACGTGTGCACTGATGAAAGACCTGCTCGCACCCCAAAAGCCAGCGGACAAGTCCTTTGAAGAGCTCAGCCAGCTGATCAGTGAGCATCTCAAGCCGGCGAGTAGCGTACACATGGCCCGGCACTGGTTCTACACACACCGGCGTTGGGAGGGACAATACATCTCAGACTTCGTGCGGACCTGCGGCGCTTGGCCAGTCTCTGTAAGTTCACAGACGCCTGCAGGGGGGAGGTGTGAAGGGATTTCTTCATTGAGGGCATTAATCATGCCGGGATATTCAGGAAGCTCATAGAGATAAAGGACTTGACTTTAGAAGGGGCGGCATTGATAGCTCAGACCTTCAGAGCAGGGGAAGAGGAGACCAAGCTAATTTACGCGCGCAGCCCTGGTCCCAACGTGGCGATGGACCAGGGAGTTAACATGGTGAACGCGGCTCGGGATCCCGCAGGCAGGCAAGGGCATTTCGAAACCGCCCAGGCAGCAACAGACTCTAGGGTGGGCCCGCAACAAGGACAATTGAAAGGGGATCGGCAATTCACGCCATCACGAGGAACAATGCGTCCCGTGATGGGACCATTAACACCCACCATCAGAGTGCTTAGAAACAACCAAATGGGCAATCAGAGAGGAATGCCTGGTAACAGTCCTTTTGTTAACAACAATCTCAGCTCATGCTGGAGGTGCGGAGGTAGACATACTGCGAAAAGCTGCAGGTTTCAGCAATATACCTGTAGCAATGGACACTTGGCCAGGATGTGCAAAAAGGTTGTAGCGAGGCTAATCTGTGAGACAGAGGAACCAGACGAGGGTCTGCAATGCAGGATGATGCCTGGGGAAAACCATGGATGCTAAAGTTCAGCGGGTTCATGTGGCTGACGTCCACAGCTCATACACTAAAACGCCACCGATGATGATGAAAGTTTTATTGAATGCCATCCCGGTGCACATGGAGCTGGATACGGGAGCTAGCCAGTCACTTATGAGCGCCCTACAACTTGAGAGACTATGACCACACAGAGCTAGCAGGCCCAAACTGGAACGCATTGACACGCAGCTACGGACGTACACCAAAGAAATCATCCCAGTGCTAGGCAGTGCAAACTTGGTGGTAACACATAATGGATCACAGAACCAGCTGCCACTCTGGATTGTCCCGGGAAATGGCCCGCGCTCTTGGGGAGGAGTTGGCGAGCCAAGATGAATTGGAAATGGGGGGATGTGCACGCCATTTCATCTGTGGAGCGAAGTTCATACTCATAGGTCCTGCAAAAATTCGGGTCACTGTTTCAACCCTGTTCAAGGAACATTCAAGGAAACTAAAGTAGTGATACGCATCACTCCGGACGCCAGACCAGTGCACCACAAAGCCAGAGCGGTGCCATATGTGATGCGTGAGAAAATTGAAAGTGAATTGGACAGGCTGCTCAGAGAGGGCTGTTGAATTCAGCGACTGGGAAAGTCCCATCGTTCCTGTCCTTAAAGCAGATGGCTCGGTCAGGATTTGTGGCAACTACAAAGTCACCATCAACCGAGTGTCGCTGCAAGACCAATACCCGCTCCTGAGAGTGGAGGACCTATTTGCCACACTGGCAGGTGGCAAGCTGTTCACGAAGCTGGACCTCACTTCGGCCTACATGACTCAGGAACTGGCTGAAGAATCCAAGCTTCTGACCACCATCACAACGCACAAGGGATTATTTATCTACAACAGGTGTCCATTTGGCATTCGTTCGGCGGCAGCTATCTTCCAGAGAAACATGGAAAGCTTGCTCAAATCCATTCCTGGAACAATCGTATTCCAAGACAACATCCTTATAACGGGTCGAGACACCGAGGAACACCTCCACAACCTGGAGGAGGTGCTACGCCGACTGGACCGTGTAGGCTTGCGGCTGAAAAAGGCCGAGTGTGTGTTTTTGGCCCCAGAGGTCGAGTTTTTGGGCAGGAGGGTTGCCACAGACGGGATCCGGCCCACTGAATCAAAAACGGAGGCAATCCGCCGGGAGCCAAGGCCCGGCAACACGTCGGAGTTGCGATCATTCCTGGGACTTTTGAAATATTTCGGGAACTTTCTGCCGAACTTAAGCACATTGTTGGAGCCGTTACACATGCTCCTGCGTAAATGTTGTGAATGGTTTTGGGGGGACTGTCAAGAATGGGCTTTCAATAAGGCGAGTAACCTGCTGTGTTCTAACAAACTGTTGACTTTGTATGACCCCTATAAAAAACTGGTTTTAACGTGCGATGCATCAACCGACGGGGTTGGGTGTGTGTTGCAGCAGGGTAATGATGACAGCCGACTCCAACCGGCGGCTTATGCCTCCAGGTCACTCTCCCAGGCAGAGCGTGGATACAGCATGGTCAAAAAGGAAGCACTTGCGTGTGTTTATGGTGTGAAAAAGATGCACCAGTACCTTTTCGGTAGACGGTTTTGCTAGAAATGGACCACAAGCCGTTAACATCCCTGTTGTCCAACAGCAAGACTGTCAATGCCAATGCGTCAGCTCGTATACAGCAATGGGCTCTCACGCTGGCTGCGTATGACTATACCATACGGCACCGGCCGGGCACCGAAAATTGCGCTGACACGCTCAGCAGGCTCCCACTGGCCACCACTGAGGGGACGTCGGAGCAAAGCGCTGAGATGGTCATAGCCATTGAGGCTTTTGACAAAGCAGGCTCCCCCATCACATCCTGCCAGATCAAACTCTGGACCAACAGAGACCCCCTCCTATCCATGATAAAGAAATGTGTTCTGACTGGGGATTGGGCGCCCGCACACGGGGCATGCCCCGAGGAGGTCAGACCATTTCAGAGATGGATGGATGAGCTCTCCATCCAAGCCAACTGCCTGCTATGGAGCAGCCGGGTAGTCATGCCCCAGAAAGGAAGGGAAGCGTTCATCAGGGAACTCCACAGCGAGTACTCTGGCATCGTGTTAATGAAGGCCATTGCCCGGTCACATGTATGGTGGCCGGGGATTAATTCAGACCTGGAACACTGGGTTTGCAGGTGCACGACATGTGCCCAGCTGGTCAATGCCCCAAGGAGGCCCCACTCAGCCCGTGGCCCTGGCCCACCAGGCCATGGTCACGTATTCACGTAAACTATGCGGGCCCGTTCATGGGGAAAATGTTTCTGATCGTTGTCAATGCATACTCGAAATGGATCAAATGCATATTAAACTCGTGCACGACATCCACCACCGTGGAGAGTCTGCGTATGGTTTTCGCGACCCATGGCTTGTTAGACATCCTGGTCAGCGACAATGGCCCATGTTTCACCAGCCATGAATTCCAGGAGTTTATGTCGGGCAATGGTATCAAACACGTCCGGATAGCGTCATTCAAGCCGGCTTCCAATGGCCAGGTGGAACGTGTGGTCCAAGTCATAAAACAGGGCATGCTACGCATCCAAGGACCCTCCCTTCAGTACCGCCTAGCGCGCCTCCTGCTGGCCTACAGGTCCTGCCCGCACTCGCGCACGGGAGTCCCGCCAGCGGAACTCCTCATGAAATGCATGCTTAAAACGCGGCTGTCCCTCATTCACCCAGCCCTGGCAGACATTGTTGAGGGCAAGCGCCAGTTCCAAACCAAGTTACATGATCGAAACTCAAGGGGGAGGTGTATAGAAATGGATGACCCGGTATTTGTTCTTAACCATGCTTTGGGACCCAAGTGGCTTGAGGGCACAGTAATCGGCAAAGAAGGGAATAGGGTCATCGTGGTCAGACTAAACAATGGGCAGATATGCCGCAAACACTTGGACCAAGTAAAGAAAAGGTTCAGCATAGACACGGAGGAACCTGAAGAAGAGCATGAGATGTCACCGACACCACTGCCAGTGGATGAGCAACAAGGACAGTCCACAGCATGCACAGTCCCTGCGGCCAGCCCAGACAGGCCGGAATCACCTCAGGTGACAGAGATGCATGCCAAGGCTCAGCCACCAGAGCTCCAACTGCGGTGCTCCACGCAAGAGCATCGACCACCTGAAAGACTTAACCTTTGACACAAAAAGACGTAAGGGGGAAGGTGATGTCATGTATGTAACCATCATGCAACGGTAACCTTCATGTAACTGTAACCTTCATGCAACTCCTGTACACTGTGCTTATACCCTGGAAATGCACACCCTGACCACAGGGGGTGAACTTGTGGGAGACACTCCTCATCTGGGTTTCCAGGTATAAAAGGGGAGGTCCCATTCAGGGTCAGCACTCCTTGGTCCTGGGAATAAAGGTTAAGGTCACGTAGTGACTGTGTCTCCAGTACATGCCTCGTGTGAATTTGTGGTAAGGTGCAGGGACACCACAGAATCCCTTTCCTAAATTGGTCAAGAACTAGGCGGAACTTTCCCCACGCAAGATCCGACTAGTTTTTGCAGCTCTACGGTGACCTAGCTAACGGTCCTTAAAGGGACTGCTTGAGGCCGCTAAAGAACAAGTACGTTTTTGGCTTTAAACCTTTTTAAAACTTAACTTAATGTAGAGCGAGGCAGAGCAGGATGCTTCTCCTGCCTGCACAACATTGCTGCCAGCCTTTGCTTGCTCCTTTCCCAATCACCTGCCCCCCCTCTCAGGACTTATCAGAGAGCCGCTGCCAGGGTCGCAGCTGCCTGACATTCATTCTCACTTGCACAGTGTGTTGCCCGGGCATGCACAGTTGACGTCTTATTAAAATGAGGCCCAGTATTTATCAGGCCTACCTGTTCCGATAGGGTTGAACTAATTTCCATTGCATCTTGTCTTAGATCTACTCGGTTTACTGTCCTGTTACAGAAATCTATGCACAATTCTATGTCATAGCAAGAGTTACAAGAGCTCCGCCTCACTCCACATTAAGGTCAATTTTAAAAAGGTTTAAAGCCAAAAAGGTACTTGTTCTTTAGTGGCCTCAAGCAGTCCCTTTAAGGACCGTTAGCTAGGTCACTGTAGAGCTGCAAAAACTAGTCGGATCTTGCGTGGGGAAAGCTTCGCCTAGTTCTTGACCAATTTAGGAAAGGGGTTCTCCAACTGGTGCTGAGGAAGGACGTTCTTGCTATTGAGGGAGTGCAGCGATGGTTCACCAGGCTGATTCTCGGGATGGCAAGACTGACATATGAGGAGAGACTGGATCGACTGGGCCTGTATTCACTGGAGTTTAGAAGGATGAGAGGGGATCTCATAGAAACATATAAAATTCTGACTGGCTGGACAGGTTAGATGCAGGAAGAATGTTCCCAATGTTGGGGAAGTCCAGGACCAGGGGACACAGTCTAAGGATAAGGAGTAAGCCATTTAGGACTGAGATGAGGAGAAACTTCTTCACTCAGAGCTTTGTTAACCTGTGGAATTCCCTGCCGCAGAGAGTTGTTGATGCCAGTTCATTGGATATATTCAAGAGGGAGTTAGATGTGGCCCTTGCTGCTAAAGGGATCAAGGGGTATGGAGAGAAAGCAGGAAAGGGGTACTGAAGTGATGATCAGCCATGATCTTATTGAATGGTGGTGCAGGCTCGAAGGGCCGAATGGCCGACTCCTGCATCTATTTTCTATGTTTCTATGTAGTTTGAAAATAATTTTGCAAGGGATATCAAAATCAACACAAATTTTTTTTACAATTATATTAGGAAAAAGAGTGTGGTCAGGAGCAATGTGGGCCTCTTGAAAACTGATAATAGTGATATTGTAAATGAAAATAAAGAAATGGCAGACATGTAGAATAATTACTTTGCATCAGTATTTATAGTCGAGGAAGAGAATAGCATGCCGGACATTCCAAGAAAACTAATAATGAATCAGGGATGGGGCTCACCAAAAGTAATGTAAGAAAAAAACAGTAATTAAACAAATAATGGCACTAAAGAGTAACAAATCCCCAGGACCAGATGGTTTCCATCCCAGGGTTTTAATGGAAGTAGGTGAGCACATTGCAGATGCCCTAACTATAATCTTGCAAAGCTGTCTTGATGTGAGAACCGTTCCTTTAGATTGGAAAATTGCGCATGTCACTCCGCTATTTAAGAATGGTGAGAGAGGGTAACCAGGGAATTATAGATCTGTTGTCGGGAAATTACTAGAGTCTATAATTAAGTATAGAGTGACTGGACACCAGGGAAATTTTCAGCTGATCAGAGAGCCAGCATGGATTTGAAAAAGGTAGGTCATACCCGACGAATCTGATTGAATTTTTTGAAGAGGTGATTAAAGTAGTGGACAGGGAAATGTTTAAGGATGATATTCCAGAAGGCATTTGATAAAGTCTCCCATAAAAGACTGTTAGCTAAAGTTGAAGCTCATGGAATTGAAGACAAATTATTGACATGGATAGGGAATTGGCTAAGCTGCAGGAGACAGAGAGTAGGGATAATGGACAGGTACTCTAATTGGCACGATGTGACTAGTGGTGTCCCGTAGAGATCTGTGTTGGGGCCTCAACTATTCACCGTATTTATTAATGACTTAAATGATAGAATATAAATGACATATCCAAGCTTGTTGATGACACAAAGATAGGCAGCATTGTAAACAGTGTAGATGGAAGCATAAAGGGGGTACTGAGGAAATGATCAGCCATGATCTTATTGAAAGGCGGTGCAGGCTCGAAGGGCCGAATGGCCTACTCCTGCACCTATTTTCTATGTTTCTATAACATTACAAATGGGCAAAACTGTGGTAAATGGATCTCAATATAGGTAAATGTGAGGTCATCCACTTTGGACCGAAAAAGGATAGTAGAGAGTACTTTCTAAATGGTGAAAAGCTGAAAGAGGGAAGGTCAAAAGAGATTTAGAGGTCCATGCAATGCTCCCTATAAGCCGCGTACCTCTCTGCCGGTCCCGTGCAGGCCAGGGCCAGCTTTTTCAATGTATAGTTTCACGCATGCGCAAAACTGTGAATGGGCCACACAGCCCCTTAAAGGGGCCATGCTCGCAAAAAAAAGAGGGAAAATTGGGTCCATGTACACAGATCATTAAAATATATTGGACAGGTACATAAACTAACCAAAAAAAGACTAATGAAATGCTGGTCTTTATATCAAGAAGTCTGTAATACTAGGGGTAGAAGTTATGCTGCAGCTATACAAAGCACTGGAGTACGGTGAACATTTCTGGACAGCACACCTTAGGAAGGATATGTTGAGCTTGGAGGGACTGCAGTGTAAATTTACCAGAATGGTACTTGGACTCCAAGGGTTAACTTACTAGGAGAGATTACACAAACTAGGATTGTATTCTTTGGAATTTAGCAGGTTAAGGGTGGATTTGACCAAAGTTTCCAAGACATTAAGGCGAATGGATAGAGTAGATAGAGAGAAACTATTTTCGCTGGTTGGGGATTCTAGGACTAGGGGGCTTGGTCTAAAAATTAGAGCTAGTCCTTCCAGGAGTGAAGTTAGGAAACACTTCCACACGTAAAGCGTGGTAGTAGTTTGGAACTCTCATCCGCAAGCGGCAATTAATGCAAGGTCAATTGTTAATTTTAAATTAAATTAAAAGATTGATAGATTTTTGTTAACTAAAGGTATTAAGGAATATGAGGCAAAGGCGTGTATATGGAGTTAGGTCACAGATCAGCCATGATTCATTGAATGGCGGAACAGGCTCAAGGGGCTAAATGGCCTATTTCTGTTCCTATGTTCCTGAAATTATTTCTCTTAGATATATTTTATGAATACGTTGTTGGCTCAGCACTTCCTTTATATCCCAGGCATTACGTTTCATTGTAGGGACATTACAGTGAGGGTTTTTTATTAATTAATTGAGTATCATTTTTTTTAAAGTTAATATAGGCTATATTTATGATCTCAAAATTGCAGAATACTATTTATCTTTTATTGTAGAAATCTTACTTATTAACATTCATTAGGTTTTGTCACCTTCTTAACCAATTTGATAGCAATCAATTTGATTATCATAATAAGGGATTATTATTTTATTTGGAATAATAAGTAATCTAGTTCTGAGTTTCATATACTGAGTTGCATCAGTAAATTACAACATATATGTGCTAACATAAATGTGAATTTATGCTGAAAATATTACCAGTAAAGATAACAAAAGTAATCAGGCATTTATTTCCTATTTAATAGGCGTCTCTTCATATCAGCTGCTCAATTATGAAGATAAGTCAGATGTTTCCCTAAGTGGGAAGCTCGGAAATCATATTGTTCATGATGTTGGATTTAACATTGATGGATCAGATTCTGTGGCAGTGAAAGCTTCATTTGGAATAGTAACAAAACATGAGGTAGAGGTTCCAATACTCCTCAGGGAGATCATTAACAGGTAATTCTGTCATTTTCCAAATATTTTAGTGTTACTATTTTAAAACGTGTTTAACTTGTTAGTTATCAAAACATCATAAATAATTCTTAAATGGATTTATATTATAGAAACAATGAGGGCAACAATTGATGCATCATAAATGATAAAACTTTAAAAGGAGTAGAGCAGCAGCAACACTTAGGGATTCAAATTTAAAAATGGAAGGACAAGTTGATAAGCTGAGATATGGGATCCTTGGTTATATAGAAAGGGGCATTGGGTACAAAAGCAAACAGGTGATGTCAAACCTATACAAATCATTCATTAGGCTTAAGTTATATTATTGGCCTGGATTTTGTGGTCAGCGGTAAAGGGACTGCTCTCACTGCTGACCTCGAAGAAAGAGGTCCCCAAAGATTTAGTGGTCTCTGTGGTATTGATTTCCCCTATTATGATGTCAGTTTCAATATGGCATCATCTATAGGGGATCTGTGGTGTCCAACTACAGTAATGTCATCAAGCAGGTTGAGCAGCCTATCAGATTGAAGAATTTTCACAGATAGCAAACCAGGAAGTAAAAAGTACTATTATCATTCAGTTTTTAATAATTTTACAGAAAGCAAAATAAAGATTGGAACATACACATGGGTTTCAGCTAAAAGATTAAATATCATAAACAAACTTAAAAAAAATTTAAATAATGTTTTATTATTTTAAAAATCTTTGGAATTTGTAGGGAATGACACTCCACAATTATAAGATTCGTTTTTCAGGGCCAGAGAGATTGTTCAGCAATAATTATTACTTAATGCACCATTAAAATCTCAGTAACACCTCATTCAATAAGGGTTAACTTTTTCATTGGTTTTTACAGCGAGAATAGTGCGTAAAAAGTTTACGTTCATGTCAAATCACTGATTCTGTGTTGATTGCATCTATGAAGACTGTAACAGCATACCTTGTGGAGGAGCAGGGTATCACTGACAGCAACTTCCAAATTTCCGCATTGAACTGCACATGTGCGGACGCCAGAAGTTGCCGTCAGTTTTCCACAGTAATGACAGTGAGCGCTGACAGTTTCATCATCATTAAAACCACAAATTCCTAGCCATTGTGTTATATTGCACGAAGATTCACCAGGATGATACCAAGAATGAGCGACTTCAGTTACGAGGAGTGACTCGAGAAACTGAAACTCTTTTCAACTGAGCAGAGAAGATTAAGAGGGGATCTGATAGAACTGTACAAAATAATGAAGAGTTTTGATAAGATGAATAGGGAAAATCTATTTCCAATCGTCAGTGAGTTAAGAACTGGAGGGCAAGAAGATGTTTATTACACAGAGGGAAGCTAAGGCCTGTAATGCTCTACCAGAAATAATGATGAAAAAAAATTCCATAATCATTTTTAAAAAGGAAGTGGCTAAATGTTTGAAAAAGAAAAATTATATGGGCTATATTTATATATTCATTGCAGAATACTATTCATCTTTTATTATAGAAATCCTAATTCTTATTTAAATTTAAGGGTATGGGGAAAGGGCGAAGAAATGGGAGTAAGTGGGTGGCTAGCACAGGCATGATGGACTGAATAGCTTCATTTGTACTATAAAATTCCATGATTTTTGATTTCTAGCTCCTCCTCTATTTGTAAGTAGACTAAACTCTTTGATATCTCCCCAGAAAAATTGACGTGGAACATTGCCTTGTTCGACAGCTCAAAGAAGGTCAGCGTGCTGTACTGTGTGTTGTCATGGAGAGCATCCGCACAACTCGGCAATGCTCACTCACTGTGCATGCAGGCATGAGAGGAAAAACAATGAGGGTAAGTCTCCATATACTTCTCTTCCATTATAGATAATGATGTGCTTGATACAAGAATTTAATTACGTAGAGTTAATTCATTTCAAGTAATTCCAGTTATATCCCCAAATTTAAATTAAATGTTGTTTACACTGCTTTTATAAGTGGCGTACCAAATATATAATAACAAAGGGCAAATTTAAGCATCAATTTATCTATTTGTGAGGCAGACACAAATAACTAATATTACTAGCTCGTCTCCTGTGACATTTCTCACTATCATTAAAAATGACGTACTTTGTCTTTCTGCAAATTTATTTTTGTTTCACCCACTTTAATCCTTTCCCTCTCCCTCTTTGTTTATGTTTGTCCTTCACCCTGCCTGCTCCCCACGTCCTCTCTCTGTATACCTTTTTACACTTTCTTTGTTGTCCTCCCTGAATTTTTCTATTTGTCTCAGACTGTCTTTCTCCTTCTTTCTATAATGTTCTCCTTTCCTTTGCACTTCTATACATCTCTCACATTCACTCTCTGACACTGTTCACTTTACTCATTTCCTCAATTACTATCTTCTTTATATAACAATAGTGGCTGCACTTCAAAGAAATTTACTACATGTGAAGTGCTTTAGGATGTTCTTAGAGACATTGAGAGTAGAATTGACTTCAGTGCAAAGAAAATCGGCGGGGTGTATGAAGGGCGGCCGATCCAGTCAGTCATAGCCGTTTTACACCCGCTGCTGAAGTTGAATTTCATTCCCATAAAGCGTTCAACAAATACAAATTCTTGTATCTGTTTTTTTAAAGCCCGGAGCTTGTAGCAAGATAATTGTCAGCATGGATAGTGAGGCTGAGTGTTCATTCGAATGTTGCTCCAACATATATGGGTGAGAGATGAACTGGAGATTGCGAGGGGGTGGAGGCAGGGAATGAAGAGTCAGAGCCTGCTGTTGGGAGAATCATAGGAAAGTACAGGACTGGAAGAGACTCTGCAGTCTATCTCTCTACTCCCACAAACTACTAACTCTCGATCACCCATTCGCTGAAATTGCTATCCAATTCTCCCTTAAGTTTTTTTCACACTTCCCTGGGAAGTTCATTCCACATGTTCACCACCCTCTGTGTACTTAAAGCTAAACTGTTTGCACATCTTCCTTCTAAATTTGAGCCTGTATCTCTTGGTTCTAGAGTTTATGGCACTCTCGAGCTTATCAGGATTCCACTTATCCATTGCTTTCAGAATTCTGAATCTGTCAATATTGTCTCCCATCAGTCTTCTCTTCTCCTTATTGAAGTGCTGCTCTGCATTTGGCTGCATAAGTGCCTTGTATAGATTCATCAGTAGATAGTGAGATCTGTGTTTGATCCCTCTGGCTATAAATCCCAAGATCCTGTTAACTTGGAATGGGCCAGTTGTTGGGATAGGGGAGTGGGGTGTGTGGAACTGGCATTGAGAGGATGTGGAAGATATAGGTGAGATAATATACTATGTACAATTAAGATCATTTGTATGATTATTTAATTGCTGGTTTGTATTATATTTATATTTTGATTTATTCTGCTGTAATTATATTAAAACTTAATGAGGATGTAATTAGCAGAGTACATAAAGGGAAACCAGTGGATGTAATTTAATTTGAATTTCCAAAAGGCATTCGATAAGGTGCCAAATAAAAGATTGCTACGCAAAATAATAGTTCATGGGGTTGGGAGTAATACATTAGCATGGATAGAGGATTGGTTAACGGACAGAAAAGTGAGTGAAAATAAACAGTTGGCAGGGCAATAAAGTGGCAGATGGAGTATAATGTGGGGAAATGTGAGGTTATTCACTTTGGTCGGAAGAATAGGAAAAACAGAATATTTTTTAAATGGTGAGAAACTATTAAATGTTGGACTTCAGAGAGATTTAGATGCCCTCGCAGAGGAAACACAGAGTGTTAGTATGCAGATACAGCAAATAATTAGGAAGGCATATGGGGCGAGACTTCTCATTTTTTGCATGCTTAACACAACTTAACTTCCATTTTACCGCTGAAGTGACGTATAAGGCCCATATATCGCCCAGTTAGCCACAAAGTGGAAACTGACGGGCATTTTTCAGAAACTTATCGCCGAGCAATGTCTGCAATGTACTTATGAATGACTCCACGAAGCAATGTGTTGTACTCAAACTGTAGTGACCTTGGTCCTTTATTCGTAACTCCAGAGTGAGGCACAAGCATGGTGGGCAGCCTTTTATACTGGGCCCTGCACACCTATGCAGGTGACCCTCAGGTCTCCCACCACAGTGCCCTCTGGTGGACAGCCTCTCGCACAGGGGCAGAAAACCCCGGTCTCCACCAATTGCACCCTTAAGTGGTGCTAGCATAGTATGTACACAGTGTAAACCTTACTGATAGTACATCAGGTAACAAGTCTCCATCTTATGCAACTATACAGTGACTACACAGAGAGTATATCTATTGTCTGCATATATAACATCACTCTCCCCCAAGTCCTTTGTGCTGATTAACTTTGCTCTGGCTTAGCTCTCCACAGAATTAAGTGCCAATAGCTCTTACACCTTGGCTGTGCTTTGGCTTGGCTCTCTCCCTTTTAACCCTCCAAGTCCTTTTGCCACAACGCTGGGTAACAGTTACCAGTTTAGATGGTTAACGATGATGCAGTGGCGGTTCCAGTGGGTTCTGGGTGTGATCCATGTGTGTGTCCATGGCTACGTACATCTATTCCCCCGCCCCCCCCCACAGCGAGATCATGCAGCAGGCCCATTACATTAACATACAGGATCAGACACAGTGCCAGTACAAAGAAAGGAAATTACAGTTTGTATCGTGACACCCTGGTTCAGTGACTTACATTCGTTACGTTTTGCAGTCGTGCGTCAGGATTGGGTAGATTGCTTTCATGGTTCAGTCATAGTAAGTACTGAGGTAGCAGTACAGATATGCGAGGAAACAGGTTCCAGACCAACCGGATGGGTCCTAGTCATCTGATAGCGGCGCTGCGCCCCCTGCTAGCGGGGTGGGCTTGGTTCGCTCACCTAGCCAGGACTCCGGGCCTTTGCTGTTGCCTAGTGGTGGGCAGAGCCACAAATGTGTGTGGCCTCCCTGTCCTCCTTTAAGGGCTGCAGAGTCTTCTGCCTGCTCTCTAACTGTGTTGGGAACCTGGCTGTTCCAGGTTCCGTTTGGGGAACTCGTTGTTTCTGAACTTTCGCTCCCGGACATGGCCGAGGTAGCGACTGGGTCTGGCGCTGTGCCGTCTCCAACCGAGTAGTGGGCAACGGTGGCTGACTGCGCGTATTGGCGCCATTTTCGTTTTCAGATCCGTGGCGAATAGTGCCATCAGGTGCCTGCAGCATGAGATAGACCAGGGGCAAGGTATCAGGATCGGTGCCTTCACACTCCTGAGGTCGCTGGCCTATAACTTGAGGGGACACCTGGGGCAGGGCATCAGGATCAGCGCCTTTACCCTCCCAAATTCGCACGCTTGCTACTTTTGGGACATTCCGTTCCCGACATCTCGCAACAACATTTTGTTCTTTACATTAGGACTGGTACCAACATCTCGCAACAACATTTTGTTCACAATCTTAATCGGTTCGTTACATTGATTGCCATGCATATAATGTCTCTTTAAGTTCAGTTGGTTGCAGGTCTCCTTTGACAGAACCTGCTGGCTTTACCCAAATCAAATCCTTTGTGAGACACCACGTATTATTCCCTCAGCGTTGCACCTCGTGATATGGCCGCCGCCATTTTTTTTTTCAGCCACGCTGCACCTCGCTGCAGCAGGGACGCCATCTTGCCTCTGTCCTCGAGGTCGATTGCCTTGAACCTTCTCTCCCGCGATTTTGCCACAAAAGCTGGAAGAGTGCCTGTGAATTCGATCTTCCTCCTCAGGAGTCCTGCCAGGAAGGTACTTTTAGGTCATTCCGGTTAGATCATTGCCACGCAGTCATGATGGATGGTCTGTGGCTCAGGTGCTGCGCTGATCTGTTCTCTGGTGCCTGGCCCAAGCGAAGGTGAGGTTTTGCTCTGCCTCTGAGCACAGGAGACATCGATTGCTGGAGTGAAGAGGTCTTCCCATTTCCATTGGATCTTCCCCATTCACCTTCTTTCGAGTAGCATTGGACCATCACCTGCAACAATCCACAGAGGTAACTTGTGCGCCACGCCATTATGCATGACACTTACATCCGCACTACCGAGGACTGGGATCAGCTCCTTGGTGTAGGTGCGCAACTTTTCCTGTCCTAGAACCAGCTCGGGTCATTTTTCATTGCATAGCCTCTCAAAGGCATCCTGGCTCATCACTGACTGGCTCGCTCCCGTGTCCACTAACATGAAGACTGGAACACCACTCATCTTCACTGGAGGACAATCGGTGGTGCAGGCATACACTCCATACAATTCTGCCGAATGATATTTAAAGGGTTGACGGTGGATAGGCAATGGAAAACATTTAAAGATCACATGGATGAACTTCAATAATTGTACATCCCTGTCTGGAGTAAAAATAAAATGGGGAAGGTGGCTCAACCGTGGCTAACAAGGGAAATTAAGGATAGTGTTAAATCCAAGGAGGAAGCATATAAATTGGCCAGAAAAAGCAGCAAACCTGAGGACTGGGAGAAATTTAGAATTCAGCAGAGGAGGACAAAGGGTTTAATTAGGAGGGGGAAAATAGAGTATGAGAGGAAACTTGCTGGGAACATAAAAACTGACTGCAAAAGCTTCTATAGAGATGTGAAGAGAAAAAGATTAATGAAGTCAAATGTAGGTCCCTTGCAGTCAGATTCAGGTGAATTTATAATGGGGATCAAAGAAATGGCAGACCAATGGTACAAATTCACGAAGGAAGACACAAATAAGCTTCCGGAAATACTAGGGACCGAGGGTCTAGTGAGGAGGAGGAACTGAAGGAATTCCTTATTAGGTGGGAAATTGTGTAAGGGAAATTGATGGGATTGAAGGCCAATAAATCCCCGGAGCCTGACAGTCTGCATTCCAGAGTACTTAAGGAAGTGGCCCTAGAAATAGTGCATGCATTGGTGATCATTTTCCAACAGTCTGTCAACTCTGGATCAGTTCCTATGGACTGGAGGGTAGCTAATGTAACACTACTTCTTAAAAAAGGAGGAAGAGAGAAAACGGGTAATTATACACCAGTTAGCCTGACATCAGTAGTGGGGAAAATGTTGGAATCAATTATTAAAGATGAAATAGCAGCACATTTGGAAAGCAGTGATGGGATCGGTCCAAGTCAGCATGGATTTATGAAAGGGAAATCATGCTTGACAAATCTTCTGGAATTTTTTGAGGATGTAACTGGTAGAGTGGACAAGGGAGAACCAGTGGATGTGGTGTATTTGGACTTTCAAAAGGCTTTTGACAAGGTCCCACACAAGAGATTGGTATGCAAAATTAAAGCACATGGTATTGGGGGTAATGTACTGATGTGGATAGAGAACTGGTTGGCAGACAGGAAGCAGAGAGACGGGATAAACGGATCCTTTTCAGAATGGCAGGCAGTGACTAGTGGGGTGCCACAGGGCTCAGTGCTGGGACCCCAGCTACTTACAATATACATTAATGATTTAGATGAAGGAATTGTGTGTAATATCTCCAAGTTTGCAGATGACACTAAGCTGGGTGGCGGTCTGAGCTGTGAGGAGGATGCTAAGAGGCTGCAGGGTGACTTGGACAGGTTAGGTGAGTGGGAAAATGCATGGCAGATGCAGCATAACGTCGATAAATGTGAGGTTATGCACTTTGGTGGCAAAAACACGAAGGCAGAATTTTATCTGAATGGTGGCAGATTAGAAAAAGGGGAAGTGCAACGAGATCTGAGTGTCATTGGACATCAGTCATTGAAAGTTGGCATGCAAATACAGCAGGTGGTGAAGAAGGCAAATGGTATGTTGGCCTTCATAGCTAGGGGATTTGAGTATAGGAGCAGGGAGGTCTCACTGCAGTTGTACAGGGCTTTGGTGAGGCCTCACCTGGAATATTGTGTTCAGTTTTGGTTTCCTAATCTGAGGAAGGACGTTCTTGTTATTGAGGGAGTGCAGCGAAGGCTCACCAGACTGATTCCTTGGATGGCAGGACTCACATATGAGGAGAGACTGGATTGACTTGGCCTGTATTCATTGGAGTTTAGAAGGATGAGAGGGATCTCATAGAAACATATAAAATTCTGACGGGACTGGACAGGTTAGATGCAGGAACAATGTTCCCGATGTTGGGGAAGTCCAGAACCAGAGGACACAGTCTAAGGATAAGGAGTAAGCCATTTAGAACTGAGATGAGGAGAAACTTCTTCACACAGAGAGTTGTTAACCTGTGGAATTCTCTACCGCAGAGAGTTGTTGATGCCAGTTCATTGGATATATTCAAGAGGGAGTTAGATATGGCCCTTACGGCTAAAGAGATCAAGGGGTATGGAGAGAAAGCAGGAAAGGGGTACTCAGGTAAATGATCAGCCATGATCTTATTGAATGGTGGTGCAGGCTCAAAGGGCCGAATGGCCTACTCCTGCACCTATTTTCTATGTTCTATGTTTCTTCTTGGGGCTGAGCTGCCTCTCTGGCCAAATCATCATACTCCCTGTGGTGTCCCTGCACCATACTACAAACTCACACGAGGCATGTACTGCAGACACAGTCACTACATGACCTTAACCTTTATTCACAGGACCAAGGAGTGCTGACCCTGGGTGGGACCTCCCCTTTTATACCTGGAAACCCAGGTGAGGAGTGTCTCCCACAAGTTCACCCCCTGTGGTCAGGGTGTGCATTTCTAGGGTATAAGCACAGTGTACAGGAGTTGCATGAAGGTTACAGTTACATGAAGATTACCGTTGCATGATGGTTACATACATGACATCACCTTCCCCCTTGCGTCTTTTTGTGTCAAAGGTTAAGTCTTTCAGGTGGTCGACGCTCTCTCGTGGAGCGCCACAGTTGCAGCTCTGGGGGCTGAGCCTTGGCATGCGTCTCTGTCACCTGAGGTGATTCCAGCCTGTCCGGGCTGGCCGCAGCGACCGTGCATGCTGTGGATTGTCCTCGTTGCTCGTCCACTGGCAGTGGTGAGGGTGACATCTCATGCTCTTCTTCAGGATCCTCTGTGTCTATGCTGAACCTTTTCTTTACTTGGTCCAAGTGATTGCGGCATATCTGCCCATTATTCAGTCTGACCACTATGACCCTATTCCCTTCTTTGCCAATTACTGTGCCCTCAAGCCACTTGGGTCCCAAAGCATGGTTAAGAAAAAATACAGCGTCATCCATTTCTATACACCTTCCCCTTGAGTTTCAATCATGGAACTCGGTTTGGGACTGGCGCTTGCCCTCAACAATGTCTGCCAGGGCTGGGTGAATGAGGGTCAGCCGCGTTTTTAAGCGTGCGTTTCATGAGGAGTTCCGCTGGCGGGACTCCTGTGAGCGAGTGCGGGCAGGACCTGTAGGCCAGCAGGAAGCGCGATAGGCGGTGCTGAAGGGAGGGTCCTTGGATGCGTAGCATGCCCTATTTTATGACTTAGACCGCACGTTCCGCCTGGCCATTGGAAGCCGGCTTGAACGGCGCTGTCCAGACGTATTTGATACCATTGCCCGACATGAACTCCTGGAATTCATGGTTGGTGAAACACAGGCCATTATCGCTGACCAGGATGTCCGGCAAGCCGTGGGTCGCGAAAACCGTACGCAGACTCTCCACTGTGATGGATGTCCTGCACGAGTTTAATATGATGCACTCGATCTATTTCGAGTATGCATCGACAACGATCAGAAACATTTTCCCCATGAACGGGCCCGCATAGTCTACGTGAATGGGTGACCATGGCCTGGTGGGCCAGGGCCACGGGCTGAGTGGGGCCTTCATGGGGGCATTGCCCAGTTGGGCACACGTCATGCACCTGCGAACCCAGTGTTCCAGGTCTGAGTCAATCCCCGGCCACCATACATGTGACCAGGCAATGGCCTTCATTAACACGATGCCAGGGTGCTCACTGTGGAGTTCCCTGATGAACGCTTCCCTTCCTTTCTGGGGCATAACTATCCGGCTGCTCCATAGCAGGCAGTCGGCTTGGATGGAGAGCTCATCCATCCATCTCTGAAATGGTCTGACCTCCTCGGGGCATGCCCCGTGTACGGGCGCCCAATCCTCAGTCAGAACACATTTCTTTATCATGGATAGGATGGGGTCTCTGTTGGTCCAGAGTTTGATCTGGCGGGCTGTGATGGGGGAGCCTGCGGTGTCAAAAGCCTCAACGGCCATGACCATCTCAGCGCTTTGCTCCGCTGCCCTCTCAGTGGTGGCCAGTGGGAGCCTGCTGAGTGCATCAGCGAAATTTTCGGTGCCTGGCCGGTGCCGTATGGTGTAGTCATACACAGCCAGGATGAGAGCCCATCACTGTATGCGAGCTGACGCATTGGCATTGACAGCCTTGCTGTCGGACAACAGGGATGTTAATGGCTTGTGGTCTGTCTCTAGCTCGAACCGTCTACCGAAAAGGTACTGGTGCATCTTTTTCACACAGTAAACACAAGCGAGTGCTTCCTTCTCGACCATGCCTTATCCACGCTCTGCCTGGGAGAGCAACCTGGAGGCATAAGCCACCGGTTGGAGTCGGCCGTCATTGTTACCCTGCTGCAACACACACCCAGCCCCGTCGGACGATGCATCGCACGTTAAAACCAGTTTTTTACAGGGGTCATACAAAGCCAACAATTTGTTAGAACACAGCAGGTTCCTCGCCTTATTGAAAGCCCATTCTTCACAGTCCCCCCAAAGCCATTCACAACCTTTACGCAGGAGCATGTGTAACGGCTCCAACAATGTGCTTAAGTTCGGCAGAAAGTTCCCGAAATAGTTCAAAAGTCGCAGGAATGATCGCAACTCCGACGTGTCACCAGGCCTGGGCGTCCGGCAGATCACCTCCGTTTTTGATTCGGTGGGCCCGGATCCCGTCTGTGGCAACCCTCCTGCCTAAAAACTCGACCTCTGGGGCCAAAAACACACTCTTGGCCTTTTTCAGCCGCAAGCCTACCCGGTCCAGTCAGCGTAGCACCTCCTCCAGGTTGTGGAGGTGTTCCTCGGTGTCTCGACCCATTATAAAGATGTCGTCTTGGAATACGATTGTTCCAGGAATGGATTTGAGCAAGCTTTCCATGTTCTGCTGAAAGATAGCTGCCGCCGAACGAATGCCAAACGGACACCTGTTGTAGATAAATAATCCCTTGTGCGTCGTGAAGGTGGTCAGAAGCTTGGATTCATCAGCCAGTTCCTGAGTCATGTAGGCCGAAGTGAGGTCCAGCTTCGTGAACAACTTGCCACCTGCCAGCGTGGCAAAAAGGTCCTCCGCCCTCGGGAGCAGGTATTGGTCTTGCAGCGACACTCTGTTGATGGTGGCTTTGTAGTCGTCACAAATCCTGACCGAGCCATCTGCTTTAAGGACAGGAACGATGGGACTTGCCCAGTCGCTGAATTCAACGGCCGAAATTATGCCCCCTCTGAGCAGCCTGTCCAATTCACTTTCAATTTTCTCACGCATCATATACGGCGCCGCTCTGGCTCCTCTGCTAGACGGTGAGTCGTATTTCTTTTACACATACGTTGGAGGTGGCCCTTTGTGTTACAGGCTTTGCATACGTACTCAGCAAACTGACACTGGTGAGTCCTATGGTTTCCTCTGCAATGCTAGCATGGAACTACTCAATTAGCACCCCTCGGTGGACACTGAGTTCGGGAACTCTGAGGTCTGAGCTCTCTGCCCTGGGCAGAGCCACGTTCTACAGTCTTGCCTGTGAAAGGTACCATTCTGTGTACAGTACTTACCGGGTTTGAGTCCATGGGATGAATAATTTGCTTGGTGCTGCAGCTCGAGGTCATGAACGCCTGACTGATGCTGATGGCCTTCTGCAGGTTCACTGTGGTGTCGACAGATAATAGCTTGTGAAGGAGGCCCTCGTGGCCAATTCCCATAAAGAAGATGTCTCACAATGCTTCGTTGAGGTGCGTGTCGAAATCACATGGTGCCACAAGTCTCCTGAGGTCGGCAGCATATTTGGAAATCACCTGGCTTTAAGGTCTGCGGTGAGTGTAGAATCTGTGCCTGGCCATGAGGATGCTCTGTTTTTGTTTTAGTTGGTCGCAAATTAGTTCAGTCAGCTTATTGGATGTCTTATCCTTGGCCTTCGTAGGTGCCAGAAAGTCCCTGACAAGGCGGTAGACCTTGGGCCCATACTGTTCAGCAGTATAGCCTTGCGCTTCTCCGCCAATGTGTCTGTCTCCCCTGCCAGGTTGTTTGCCACGAAATATTGCTCGAGCCTTTCCATGAAGGCATCCCAATCATCACCCTCTGCGAGGTCTTTTAGTGTGCCAAAGGTAGCCATAATTGCGTGAAAGTCTGTATTCTCGTCGCCAGTTGTTATGTATGTAATGTACTTATGAATGGCTCCACGAGGCAATGTGTTGTACTCAAACTGTAGTGACCTTGGTCCTTTATTCATAACTCCAGAGTGAGGCACAAGCATGGTGGGCAGCCTTTTATACTGGGCCCTGCACACCTATGCAGGTGACCCTCAGGTCTCCCACCGCAGTGCCCTCTGGTGGACAGCCTCTGTCACAAGGGCAGGAAACCCCAGTCTCCACCAGATGCACCCTCTAGTGGTGCCAGAAGAGTATGTACAAAATGTAAAGCTTATTGATAGTACATCAGGTAACAAGTCTCCATCTTATGCAACTATACAGTGAGTACACAGAGAGTGTATCTATAGTCTGCATATATAACAGTTATTTTCCCTGTGTGCGTAATGCCAGGAAAAAATAATACCGCCCGCCCACGTTTTTTGGACAGAATCATCAGAATGGGAAAAATCAATGCCCATAATATCGCCCAGCGTTACTTTCCGCACGGTTCAATAATACTGTCCGCCCATTTTTTCTTGTCGTAAAGAGCACATTTGGCAAAAGTAATGCCCAGGAGATCGCCCGCCGTCACTTTCATCACCTCGCATACACATCGCCCACAATATCGCTCAGCCAATAAACTGCCCGGAAAAAGTGGAACTGTTCTGAACTAAAGCCAGCGTTGTGGCAGCCATTCAAAAGGCTGCTTCAACTTCGGGGGAGTTTGCATTGACTCGGGAGTTCTTCTCAGGTGAAGTGACCATCTCAACAGACATATTTTCAGACTCTGGACTATTGGAGGTTTACTCTAGGTATATTTTAGTGAGGAAATTATTGCTTCTGATCAATCGCTATTATACTTTCATTGCAATGGGGCCAGCCATTTCTCAGCCTGCATCGATTAATATGCAGATGCTGCAGAGTGCAGATGGCTCAATGTGTGATGCACATCATTATGTCCCCAATTTAAGACGTGCAAGAATGAGGAGGGTGGGCCAGACCATACACACCCCACACGTACAGGGAAAAGAGGTCTTACCTCGACGTGTCCATCCACACTTGCCTTCGGAAACTGCGTTTCCACAAGGTGGTGATCAATAAAATATGTGAGCTCATTAGGCCACATATGCAGCCTGCCATCAGGACATCAGTGTCGGTCGAGGTCAAGGTCACCGCGGCACTGTCTTTCTACACGTCCGGTTCCTTTCGGGCCTCCGGGCCGAGATTTGCTCTTTGTCTCATCATGCCACCCATCACTGCATTAGACAGGTCACAGAGGCCCTGTACGTGAGAAGGATGGATGTTATCAACTTCCCCATGACCACGGAGGCTCAGACTGACAGGGCTGGAGCATTCTACCACATTGCTAAGTTCCCCAGGGTGCAGGGAGTAATACAGTGTACTCACATCGCCGTGCGGCCACGTTCTCAGGACCTGGAGCTTTTTCGTAACAGAAAAGGATTTCACTCCCTGAAGATCCAACTAGTTGTCGACCACAACCAGATCATAATGGCAGTGAATACCAAATGTCGGGGCACCTTCGATGAGACTCACATCCTGCATGAGAGTGCTGTCTCTGACATGTTTAAGAGTCAGCCACAAGGACAATGCTGGATGCTTGGTGATAAGCGATATGGCCTAGCCACCTGGCTGATGACCCCCCTGCTTGACACCCACACCGAGGTCGAGAAGTGATACAACCAGAGCCACAGAGACACATGTAACGTGGTCCACAAAACAATAACTGTGCTTAAGCAGCGCTTCAGCTATCTGGACCACTCAGGAGGGGAGCAACAATATAACTCTGAGCCAGTAGGTAAATTCGTGGTCGTGTGCTCCATGCTGCACAACCTGGCTATCAGGAGGGGCCAAGAATTGCCAGAAGGGACTGATGTTCCACCTCAGGAGAGAGAGGAAGAGGACGACGAGGGGCTGGACGCTGACCTAAGGCCCATGGTCAATCAGGCTGGCTATGCAACCAGGTGCTCGACCCCTCCAGACCGCAAGAAAGGGCCCGTGGTGGCTACATAGCTCCAAGACTCTTACATGAGGAGCTGATATCTGAACAATTTGCCTGAAAGAATGGTGCTGAGAGTGACAAGGCTGACACACTACTGTGTGTGTGCATCTCAATCATCATCACCTTGGTGCCAGTGAAAGTTTACATTGATTGAAGTTAAGTTTTATTTAACCCTTTCATGTTAAGGAATAACGGTCCAGCTATCTGAGACAATGCGCAACAAGGTTATGTTGAATAAAAAAATGTTTATACCAACATTGGTCTGAAATCATAAGTATCACGAGCAAAAACACTCAAGCCCCACCCACACCCCACTTTTTCCACCATTGGCATCAATCAAATGTTCAACATGTCCAGCAACACAGAATACAAATGCAAAGCAGGAGGGTGGCCCCCTCCCCCCATACATTACAACAAATTGCATACACCCAGATGGAGATATAACACAGCCATCACCTGCGGACATGCAGCTCACTTTCCTTCCCCCTCCCCTTCTTCTCTCCACCTCTACCCCTTCCCGTCCTCGCTCCATGGCGCCTGGCCGAGGATCTCCTCAGGCGGTGCCTCATTGGGGGGGGATGAAGGCAAATGTGGTGGTTGCATGAGTACGGGAGTAGGGGGTGTCGAGGGGGCAACATTCTCTGATGCAGAAGCAGGATCTTGGTCCTTGCTCTCATCTGTCATTCGCAGTGGAGATGTGGAACCTAGGGATGGAGTGCCGCGCTCTGGGACCACTGGGAGGCCTGTGCCAGCAGTGTTGCTGCCTATCGCATCCAAGGCCTCCGCCATCCGCGGAACGTACTCAGTTATGGTGGCCAGCTGTCGGGGTATGCCCCCCAGTGCTTCGATGAGCTGGTCACCAATGTCTACTGTACCTTCTCTCTGCTCTCATGTGGCGCTCGTGGACCAGACCAGCCGCGTCCACGAGGACTCTGCGGGGTAGGCTCCATCCTGGAGACAAATGGGGTGCTCTATGGCGAGGTGCTTGGGGCCAGTACTTCCAGAGTGGATGCTGGAATGACCAGAGGACCACTAGATGGCCTTGGGGTGGAATGTCTGAGAACCTACTGGCTCGTTTGTGCCTCCAATGTGCTCCTCTCCCAACTCACCGCTCTCTCCAGCGTCAGTCTCCACATCGTGCTGTGATGCCTCCTCCTGTCCCTCCATTATAGACCAAATTCAGGCAAATATGTGGCTGGTAATAGCTAATTTTTGTTTCCCTATTTGCTGTAAAGTTCTAAACTCTCCCTCTTTCCTCCCAAAGCTGCCACACCACACCCACACACGCCTTCAGTCCCTCTCAGCTCCCTCTTTCTCTGGCTCCTCTTCTGCGCATGTCATGATGACCCTTGGCCTCCTGAATCGCGGGAATCGAGCGTTGCCATGCCGTTGCTAAGGACGGCGACACTTTACAACAGAAGGTCAGCGAGATTTAACGCTACTGCCAATTTCATATCACTTGCGGTAACGCCCAATTTCAAAAATGGAGATGAGGTGCTTTGAGAATGGGCGAGAAGCCGGCGATCTGAAAACCCACTTTTACCACCCACGCCAGAAATAACACCCATTTTTGGGCGATATGCACAAAAGTGTAAAATCTAGCCCATGGTATGTTGGCCTTTATTGCAAGGAGTTTGGAGTACAAGAGTAAGGAAGTCTTGATACAATTGTACAGGGCTTTGAACATAAGAACATAAGAATTAGTATCAGGAGTAGGCCATCTAGCCCCTCGAGCCTGCTCCGCCATTCAATAAAATCATGGCTGATCTGGCCGTGGACTCAGCTCCACTTACCCGCCCGCTCCCCATAACCCTTAATTCCCTTATTGGTTAAAAATCTATCTATCTGTGACTTGAATACATTCAATGAGCTAGCCTCAACTGCTTCCTTGGGCAGAGAATTCCACAGATTCACAACCCTCTGGGAGGAGAAATTCCTTCCCAACTCGGTTTTAAATTGGCTCCCCCGTATTTTGAGTCTGTGCCCCCTAGTTCTAGTCTCCCCTACCAGTGGAAACAACCTCTCTGCCTCTATCTTGTCTATCCCTTTCATTATTTTAAATGTTTCTATAAGATCACCCCTCATCCTTCTGAACTCCAACGAGTAAAGACCCAGTCTACTCAATCTATCATCATAAGGTAACCCCCTCATCTCCGGAATCAGCCTAGTGAATCGTGTCTGTACCCCCTCCAAAGCCAGTATATCCTTCCTTAAGTAAGGTGACCAAAACTGCACGCAGTACTCCAGGTGCGGCCTTACCAATACCCTATATAGTTGCAGCAGGACCTCCCTGCTTTTGTATTCCATCCCTCTCGCAATGAAGGCCAACATTCCATTCGCCTTCCTGATTACCTGCTGCACCTGCAAACTAACGTTTTGGGATTCATGCACAAGGACCCCCAGGTCCCTCTGCACCTCAGCATGTTGTAATTTCTTCCCATTCAAATAATATTCCCTTTTACTGTTTTTTTTCCCAAGGTGGATGAACTCACACTTTCCGACATTGTATTCCATCTGCCAAACCTTAGCCCATTCGCTTAACCTATCCAAATCTCTTTGCAGCCTCTCTGTGTCCTCTACACAACCCGCTTTCCCACTAATCTTTGTATCATCTGCAAATTTTGTTACACTACACTCTGTCCCCTCTTCCAGGTCATCTATGTATATTGTAAACAGTTGTGGTCCCAGCACCGATCCCTGTGGCACACCACTAACCACCGATTTCCAACCCGAAAAGAACCCATTTATCCCGACTCTCTGCTTTCTGTTCGCCAGCCAATTCTCTATCCATGCTAATACATTTCCTCGGACTCCGCATACCTCTATCTTCTGCAGTAACCTTTTGTGTGGCACCTTATCAAATGCCTTTTGGAAATCTAAATACACCACATCCATCGGTACACCTCTATCCACCATGCTCGTCATATCCTCAAAGAATTCCAGTAAATTAGTTAAACATGATTTCCCCTTCATGAATCCATGCTGCGTCTGCTTGATTGCACTATTCCTATCTCGATGTCTCGCTATTTCTTCCTTAATGATAGTTTCAAGCATTTTCCCCACTACAGATGTTAAACTAACCGGCCTATAGTTACCTGCCTTTTGTCTGCCCCCTTTATTAAACAGAGGTGTTACATTAGCTGCTTTCCAATCCACTGGTACCTCCCCAGAGTCCAGAGAATTTTGGTAGATTTTAACTAATGCATCTGCTATACCTTCCACTATCTCTTTTAATACCCTGGGATGCATTTCATCAGGACCAGGGGAATTGTCTACCTTGAGTCCCATTAGCCTGTCCAGCACTACCCCCTTAGTGATAGTGATTGTCTCAAGGTCCTCCCTTCCCACATTCATGTGACCAGCAATATTTGGCATGGTTTTTGTGTCTTCCACTGTGAAGACCGAAGCAAAATAATTGTTTAAGGTCTCAGCAATTTCCACATTTCCCATTATTAAATCCCCCTTCTCATCTTCTAAGGGACCAACATTTACTTTAGTCACTCTTTTCCGTTTTATATATCTGTAAAAGCTTTTACTATCTGTTTTTATGTTTTGCGCAAGTTTACCTTCGTAATCTATCTTTCCTTTCTTTATTGCTTTTTTAGTCATTCTTTGCTGATGTTTAAAATTTTCCCAATCTTCTAGTTTCCCACTAACCTTGGCCACCTTATACACATTGGTTTTTAATTTGATACTCTCCTTTATTTCCTTGGTTATCCACGGCTGGTTATCCCTTTTCTTACCGCCCTTCTTTTTCACTGGAATATATTTTTGTTGTGCACTATGAAAGAGAACTGGGAACAGTCCGTAGAGCACAGAGTCCTGTGTTACGGAGCTGCTTGGGATGAACCTCGACAGCAACCACTGCATCTCCTTCCAGATCTGCCTTGCAAAGGGGCAATCCCGAAGGAGATGGATGACAGTCTCATCCGCACCACAGCCGACTCGGGGGCAGAGTTCCGTGTCTCTGAAACCCCGGCTGTGCATGAAGGATCTGACGGGTAGGGCCCTTCTCACCGCCAACCAAACTACGTCTTGGTGTTTGTGAGAAAGCTCTGGTGATGAGACATTCTGCCAAACGAGTTCGACAGTCCGCTCGGGGAAACGCCCGACAGGATCCATTATCTCCTTCTTTCGTAGGGCGTCCAGGACCTTGCATACCGACCCATGCTTTATGGCCTCACAAGATCCTGTTGAAGGTCATCGTAAACAGGGTCAAGTCTGCTCTGGAGCTGGTGATCCACCCGGACCTGCGCTGTCCCCGGCAGAAAGATCTCTGATAGCCTCGTGCTACTCAGGCATACGATCGCCTTCGTGCGGGACAAGAGGGTGGACACCTGTTTAATCAGCTAGGACCAGGAGAAGGCCTTTGACAGGATATCGCACACATACCTGATGGACGTGCTCTCCAAGATGGGGTTTGGGGAGGGTATCCGCATTTGGATCCAACTGCTCTACACAGACATCAGTAGCGCAGTTCTAATCAACGGGTCGGAAACTGAAAGCTTTCCGATCAGGTCTGGAGTCAGGCAAGGCTGTCCCCTCTCCTCTGTGTGTTTGTGTGCTGTATCGAGCCCTTTGCCAAGTCCATCAAGAAGGATGCGGGCATTATGGGGGGGGTGACAATCCCAGGCAGCGGAGGCGCTCAGGTCAAGACCTCCCTGTACATGGACGACGTCGCTGTCTTTTGCTCGGATCCGCAGTCAGTCCGCGGATTGCTCACAATCTGTGACTAGTTTGAACTGGCCTCGGGGGCGAAGGTTAATCACAGAAAAAGCGAGGCCATGTTCTTTGGCAACTGGGCCGACCGATCCTTTATTCCCTTCACCGTGAAGTCAGATTACCTGAAGGTGTTGGGAATATGGTTCGGAGCGGACAGGGCATGCGCCAAAAACTGGAGGGAGCGTATCGCTAAAGCCAAACAGAAACAGGGATGGTGGAAGCTGTGCTCCCTCTCCATTGCAGGAAAGAACCTGGTCATCGGGAGTGAGGTGCTCTCGGTGTTGTTGTACGTGGCGCAGGTCTGGCCCGTACTCCGCTCCTGTGCCGTGGTAGTCACCCGAGCTGTCTTCCATTTCGTCTGGCGATCGAAAATGGACAATGTCCGCAGAGACACGCTGCACAAATCTCTGGACAAGGGGGGAAAGGACGTTCCAAATGTGGCCCTCATCCTGATGGCCACCTTTGTGTGCGGCTGCATCAAGCTGTGCATAGACCCTTCGTACGCAAACACCAAGTGTCAGTACGTGCTGAGATTCTATCTGTCCCCGGTGATGCGAAGGATGGGTCTGGCCAGGATGCCGTGGAACGCTCCGACCAGTTGGACCATGCCTCAGCACCTTTCCTCGTGGAAAAGTTTTTCAAGAAAAACACCTTTGACCACAAAGCACCAGTGGTATCACTGCTGAGTCTGTGGTCGTGGCCATCTAAACCATGATCCAGGATCCACATTGACTTTGCAGGTCCCTTCCTGGGAAAGATGTTTTTAGTTGTGGTGGATGCATATTCCGTGGATAGTGTATAATCATGTCATCCAGTACATCCACAGCTACCATTGAGAGCCTTTGTGTCATGTTTGCCACTGATGGTCTACCCGACATCGTTGTAAGCGACAACGGACCTTGCTTCATAGTCTGGAGTGTCAAGAGTTCATGAAACTCAAGGGCATTAAACATGTGAGGTCAGCACCATTCAAATCCACATCTAATGATCAAGCAGAGCGTGCTGTCCAAACCATCAAGCAGAGTATAAAACGTGTAACTCAAGGTTCACTGCAGACTCGCTTGTCATGCATATTGCTCAGTTACAGGACAAGACCCCACACGCTTACCGGGGTCCCCCCTGCTGAACTATTGATGAAGAGAGGTCTCAAGACCAAGCTCTCTCTTGTCCACCCTGACTTGAACGATCATGTTGAATACAGACGTCAAAGTCAGCAGTGGTATCATGATCGCGCTGCTGTGTCACGCGACATTTCTGTTAACGATCCTGAGTATGTACTAAATTATGATCAAGGTCCTAAGTGAATCGCTAGTACTGTTACGGCCAAGGAGGGTTACAGGGTGTTTAAAGTCAAGCTCAAGAATGGGCAAACATGCAGGAAACATGTTGATCAGCTAAAGCTGCAGCACACGGATGAACTGGAACAGTCTGAGCAAGACACAATCAGTGACCAACCAACCTACCCTCAGTCATCAGAGGACTTCGCTGTCATCAATGAATCTGGACTTTCAATCACTGACGTGGTCATTACCACTCCCATCAGATCGGCTACCCAGCCCCCAGTCATAACAGACTCAGAACGCTCGCCCAAGGCTGGAGTTGAACTGAGACGATCAACTCGGGAGCGGATAGCCCCGGACCGTCTCAATTTGTAAAAAGACTGTTACTAATATCTTAAAGAGGGATATTGTCATGTATGTATGCTTGGGGTTACTAGCCACCAGGTGGCGCCATTGTCGGAGGTCATTGGGCCCTTTTGTGTGCGGCCCAGGTATGAAAGGCAAACCACCATGTAATGTAATCACTTTGGGCCCTAATAAAGCAGAGCCAGGTTTGTATCTGTGTTAGTTTACAGTATTCAGTCTATCGAGTTATTACATCACAGATAGATTCAGTAGATTGAGCCTATCCTCTCTGGAGTTTAGAAAATTGAGAGGTGATCTCATTGAATCATATAAGATTCTGAGGGGAATTGACAGAGTAGATGCTGAGACGTTGTATCCCCTGGCTGGAGAGTCTAGACCTAGGGAGCATAATCTCAGGATAAGGGGCGGCCATTTAAGATTGAGATGAGGAGGAATTTCTTCACTCAGAGGGTTGCGAATCTTTTGAATTCTCTACCCCAAAGGATACTGAGTCATTGAGTATATCCAAGGCTGAGGTAGAAAGATTTTTGGACTCTAGGGGAATCAAGGGATATGGGAATCAGGCAGGAAATTGGAGGTCAGGTCGAAGATCAGCCATGATCTTATTGAATGGCAGAGCAGGCCCGAGGGGCCGTATTGCCTATTCTTGCTCCTAATTCTTATATTCTTATGTTTAATGCATTGTATTTGTATTATGACTTATTGAGGCCAATTTTCATCTCCAGGTGTAAGTCAGTTATAATTTGGTTTTAGACTTGCTTGAACCTTAAATGTAAATAGCAGTCAGTTTTTTGATCTAATCTAATTTAGTGTTAGGGATGTCGTCTTTTGTGGAGTCTACTGGAATTCTTGGAATACTCTGAATGACGAGCTTTACTGTAGATCATAAAAGAATATACCCTTGCTTGTATATACCTCAAAAAAGTTGTTTGTAACTTGAGTCATTATTGTTCATAACTGCATGGAAAATATAGCGCAACTAAAATGTATTCATTCTTTTGTTAAACAGTCATTGTAAAATCTTGGCATTTTCTACAGTTTAACGCTGCGTTGCCACAAAGTTCAAGGTGCTTTTAAATAAATTAAGTTGCATCATCTGATCATATACACAGTGCCGACTTTAGTTTTAAGCCTTGTAAAAAGAAAATTCAGATATTTCGATACAATGTTTGTTACATTTTATTTAATATTAGTCTGCAAAGCTAGAAGGCTAGTTCTGTTTATAGTGCCCACTCTAGTTTCAGATCGATGATGGACGAAATCATAAAGGATGTGACAAAGCCATTGTTATCCCAGCTCATACAACTATTGCATTTAGTGTATTTGAACTCTATATCCATTTGGATGGGCACTTTGGTAAGTAATGTATTGCGTATATTGCCTTCAAGCTGCTTTTAGTTAACACTAAAGAATTCTTCAATGCAATGATAGATCATTTCAGTAGCCATTAATTATTAACTTTTATTTATTTAGTTTAAAGACTAAAAAATGCTGATACTTTCATCCATAAGGTATGAATCTAGAAGAATCATTTTAAGAACTTAAAAAAAATGCTTTTCCTGCTCAAAGTGGCCAAAATGTGTTGAGTCCTTTTTGGAATCAGATTTTCTTAAGAGGTGGGTGAAAAATTTGCCAGTTGGAGGCTATGAAGACAGATCAGTAGTAAAATAATTGTATTTATAGCCAAGCAAGGTGAAGCAGGACTCTTAACTAAAAAAAATTGCTACATAATTGTTTAAATCTGCCTTTGTGTAATTTACTTATAGAACTCTGTGTTACGTCTGAATCAGGAGGCGGATTTGAGAAAGAACAAATAACAGAGCAATTGGGTGGTTTAATGAGCCAATTCTCAGTGTGGAAACTGCGGCGATGTCTGTCTGATTTCTTTTATGGCAGTCCATTCAGATCAGGTAAGTTTTTCCTCAAATACTTCAGACTAATTGTAGTGTATTACAAAAGATTTAAAGTACAACATAGATTTTAAAATAAAAAAATCAAATAATCACATAGAAGTCCCATATATTTCTATATCTATTGATGTAGAACATGCATGACGTCTTGCTCCTGAAGTAAAGCATCATATATTTATATATTCTTTATATGTGATGAAAAGTTGTGGGACATAATTTATAATTTACAAGTGGGCTGACTTGATGATCTACAATCAACAAAGTCATTAGAAAGTTACGAGTATCATGTGGAACATAAGTTGCATAATGCAGATCTTCGCCATGTACTTCGTTAATTTCTGATAAGAATTATAAATAATGAGTATAAATAGGCCTTTATTATGGTGTGGTATCACTGATTTAATTTCTCTACAATGCTCGTCTGATTCAGTTGGTGATGTCATTGTGAGTGAATGTCATGGAGCAATAGAGGACAACAAATATTAAAAAAATGTGAAGGGAGCAGGTACAACGATGTTCACAATATGTCTCTCCATAAATATCTTAGGGTACATTTACACTCCAGCTGTAGTGTTAGTACAAATCTATTTGGTTTTTCACAATGCTGCAATTACAATGTAACTGTAGCCTGAAGCTAATCTAAACTAACACTAGAATGAAGCTGAGTGAGACTCCCTAGAGGAGGTCATCTCCCTTCATCTTGCTTTGGAGTCAGTTCAGGCCTTAGCACCTTATCTAACTAAACTCCAAGGGCTAGAAATTGCGTAGCTCCCTGTTTGGAGTGATAACTTTTGCGTGCGCGCAAAAATATCACTGGGTTCTACTCAACTCCAGCGGACGTAAACCTCTGGTTTAGCACTCCAGGAGGGAAGTGGAGCGCTAAAGCACGACCACTTCCTTTGGAGCGCTAAACAAGGCAAGAGGGGCGGTAGTGACAGAGCGCTGCACAATGTCCCGCGCAGCGCTGCCGGACTCACAGGCTTCTTCCCTCCCTTAAAGGGAAGGGCCACTGCTGGGGGCATTGCTAGGTGATGATTCCACTGGTTGGTGACAGCACCTGCGATCCGTGACGATCAGCCCCAAGCACTCTAACAGAGTCCAGGGCTGATCAATTGTGGCATTGGGAAAAATAAAAAATGAGCAGAGAGGGGTGAAATTTTTTTTTGGCCAACCTGACCAGCAATATTTTTCATTCCCGCTCCCCAAGCAGCTGGCTGACCTCACAATGCCTCCTGCAGCTGCCGTTATTGACTCCCGGCGATGCTGCAGGGCGCGGACGCATATTTAGGATCCGGGTGGTAATGGGGCGCTGCGCACGGGATGACACCACGATCTCTGAGGCACAGTAGACTGAGTCATTAAGATGTACTGCTAACCTGCAAGGGAGGTTCACAGGCGTCAGTACTTAAGTTGCGCCCAGTCGGAAAGCCGTTCTCACCCCGTTATCGTCCCCGGAGGCGCTAATAGGAAGTGTAATGGAGGTTAATTTCACCCCCCAAGTTCAGCATCAGTATGAAGTATTTTCCACATTGCACTGAAGCTAAGCTTGTGGGGCACAAATGCGCCTTTGGGCAGAATCTCACAGTATGGTTATTTGCCTGGTAATCATAATCTTGGATAATTATTAGTAATTATTGGTAAAGCAGCCTTCATGCATGGAGACACAGGTTTTTAATAAGTTAAAATGTGCTGAAATACTGATTTCGTACAATTTTCCACCTTTTTAATGGAATATATTGCTTCTACTTCCAACTCTCCTGCGAAGAAAAACTGTGGCAGCAGCTGTGGATGTGTGGCAACTATTAATTGGGGGTTTTCCCCTAATTATTTAACTAAAGGGTTCTGATTTATTAGCTTTCAACTGAGAAATGGTTCATGCCTTTAAAATCCTTGAGATGATATCACAGGCTGGGAACTCAACATCCAAGGGTATTCAACATTCAGGAAGGATAGAATAAAAGGAAAAGGAGGTGGGGTAGCATTGCTAGTTAAAGAGGAGATTAATGCAATAGTTAGGAAGGACATTAGCTTGGATGATGTGGAATCTATATGGGTAGAGCTGCAGAACACCAAAGGGCAAAAAACGTTATTGTGAGTTGTGTACAGACCTCCAAACAGTAGTAGTGATGTTGGGGAGGGTATCAAACAGGAAATTAGGGGTGCATGCAATAAAGGTGCAGCAGTCATCATGGGTGACTTTAATATGCACATAGATTGGGCTAACCAAACTGGAAGCAATACGGTGGAGGAGGATTTCCTGGAGTGCATAAGGAATGGTTTTCTAGATCAATATGTCAAGGAACCAACACCATCTTAGACTGGGTGTTGTGTAATGAGAGAGGATTAATTAGCAATCTCGTTGTGCGAGGCCCCTTGGGGAAGAGTGACCATAATATGGTGGAATTCTACATTAGGATGGAGAATGAAACAGTTAATTCAGAGACCATGGTCCAGAACTTAAAGAAGGCTAACTTTGAAGGTATGAGGCGTGAATTGGCTAGGATAGATTGGCGAATGATACTTAAGGGGTTGACTGTGGATGGGCAATGGCAGACATTTAGAGATCGCATGGATGAACTACAACAATTGTACTTCCCTCTCTGGCGTAAAAATAAAAAAGGGAAGGTGGCTCAACCGTGGCTATCAAGGGAAATCAGGGATAGTATTAAAGCCAAGGAAGTGGCATACAAATTGGCCAGAAATAGCAGCGAACCCAATGACTGGGAGAACTTTAGAACTCAGCAGAGGAGGACAAAGGGTTTGATTTGGGCAGAGAAAATAGAGTACGAGAGGAAGCTTGCAGGGAACATTAAAATGGACTGCAAAAGCTTCTATAGATATGTAAAAGGAAAAAGGTTAGTAAAGACAAACGTAGGTCCCCTGCAGTCAGAATCAGGGAAAGTCATAACGGGGAACAAAGAAATGGCAGACCAATTGAACAAGTACTTTGATTCGGTATTCACTAAGGAGGACACAAACATCCTTCCGGATATAAAATGGATCAGAGGGTCTAGTAAGAAGGAGGAACTGAGGGAAATCCTTATTAGTCAGGAAATTGTGTTGGGGAAATTGATGGGATTGAAGGCCGATAAATCCCCAGGGCCTGATGGACTGCATCCCAGAGTACTTAAGGAGGTGGCCTTGGAAATAGCGGATGCATTGACGGTCATTTTCCAACACTCCATAGACTCTGGATCAGTTCCTATGGAGTGGAAGGAAGCCAATGTAACTCCACTTTTTAAAAAAGGAGTGAGAGAGAAAACGGAATTATAGACCGGTCAGCCTGACATCGGTAGTGGGTAAAATGATGGAATCAATTATTAAGGATGTCATAGCAGCGCATTTGGAAAGAGGTGACATGATAGGTCCAAGTCAACATGGATTTGTGAAAGGGAAATCATGCTTGACAAATCTTCTGGAATTTTTTGAGGATGTTTCCAGTAGAGTGGACAAGGGAGAACCAGTTGTTGTGGTATATTTGGACTTTCAGAAGGCTTTCGACAAGGTCCCACACAAAAGATAAAATTAAAGCACATGGGATTGGGGGTAGTGTGCTGACGTGGATTGAGAACTGGTTGGCAGACAGGAAGCAAAGAGTAGGAGTAAATGGGTACTTTTCAGAATGGCAGGCAGTGACTAGTGGGGTACCGCAAGGTTCTGTGCTGGGGCCCCAGCTGTTTACATTGTACATTAATGATTTAGACGAGGGGATTAAATGTAGTATCTCCAAATTTGCGGATGACACTAAGTTGGGTGGCAGTGTGAGCTGCGCGAAGGATACTATGAGGCTGCAGAGTGACTTGGATAGGTTAGGTGAGTGGGCAAATGCATGGCAGATGAAGTATAATGTGGATAAATGTGAGGTTATCCACTTTGGTGGTAAAAACAGAGAGACAGATTATTATCTGAATGGTGATAGATTAGGAAAAGGGGAGGTGCAACGAGACCTGGGTGTCATGGTACATCAGTCATTGAAGGTTGGCATGCAAGTACAGCAGGCGGTTAAGAAAGCAAATGGCATATTGGCATTCATAGTGAGGGGATTTGAGTACAGGGGCAGGGAGGTGTTACTACCGTTGTACAGGGCCTTGGTGAGGCCACACCTGGAGTATTGTGTACAGTTTTGGTCTCCTAACTTGAGGAAGGACATTCTTGCTATTGAGGGAGTGCAGCGAAGGTTCACCAGACTGATTCCCGAGATGGCGGGACTGACATATCAAGAAAGACTGGATCAACTGGGCTTGTATTCACTGGAGTTCAGAAGAATGAGAGGGGATCTCATCGAAACGTTTAAAATTCTGATGGGTTCAGACAGGTTAGATGCAGGAAGAATGTTCTCAATGTTGGGGAAGTCCAGAACCAGGGGTCACAGTCTAAGGATAAGGGGTAAGTCATTTAGGACCGAGATGAGGAGAAACTTCTTCACCCAGAGAGTGGTGAACCTGTGGAATTCTCTACCACAGAAAGTTGTTGAGGCCAATTCACTAAATCGAGTCAAAAAGGAGTTAGATGAAGTCCTTACTACTAGGGGGATCAAGGGGTATGGCAAGAAAGCAGGAATGGGATACTGAAGTTGCATGTTCAGCCATGAACTCATTGAATGGCAGTGCAGGCTTGAAAGGCCGAATGGCCTACTCCTGCACCTATTTTCTATGTTTCTATGTCTATATATCTATATACATTTGCAGTGTTCACATTCACCAAAAGGGATCAATTCGCAGTCTCTGGGGGTGAAATTGGCCTGCTGTCATCCTCCCATTAGCACCTCCAGGGGCATGCTAATGGGCGCAAATAGAAACATGGAAACATAGAAAATAGGTGCAGGAGTAGGCCATTCGGCCCTTCAAGCCTGCACCACCATTCAATAAGATCATGGCTGATGATTCACCTCAGTACCCCTTTCCTGCTTTCTCTCCATACCCCTTGATCCCTTTAGCCGTAAGGGCCATATCTAACTCCCTCTTGAATGTATCCAATGAACTGGCATCAACAACTCTCTGCAGTCGGGAATTCCACAGGTTAACAATTCTCTGAGTAAAGAAGTTTCTCCTCATCTCAGTCCTAAATGGCATACCCCTTATCCTTAGATTATGTCCCCTGGTTCTGGACTTCACCAACATCAGGAACATTCTACCCGCATCGAACCTGTCCAGTCCCGTCAGAATTTTATATGTTTCTATGAGATCCCCTCTCATCCTTCTAAACTCCAGTGAATACAGGCCCAGTCGATCCAGTCTCTCCTCATATGTCAGTCCTGCCATCCCGGGAACCTTCGCTGCACTCCCTCAATAGCAAGAACGTCCTTCCTCAGATTAGGAGACCAATATCCCAGATGAGGCCTCACTAAGGCCCTGTACAACTGCAGTAAGACCTCCCTGCTCAAATCCCCTAGCTATGAAGGCCAACATACCATTTGCCTTCTTCACCGCCTGCTGTACCTGCATGCCAACTTTCAATGACTGATGTACCATGACACCCAGGTCTCGTTGCACCTCCCCTTTTCCTAATCTGCCACCATCCAGATAATATTCTGCCTTCCTGTTTTTGTCACCAAAGTGGATAACCTCACATTTATCCACATTATACTGCATCTGCCATGCGTTTGCCCACTCACCTAACCTGTCCAAGTCACCCTGTGTTTTCAGCCGGGGGGTGGGGGTGGGGGAGAGCGGTTCGGGGGGGGTGCTACCGGGTCCCGCAAAATTGCACGGGAGTTAGCGGAGGTGCAAAACTGGTCGTGCCCACTGCCGCCAGTAGCACCCCAGGCCGCTGCACCTCCGCCAGTGATGTCATCGCCGTGTGCAGCGACCCGTTTACGCCCCACGGCAGAAATTGGGCAATGCTTCGTTACGCTGCTGTGGGCGAAGTCAGCGCCAATCTCACGGATCACGAACCAGGCCATAGTCAGCTCGCGGGCCGGTCCAGCCTGCGGGAGTTTTTCTGCGGTGCCTGTGATGCGATGGTGCAGCCCAGCACTCTGCTTCTGTGCTGGGCTGTGGCCACGGCACCGCGTATCCCCAGTAGCAGAGTGGTGGCCCCTCAAATCCATAAATAGCTCGCAGCGGGCCCTTCCCTTTAACGGATGGGGAGGTTCCAGTGATCACATCACTGCTACGCGGAGAGGCCACGTAGCACTCCGAATTCCACCCGGTTAGTGCCCCAGATCTGCCCCCGAGAGGAAGTGGAGCGCCCAGCATTGTGCTCCACATCCCCTCGGGGGCGGTAACCCGAATTTAGATCGCGGTTTGTGACTTCCGTGCCGGTCTCATGAAGGTTACCGCCCCAAATGGGGCTGTCATGTATGTAACCATCATGCAACAGTAATTTTCATGTAACTGTAACCTTCATGCAACTCCTGTACACTGTACTTATACCCTAGAAATGCACACCCTGACCACAGGGGGTGAACTTGTGGAGACACTCCTCACCTGGGTTTACAGGTATAAAAGGGGAGGTCCCACCCAGGGTCAGCACTCCTTGGTCCTGGGAATAAAGGTTACGGTCACGTAGTGACTGTGTCTGCAGTACATGCCACATGTGATTCTATAGTAAGGTGCAGGGACACCACATTTGGCGACGAGAAACGGGAATCACCGAACCACGAGGATGGCTACCGGTAGCACAGAGGAACGTTACTGTGGGGGTGAGGACTGGGACGACTTCATGGAGAGACTCCACCAGAGCTTTGTCACGAAGGACTGGCTGGGAGCGGCAGCGGCTGACAAGTGGAGAGCGCATCTACTGACCAGCTGCGGGCCACAGACGTGTGCACTGATGAAAGACCTGCTCGCTCCCCAAAAGCCAGCGGACAAGTCCTTTGAAGAGCTCAGCCAGCTGATCAGTGAGCATCTCAAGCCGGCGAGTAGCATACACATGGCCCGGCACCGGTTCTACACACACCGGCGTCGGGAGGGAGAAAACATCTCAGACTTCGTTGCAGACCTGCGCCGCTTGGCCAGTCTCTGTAAGTTCACAGACGCCTGCAGGGGGGAGATGTGAAGGGATTTCTTCATTGAGGGCATTAATCATGCCGGGATTTTCAGGAAGCTCATAGAGACCAAGGACATGACTTTAGAAAAGGCGGCGTTGATAGCTCAGACCTTCATGGCAGGGGAAGAGGAGACCAAGCTAATTTACGCGCGCAGCCCTGGTCCCAACGTGGCGATGGACCAGGGAGTTAACATGGTGAACGCGGCTCAGGACCCCGCAGGCAGGCAAGGGCATTTCGAAACCGCCCAGGCAGCAACAGACTCTAGGGTGGGCCCGCAACAAGGACAATTGAAAGGGGATCGGCAATTCACGCCATCACGAGGAACAATGCGTCCCGCGATGGGACCATTAACACCCACCATCAGAGTGCTTAGAAACAACCAAATGGGCAATCAGAGAGGAATGCCTGGTAACAGTCCTTTTGTTAACAACAATCTCAGCTCATGCTGGAGGTGTGGGGGTATACATACTGCGAAAAGCTGCAGGTTTCAGCAATATATTTGTAGGATTTGTAACGTCAGTGGACACTTGGCCAGGATGTGCAAAAAGGCTGTAGCGAGGCTAATCTGCGAGACAGAGGAACCAGACGAGGGGTCTGCAATGCAGGATGATGCCTGGGGAAAAGCCATGGATGCTGAAGTTCAGCGGGTTCATGTGGCTGACGTCCACAGCTCATACACTAAAACGCCACCCATGATGGTGAAAGTTTTATTGAATGGCATCCCGGTGTGCATGGAGCTGGATACGGGAGCTAGCCAGTCACTTATGAGCGCCCAACAATTTGAGAGACTATGGCCACACAGAGCTAGCAGGCCCAAACTGGAACGCATTGACACGCAGCTACAGACATACACCAAACAGATCGTCCCAGTGCAAGGCAGTGCAAACTTGGTGGTAACATATAATGGATCACAGAACCGGCTGTCACTCTGGATCATCCCGGGAAATGGCTCCGCGCTCTTGGGGAGGAGTTGGCTAGCCGAGATGAATTGGAAATTGGGGGATGTGCACGCCATTTCATCTGTGGAGCGAAGTTCATACTCATAGGTCCTACAAAAATTCGGGTCACTGTTTCAACTCAGTGTCGGAACATTCAAGGGCACTAAAGTAGTGATACGCATCACTCTGGACGCCAGACCAGTGCACCACAAAGCCAGAGCGGTGCCGTGTGTGATGCGTGAGAAAATTGAAAGTGAATTGGACAGGCTGCTCAGAGAGGGCATAATTTCCTCCATTGAACTCAGCGACTGGGCAAGTCCCATCGTTCCTGTCCTTAAAGCAGATGGCTCGGTCAGGATTTGTGGTGACTACAAAGCCACCATCAACCGAGCGTTGCTGCAAGACCAATACCCGCACCCGAGAGCGGAGGACCTTTTTGCCACGCTGGCAGGTGATAAGCTGTTCACGAAGCTGGACCTTACTTCGGCCTACATGACTCAGGAACTGGCTGACAAATCCAAGCTTCTGACCACCATCACGACGCACAAGGGATTATTTATCTACAACAGGTGTCCATTTGGCATTCGTTCGGCGGCAGCTATCTTTCAGAGAAACATGGAAAGCTTGCTCAAATCCATTCCTGGAACAATCGTATTCCAAGACGACATCCTTATAACGGGTCGAGACACCGAAGAACACCTCCACAACCTGGAGGAGGTGCTACGCCGACTGGACCGGGTAGGCTTGCGGCTGAGAAAGGCCGAGTGTGTGTTTTTGGCCCCAGAGGTCAAGTTTTTGGGCAGGAGGGTTGCCGCAGACGGGATCCGGCCCACTGAATTAAAAACGGAGGTGATCCGCCAGGCACCCAGGCCCAGCAACACATCGGAGTTGTGATCATTCCTGGGACTTTTGAATTATTTCAGGAAATTTCTGCCGAACTTAAGCACTTTATTGGAGCCATTACACATGCTCCTACGTAAAGGTTGTGAATGGTTTTGGGGGGAATGTGAAGAATGGGCTTTCAATAAGGCGAGGAACCTGCTGTGTTCTAACAAACTGTTGACTTTGTATGACCCCTATAAAAAACTGGTTTTAACGTGCGATGCATCATCCTACGGGGTTGGGTGTGTGTTGCAGCAGGGTAACGATGACGGCCCACTCCAACCGGTGGCTTATGCCTCCAGGTCGCTCTCCCGGGCAGAGCGTGGATACGGCAAGGTTGAAAAGGAAGCACTCGCTTGTGTTTACCGTATGAAAAAGATGCACCAGTACCTTTTCGGTAGACGGTTCGAGCTAGAAACGGACCACAAGCCGTTAACATCCCTGTTGTCCAACAGCAAGGCTGTCAATGCCAATGCATCAGCTCGTATACAGCGATGGGCTCTCACGCTGGCTGCATATGACTACACCATACGGCACTGACCAGGCACTGAAAATTGCGCTGACGCGCGCAGCAGGCTCCCACTGGCCACCGCTGAGGGGGCGTCAGAGCAAAGCGCTGAGATGGTCATGGCCGTTGAGGATTTTGACACCGCAGGCTCCCCATCACAGCCCGCCAGATCAAACTCTGGACCAACAGAGACCCCCCTCCTATCCATGATAAAGAAATGTGTTCTGACTGGGGATTGGGTGCCCGCACACGGGGCGTGCCCTGAGGAGGTCAGACCATTTCAGAGATGGATGGATGAGTTCTCCATCCAAGCCGACTGCCTGCTATGGAGCAGCCGGATAGTCATGCCCAGAAAGGAAGGGAAGCGTTCATCAGGGAACTCCACAGTGAGCACCCTGGCATCGTGTTAATGAAGGCCATTGCCCGGTCACATGAATGGTGGCCGGGGATTGACTCATACCTGGAACACTGGGTTCGCAGGTGCACGACGTGTGCCCAGCTGGGCAATGCACCCAGGGAGGCCCCACTCAGCCTGTGGCCCTGGCCCACCAAGCCATGGTCACGCATTCACGTAAACTATGTGGGCCCATTCATGGGGAAAATGTTCCTGATCGTTGTCGATGGGTTTACAGGTATAAAAGGGGAGGTCCCACTCAGGGTCAGCACTCCTTGGTTCTGGGAATAAAGGTTAAGGTCACATAGAGACTGTGTCTGCAGTACATGCCTCGTGTGAATTTGTAGTACGGTGCAGGGACACCACAGTGGCGGTATGCAGTACACCCCCTCTGAATCTTCAAGTGCGCCTTTAACCACTCCCGTCTGACCAACAACACTGGCAAATGTTGATAACTGCTTTGGGCAATACTTGTTATATGCCTAAGGAAAATGCAAAAGTAAAGGTCCCTTACAGGCAGAGGCAGGAGAAATTATAATGGGGAATAAGAAAATGGCAGAGACATTAAATGAATACTTTGTATCTGTCTTCATGGTAGAAGACACAAAAACTATTCCAGAAATAGTGGGGAACCAAGGTTCTAGTGAGAATGAGTCTTAATGAAGAGTTAGTACTGGAGAAATTAATAGGGTTAAAAGCCAACAAATCCCCTGGGTCTGATGGCTTAAATCCAAGGGTTTTAAAAGAGGTGGCTACAGCGATAGTGGATGAATTGGTTTTGATATTAACATAACCCCACTATTCAAGAAAGGAGGGAGAGAGTAAACAGGGAAGTATGGGCCAGCTAGCCTGACATCAGTAGTAGCAAAAATGTTAGAATCTATTATTAGGGACATGGTAAAAAGGCACTTAGAAAATCATAATATGATTGCGCAGGGTCAGCACAGATTTATGAAAGAGAAATGATGTTTGACAAATCTGATATAGTTTTTTGAGGTTATAACTAGTAGGGTAGATAAGAGGGAACTAGTAGATGTAGTGTATTTGGATTTTCAAAAAGCATTCGATAGATGCCACACAAGAGGTTATTACACAAAATTAGGGCTCATGGGATTAGGGGTAATATATTAGCATGGATTCAGGATTGGTTAATGGACAACAAACAGAGAGTTAGAATAAACTGGTCATTTTTGGATTGGCAGGCTGTAACTAGTGGGGTATCTCAAAGATCAGTGCTTGGACCTCAGCTATTTATAATCTATATCAATGACATAGATGAGGGGACTGAGTGTAATGTATCCAAGTTTGCTGACGATACAAAGCTAGGTGGGAAAATAAGCTGTGAGGAGGATGCAAAGAGTTTGCAAAGGGGTATAGACAGGTTAAATGAGTGGGCAAAAACGTGGCAGATGGAATATTATATGGAGAAATATGAAGTTATCCAGTTTGGTAGGAAAAATAGAAAAGCAGAATATTTTTTTAAAAGGTGAGAGACTGTGAAATGTTGGTATTCAGAGAGACCTGGGTATCCTTGTACAAGAATCACAGAAAATTAACCAGCAGGTACAGCAAGCAAATAGGAATGCAAATGCTATGTTGACCTTTATTACAAAGGTATTGGAGTATAAGAGTAAAGAAGTCTTGCTGCAATTATATAGGGCTTTGTTGAGACCACACTTGGAGTACAGTTTTAGTCTCCTTACCTAAGGAAGGATATACTTGCCTTCGAGGGAGTGCAACAAAGGTTCAGTAGACTGGTTCCTGGGATGAGGGAATTGTCCAAGAGGAGTAGAATAGGCCTATATTTCTTAGAGTTTAGAAGAATGAGAGGTGATCTCATTGAAACATCTAAAATTCTTAAGAGGCTTGACAGGGTAGATACTGAGAGGATGATTTGTTTGGCTGGGGAGTCGAGAACTAGAGTTAGCAATCTTAGAATAAGAGGTCAGCCATTTAGAACTAAGCTGAAGAGAAATTTCTTCACTCAAAGGGTTGTGAATCTTTGGCATTCTCTACCCCAGAGGGGTAGATGTTCAGTCATTGAGTATATTCATAGCAGAGTTCAATAGATTTTTGAATACTAAGAGACTCAAAGGATATGGGGATAGTGCAGGAAAGTGGAGTTGAAGTTGAAGATCAGCCAGGATCATTGAGTGGCGAGCAGGCTCGAAAGGGCGATTGACCTGCTCCTGCTCCTATTTCATATGTTCTTATGTATACATGTAAAACTCATTGCACTGTTTTCATGTGGCTAATTATAGTTTTGCTTAAATTATTTCTGAATTTGCCATTTACAGAAAGGATGACAAATTATAATTTTACTCATCATAAATTCATCATCATAAATGTTTGATCTTTGCATGTGAATTAATCCATCTAATATTTTAACATTATTCTATGGAATATTGGGAGAGAAAAATATCTCGTTGTGCTCATTTTTCAGGCAGAATATGGGGTACACAGGTCCAAATTACCTCAGGGCCCAAACAATTGGAAATGCATGCGACACCATATTGGTTTGGATGCTGTAGAGGCATCCCAGCATGTGTCTAAAACAGCCACTAGGTCCCATAAACATGTTAATAAGGGGCCTGATGCCTCTATTAGGACCCAAGCCAGAACATTTATTGGCCCTAAACAGAACATGCGGCCTAACCAGCAGTCCTTAAAGGGACTGTTGGAGACCTTCAACAAAAAGGTAAATTAAAAACAAATATTTACCTTAATGCAGAGCCAGCAGGTGCAGGGGTGCTCTTCTCGTGGACTGTTGCTCATCCCTGCTCGGACCCCAACCCAATCTTCTTTCCCCCCACCAAGCCAGGACCTACAAGTGGGTCTCTGTCGGCCTCGCAGTGGCTCGACATTCATCCTTGCTTTGTTGGTAAGCTGCCTGAGGACACGCAGTAGATATCCACAGCTCTTATTAAAATGTTCTGTGAGCCAATTTCTACCCCATTGCTCCTTAGAATTTAAATCAAACTTCTGTTGAGCTGTTAAGAGATCAGATTGTTTTGATATAAATGTATCATTGATGTTAAGTATTTCGGCTTACACTGAATGTTTTACTTGATTTTAAATATACAAAGCATGTGATTTTGCATGTGAGCTGCAGCAGATTTCATTTTTGCCATTTGTAACAGGAAGCCTGATAACACCCACCAGTGACATTTTCATCGATTAGGGGCACAAATTTTAGTATGTGTTTACGAGGTAGACTGAACATGCTACAGCATTTTTCTTGATAGTGTTTTTCTTATTGTATATTTTCTTCTCTGCAATAATGAGAACATTAGCCATCATCATGGCTGGAGCCCTATCCCACCAAAGGTAGAGAGAGGTATCTAGACTGGTGGGGGTGAGACCAGCTGTTATTTCCTTCATGCCCTGCTCTGAGTACAATCAGCACATGGTATGGAGGATCAATTTGCTGATCAATATAAATTGCTGGCAGAAACCTCTCCTTCCTCTCCACAACCTAAAGCCAGTTCCTTACTAGAAAACATTCGAAGTGAGACACCAGTTCGCAATACTGTTTTACTGTTACCAGTTGCTGTTCCCAGAGGTAAAATTCAGCCATGGGGTTTTTGTAATAAATTTATGTTTTCATATTTCAATTTTTTGTTATTTGTTATATCTATTTGAACAGATGAAAAGGTGCTGGACGATGTCAGAAACTCGGATCTTTATTTGGAGGATTTGGTCGCTGACTATCATGAAAAGGCTACCAGCATGACTGACATTTCCACTAACTACCTGAGAGATAATGCACACACACGGGTCAATCTTCTCAATCACAATATCTCCAAAGGACCCTGTGTTCTTTGTGGCATGGGAAGTTCCCGAAGAGAGACAGTATATGGATGCCTTGAGTGTTCATTCAATGGACAGAAATATGTGAGACTGCATGTGGTGCCGTGCTTTGATCTGTGGCACAAAAGAATAAAATGAACTGTATTTTGGTATGAATTAGAGCTCGAGATGTGATATCACATCTGCAAGACTACATTAGTATTTATGTAGTAAATATTTTTGAATTTGTTTTTAACAACAAGTCAATTTGAGTTTGTGTAAGAATATTCTCTTTACATTGCAAATTTATAGTTTTAAAATTGTAAATAGTGAAATGTTGTAGAGGACAAATTATCGGGTATATCTGTCAGTGAGAGAAAATTACTGCAAAACTATGTCACTATTTTAGCTTGAATCTCTGGCAATTTAACGATTTTGCATAATGTACTTTTTGGAAGTTCTTTTTTTGGTTTCCAGTTTTTTTGTATCATGATTGAAAGTTTTGCTTTCCTTAGTTTACAAATATCGTATACCTTTGTAAAATGTAAGCAGTTTCCTCCTCCTGTTTTGTCTGGGCATAAATGAGTGCAATGAGTATCAGCAGCTGACTTGAATTTTGTTTTCAGTGTTAATAATTCATTAAAATATCAAATTGCAAATAGATGAAGGTTTCCTGAGTCAAAGTGTTATGTATCTAACAGTTGGTGTATAAAATGGAGTTCTCAACTTCATTAAGGCTAAATGTATGTTTAGCTATGCTAATTTGTAATGTTGCTACAGAATATATTTGCCGGAAATTAATTGTACCATAGATTGATGAGATGCCTTCAATTCTTTGCTGCAAATTCCACAAATAATTACTTACTGCATGACTGGGATTGTTTTTCAGAGTGGATTTGAAATGATCAATAGTGCTGGATGTGTTGCATGACTTGTTATATTTGTAACTTGAACAGGGATACTACAAATATACGCTTTATAAATTCCTCTGTGCTGCATTACATTGGTGATCCCTTTTAATTTAAAATGATTAAGCTGAGTTTTGTGCTTTAGTCAGAAGACAGATGTTTGGAAGTATTCTCCAATATTTAATATTTTAGCAAAACCAATTCAGGTTGCTGAATAAATGCTGAATATTGCTAAAACATTGCTGAATATTGATACATTTCTATGAAGCCTTAGTTCAAAAATCTGTGTTTTCACAGTGGAGCTGTAAAGAAATATTCACAGTTAGGTAAAAACATTCCTGAGGGGTATATTCTACAATAGATTAAAGCCATACATCAAGCTTGGTTAGTTGAGAGCTGCTGCAGTTAGTGAGAAAGTAAGTACAAGGGGCTAGAAAGTCCATGATCAGCGCTATGACTGGTTTTTGGGCGATAATCGCGGCTTTTGATTTTTTTTAGCGCCGGAATAACGCGATGGCCGACCGAATTCCAAACAGGCATCTGTTGTAGATGAACAGTCCCTTGTGTGTGTTGATGCAGATGAGGCCCTTCGAAGACTCCTCCAGCTCCTGCGTCATGTAGGCAGAAGTCAGGTCGAGCTTGATGAATGTCTTGCCTCCTGCCAGCAAATAGGTCATCTGCCTTAGGTAACGGGTATTGGTCCTGTAGCGAGAAATGATTAATAGTTACTTTATAATTGCTGCAAATCCTGACCGTGCCATCATTTTTGAGTACTGGAACAATCAGGCTGGCCCACTCGCTGAATTCCACTGGGGAGATGATGCCCTCGCGTTGCAGCCTGTCCAGCTCGATTTCCACTCTCTCCCTCATCATGTGAGGTACTGCTCGCGCCTTGTGGTGAATGGTTCGTGCCTCTGGGACCAAGTGGATCCGCACCTTCGCCCCGGAAAAGTTTCCAATGCCTGGCTCAAAAAGGGAAGGAAATTTGTTAAGAACCTGGGTACATGAGGCCTCATTGACATGTGATAGCGCTCGGATGTCATCCCAGTTCCAGCGGATTTTGCCCAGCCAGCTCCTTCCAAGCAAAGTGGGGTCATCGCCTGGGACAATCCAGAGTGGCAGTTCATGCACCGTGCCTTCGTAGGTGACCTTGACCATGGCGCTGCCCAGAACAGTGATAAGCTCTTTGGTGTACGTTCTCAATTTCGTGTGGATGGGGCTCAGGGCTGGTCTGATTGCCTTGTTGCACCACAGTCTCTCAAACATCTTTTTACTCATGATGGATTGGCTAGCGCCAGTGTCCAGTTCCATGGCTACGGGTAAGCCATTCAATTTTACGTTTAGCATTATAGGTGGACATTTCGTCGAAAATGTGTGCACCCCGTGTACTTCAGCATCTGCCTCCTCTCTCTGGCGCTCAAAATTGCTTTGATCCACCATAGACCGATCTTCCTCTGCCATGTGGTGGTTAGCAGGTTTTGCAGAGCTTGCAGCCCCATTGTTCCACAGCTCTTGCAAACATACCCTTTGAAGCGGCATGAATAGGCTGAATGGAAGCCTCCACAATGCCAACAAGGTGTGAATTGCCTTGCATTCATCCTTTGTTGGAAACTCTGAGTCATCTGGGTCACCTGAGGCCTGCTGGCAGTTGCTGACTCGTGGGTTCTGCCTTGTACATTTCTGCTCGCAAACACAGTTCCAGTTAATTTATGAATATTGCTAGCACTTGTGTGCTGAGAGATTTGTTTGGTGTTATCACTGGTGGACATAAACACCTGTGCTATCGCAATGGCCTTACTGAAGGTCGGTGTCTCTACAGTCCAAAGTTTTCGTAGGATGGTCTCGTGACCAATGCCCAGTAAAAAAAAGTCTCTGAGCATTTGCTCCAGGTAGCCATCAAACTCACATTGCCTTAGCTCGGCGACGTAGATTGCCACTTCCTGACCTTCAGATTGCTGGCATGTGTAGAGCTGATACCTCGCCATCAGCATACTCTCCCTTGGATTAAGATGCTCCCGAACCAGTGTACACAGCTCCTCATACGACTTATCTGTGGGTTTCACCAGAGCCAGAAGATTCTTCATGAGGCTGTAGGTCTGTGCTCTGCAAACTGTGAGGAGGACCGCTCTCCTTTTTTCAGCACTTCCTTCTACGTCCAGCTCGTTGGCTACAAAGTACTGGTCTAGCCGTTCGAAATAGGCTTCCCAGTCCTCACCCTCCAAGAACTTCTCCAGGATGCCCACAGGTTGCTGCATCTTTGCATTGGATTTGTATTCTCGTCGCCAGTTATTGTGTTCCTAACACAGATGAGGATGCACACAGTGAGGTTAAAGTAACAGTGACCTCAGTCTTTAATAAGACACTCCAGTGTGAGGAACAGGCCTTAGGGGCCAGCTTATATACAGTGCTCCCAAGGGATGCTGGGATCCCTTGGGACTTCAGGGGATGAGCTCCCTGGTGGCGGAACATGGGGGTGCATGCTTTACAGATACACAACAATATCCTTCCTTAAATACGGAGACTAAAACTGCACGCAGTTCTCTAGGTGTGGCCTCACCAATACCCTGTACAGTTGTAGCAGGACTTCTCTGCTTTTATACTCTATCCCGCTTGCAATAAAGGCCAACATTGCATATGCCTTCCTGATTACTTGCTGTACCTGCATCCTAACTTTTTGTGTTTCATGCACAAGGACCCCCAGGTCCCTCTGTATTGCAGCACTTTGCAATTTTTCTCCATTTAAATTATAATTTGCTTCTCTATTTTTTTTTTGCCAAAGTGGATAACCTCACAGTTTCCCACATTATACTCCATCTGCCAAATTTCTGCCCACTCACTTAGCCTGTCTATATCCCTTTGCAAGTTTCTTGAGTCCTCCACACAACTTGCTTTCCCACCCATCTCTGTATCATCAGCAAACTTGGCTACATTGCACTCATTAATATAGATTGTAAATAGTTGAGGACCCAGCACTGATCCCTGCTACACCCCACTAGTCACTGTTTGCCAACCGGAAAATGACCCATTTATCCCGACTCTCTGTTTTCTGTTAGCTAGTCAATCCTCTATCCATGCTAATACATTACCCCAACCCCATGAACTTTTATTTTGAACAGTGACCTTTTATAAGAACATAAGAACATAAGAAATAGGAACAGGAGTAGGCCATATGACTCCTCGAGCCTGTTACGCCATTCAATAAGATCATGGCTGATCTGATCATGGACTCAGCTCCATTTCCCCACCCGCTCCCCATAACCCCTTATTGTTTAAGAAACTGTCAATTTCTGTCTTAAATTTATTCAATGTCCCAGCTTCCACAGCTCTCTGGGGCAGCGAATTCCACAGATTTACAACCCTCTGAGAGAAGAAATTTCTCCTCATCTCAGTTTTAAATGGGCGGCCCCTTATTCTAAGATCATGCCCTCTAGTTCGAGTCTCCTCCATCAGTGGAGACATCCACTCTGCATCCACCTTGGCAAGCCCCCTCATAATCTTATACGTTTCGATAAGATCACCTCTCATTCTTCTGAATTGCAATGAGTAGAGGCCCAACCTACTCAACCTTTCCTCATAAGTCAACCCCTCATCCCCGGAATCAACCTAGTGAACCTTCTCTGAACTGCCTCAACTGCCTCCAACTACATATGTGGCACCTTATCGAATGCCTTCTGGAAAACACCACATCCACTAGTTCCCTCTATCCACCCTGCTTGTTACATCCTCAAAGAACTCCAGCAAATTTGTCAAACATAATTTCGCATTCATAAATCCATGCTGACTCTGCTTGATTGAATCAAATGTCCTGTTACTGTTTCCTTAATAATGGACTCCAGCATTTTCCCAACGACCGATGTTAGGCTAACTGGTCTATAGTTTCCTGCTTTCTGTCTGCCTCCTTTTTTAAATAGGGGCATTACATTTGTGGTTTTCCAATCCGTTGGGACCTCCCCAGAATCCAGGGAATTTTGGTAGACTACAACCAATGCACCCACTATCTCTGCAGCCACTTCTTTTAAGATCCTAGGATGCAAGCCATCAGCTTCAGGGGACTTGTCCACCTTTAGTCCCATTATTTTACCGAGTACTACAGTGCGACGTCCAAAATCTGGAGTTCCGGAATGTTCCAGAATCCGGACACCAGACCGATCCGTGGCGGGGTCATCCGGAAAATGTTCCAAAATCCAGACTCCCCCGCCTCGGCCGTCTGACCTCCCCTGCCTTGACCGCCCAACCTCGGCCCGACCTCCCTACCCGACCTCGGCCCGGCCTCCGCCCAACCTACCTCCCCCGACCTCCTGCGGCCCGACCGAACCCTCCCGGCCTCGGCCCAATCAACCTCCCCCAGCCTCGGCCCAACTGACCCCATGGCCTCCGGTGGCCCGACTGAGCCCCTCGACTTGCAGCGGCCCGACTGACCTCCTCCCCGACCTCTGGCGGCCCGACTAACCCGCCCCCACCCCCCCCCGATCTCTAGCGGCCTGACCGACTCCTCCCTCCCCACGATCTCTGGCGGCCCGACCGACTCTCTCCCCCCCCCCCCCCCCGGACCTCTGGCGACCTGACCGACTCTCCCCCCCCCCCGACCTCTGGCGGCCTGACCGACTCTTCCCCCCCACCCCCCCGACCTCTGCCGGCCTGACCGACTCTCCCCTCCCCCACCTCTGGCAGCCTGACTGACTCCCCCCCAACCTTTGGCAGCCCGACCGACCACCCCCCCTTACCCTACCCTACCTCCCTCTGCCCAGGCAAAGACGTTCCGAAATGGAAATACCCGGAATCCGGAACGGCCTCGGTCTTGAGGTTTCCGGATTTCGGACATTACACCTCATCATCATAGGCAGTCCCACGGAATCTAGGAATACTTGTTTCCATTCTTAATATGAATTCTTAGGTGGCTGTACAGTCCAATACGAGAACCACAGTCTCTGTCACAGGTGGGGCAGATAGTCGTTGAGGGAAGGGGTGGGTGGGACTGGTTTTCCGCACGCTCCTTCCGCTGCCTGCGCTTGATTTCTGCATGCTCTCGGTGACAAGACTCGAGGTGCTCAGCGCTCTCCTGGATGCGCTTCCTCCATTTAGGACGGTCTATGGCCAGGGTCTCCCAGCGTCAGTGGGGATGTTGCACTTTATCAGGGAGGCTTTGAGGGGGTCCTTGTAACGTTTCTGCTGCCCACCTTTGGCTCGTTTGCTGTGCAGGAGTTCAGAGTAGAGCGCTTGCTTTGGGAGTCTCGTGTCTGGCATGCAAACTATGTGACCTGCCCAGCGGAGCTGATCAAGTGTGGTCAGTGCTTCAATGCTGGGGATGGAGGCTTGGCTGAGGATGCAAATGTTGGTGCGTATGTCCTCCCAGGGGATTTAAGGATCTTGCGGAGACATCGTTGGTGGTATTTCTCCAGCAACTTGAGGTGTCTACTGTACATGGTCCATGTTTCTGAGCCATACAGAACACCTGTACCGAAGAACACCTGTACTTCTTTAGTGATAGTAATTGTATTAAGTTCCTCCCCCCCATAGCCCCTTGATTATCCACTATTGGGATGTTTTTAGTGTCTTCTACTGTGAAGAAGACACATGCTGCTCACCATGAAGGAAGCCACCCACAGATTAGCGAGAAACCTTTTTCCAGGTTCAATTGATTGCAGTGCTCTGCCATGGCAATTCCTAGTGTGATGCTGCTGTGACATCAACAAGCTGTCTAAGCAACCAATCACATTGAAGAATTCTCAGACAGGAAACCAGGAAATGAGAAGCTGCTTTTATCCGGACTTTAAAAAAAAAAAGTTACAGAGAGTGAAATATAGATTGGGACTTCCAATGGGGATAAGGCAGAAGCTGAAATATCATGAACATTTTTTTTTAATTTAAGCTTTTTAAAAATTGTAAATTTTTTGTAATTTGACACCCCATAAATATAAAAGTTAGTTTTTCAGGGCCAGAACATTTGTTTACTCATCAATACGCTGTTAAAATCCCGGTTGCACCTATTCCAACAAGGCTTAAGATTTAATGGGTATTTAATAGCGATATTATCGTGGAAAAGCCCAAGTTTTCATCAGTTTCACTGATTTCACAGATACACTGATTGTCGGCTATTGGGGGGCTCCTCAGCACATCCTGGGTCGGAACACTGACTGACTGACCGCAACTTCAGGATTTCCGTCTTTGGATGCGCATGCGCTAAATCCTGAAATTGCGGTCAGTTTCCGAGCGGCAATAACGGTGAATGCTGACAGTTTAAAAAAAAAATTTTTTTTTTTAATCCAGTTTCTTTCCAGATCAACTCTAACGCCAAAGATCACTTTGCGCCAATGTGTTTGATCTTAGGCCAAAAGGCCGAGAGGCGAAGTTGCACCGTTCCTGGACGGTGAATGCTGACAGTTATTCACCATTACCCATTGCAAATTCCAGCCAATATTCTTTCTCACAGTTCTCTCTAGCTGCAGAATTTAAGGTTGTAGCGCTGGCCGGTAAGGCTGGTTTTGTTTAAAAAATGGTGGCCACCTTGCTTCCGCCCACTTCCAGCACGGAACACAGCAGCCGCCATTTTGGAGAGGTCGGCAGCACTGCCAGAGCCGGCACTTGCCTCTCACATGTAATTATGCAGATCATGACATCAATCGGTGTGCCGTGTCTGATTTGACACGTGACTGCGATTTTGCAAGTCACCACTCTTCATATCATCCTCTCCTAACCACGCTCAGAAGAACGTGCATGCAGCGGTACGACAGAGACGCTGCCAACGCTTCTTAAAGGGACACACACATTTTTCAGGTATGTTTCAATTTCAACTTTTGGAGTGTTTTTTTAAAAGTTTTTTAGAGTAGTAATTTGGTGCAATACATGTTAAAAGTTGTTAATGTGTGTAGGGAGCGCTGTTGGGCACTTGGATGGTAAAGGAAGGCCTCTGAGAACACCACTTGCTCCCTGTCCTGGTGGCTCTAGTTGAGGACCCCCTTGGGCTGCAGCATCACATGGAATCAAGCTGTTCGCAGAGGCAGGGGGAGGAAGCAGGAGAAAATGAAGCAGCCGAAGAGGAAATAGGTGAGGTAGAAGCGGAAGGAAGATGCAACTCAGACAGCCCCTTTCTGGCGGGCTATCTGGGATGGAATCATCTGCTCGCCGGTACCAGTGACCACAACCCCAATTCCCCTTTAAAACATTTGTCCCACACCTTACCTTCCGTCTGTTACTTACCATCGCAGCATCCTCTTGGCCACAATGCTGATATAAAAGCCACCACAAAGCAAACTTTCCAATTCAACTTTATCCATATATGCATCCAATTTTACACAACAAAATCAACTAATCAAGCTTGTGCATTCCCTTGGTGAGTGTCTTGCGTGTGCCTTTGCATACCCTAGTGATGTCACGCAGTGCTACCCTAGTGGCTGCAGTGTGGCTGATGGAAGGCTGCTGACTTTCAGTGGGGTCACTGCAGATTACCTTGCCGGATGACCTCGAGGAGCTGGTGGCTCCAAATCCAGCGTCAAATCGAGTGACGGTGTTTCTTCTTCTTCATTCTCCTCTTCCTCTTCTTAGTCAACCAGTAGCGGGTCAGGCTGGATTTCTTAGGTGTCTGAAGTTAGGAAGGCACAAGGGTAGGGTTGTGGTGAGGGGAGTTGGCGGGGAGAAGCAAGAGGTGCGTGCTTACACCATGTGCACCTTGTACATCAAAAGATATTGTGGGATGAGGGGGAAGTTGGATGTGAAAAAAGGATAATGTACGAGGATACCAGCATCTTGTATCCTTTCAGCCCCGCTGCTGGCCAAGGGCTCAGCCATGTTCCTGCCAAGAATGGCCAGCACCATCTCCTGCAAGGGGGTAAAGTGAAGCCAGGAATGTGAGGTGTGCCTTGTGTTTGTTAGAGATTGTTGATAGATGATGTAGTGTCCTTACCTCTTACTATAGAATCACACGAGGCATGTACTGCAGACCTGAACCTTTATTCCCAGGACTAAGAAGTGCTTACTCTGCGTGGGTCCTCCCTTTACATACCTGGATGACCAGGCGAGGAGTGTCTCCCACAAGTTCACCCCCTGTGGTCAAGGTGTGCATTACTCAGGTGTATACAGTGTACAGTGTTGTTACATAAAGGTCACAGTTATGTGAAGGTTGCAAACATGACATCACCTCCCCCCAACATCTTTGGGTCAAAGATTGAGTCTTTCAGGCGGTCGACGCTCTCTCGTGGAGCGCCGCAGTTGGGGCTCTGGTAGTTGGGCCTTAGCATGCGTCTCTGTCGCCTGAGGTGATTCCAGCCTGTCCGGGCTGGCTGCAGGGACTGTGCATGCTGGTGAATGTCCTTGTTGCTCGTTCATTGGTAGTAGTGTGGGTGACATCTCATGATCTTCCTCAGGTTCCTCAGTGTCCATGCTGAACCTTTTCTTTACTTGGTCCAGATGTTTGTGGCATATCTGCCCATTGTTAAGTCTGACCACTATGACCCTATTCCCCTCTTTGCCAATTACAGTACCCTCAAGCCACTTGGGTCCCAAAGCATGATTGAGAACGAATACAGGGTCATCAATTTCTATGCCTCTCCCCACTGAGTTGTGATCATGGCACTCGATTTGGGACTGGCGCTTGCCCTCAACAATGTCTGACAGGGCTGGATGAATAAGGGACAGCCGCATTTTAAGTGTGCATTTCATGAGTAGTTCCGCGGGCGGGACTCCCATGAGCGAATGCGGGCGGGACCTATAGGCCAGCAGGAGGCGCAATAGGCAGTACTGAAGGGAGGGTCCTTGAATCCGGACCATGCCCTGTTTTATGATTTGAACCGCACGTTCTGCCTGGCCATTGGAAACCGCTTGAATGGTGCTGTCCTGACGTGTTTGATACCATTACCCGACATAAACTCCTGGAATTCATAGCTAGTGAAACACAGGCCATTATCGATAACCAGGAAGCCGTGGGTCGCAAAGACCGTACGCAGACTTTCCACAGTGGTGGATGTCGTGCACGAATTCAATATGATGCACTCGATCCATTTCGAGTATGCATCGACAACAATCAGGAACATTTTTCCCATGAACGGGCCCGCGTAGTCTACGTGAATACGTGACCATGGCCTGGTGGGCCAGGGCCGCGGGCTGAGTGGGGCCTCCCTGGGGGCATTTCCCAGCTGAGAACATGTCGTGCACCTGCGAACCCAGTGTTCCAGGTCTGAGTCAATTCCCGGCCACCATACATGTGACCGGGCAATGGCTTTCATTAGCACGATGCCTGGGTGCTCGCTGTGGTGTTCCCTGATGAATGCTTCCCTTCCTTTTTGGGGCATGATTACCCAGCTGCCCCAAAGTAGGCAGTCGGCTTGGATGGAGAGTTCGTCCATCCGTCTGTGAAACGGCCTGACTTCCTCGGGACACGCTCCGTGTGCGGGCGCCCAATCCCCAGTCAGGACACATTTCTTTATCAGGGATAGGAGGGGATCTCTGTTGGTCCAGATTTTGATCTGGTGGGCTGTGATAGGCAAGCCTGCGGTGTCGAAAGCCTCAACGGCCATGACCATCTCCGCGCTTTGTTCCGACGCCCGCTCGGTGGTCGCCAGTGGGAGCCTGCTGAGCGCGTCAGCGCAATTTTCGGTGCCTGGCCGGTGTCGTATGGTGTAGTCATACGCAGCCAGCGTGAGGGCCCACTGTTGTATGCGAGCTGACGCATTGACATTGACAGCCTTGCTGTCGGACAACAGGGATGTTAACGGCTTGTGGTCCGTTTCTAACTCGAACCTTCTGCCAAAAAGGTACTGGTGCATCTTTTTCACCTCGTAGACACATGCGAGTGCTTCCTTTTCAACCGTCCCATATCCCCATTCTGCCTGGGAGAGCGACCTGGAGGCATAAGCCACAGGTTGGAGTTGGCCCTCATCATTACTGTGCTGCAGCACGCACCCAACCCCATAGGATGATGCATCACACGTTAAAACCAGTTTCTTACGGGGGTTGTACAATGTCAACAGCTTGTTAGAACAAAGCAGATTTCGCACCCGATTGAAATCCCGTTCTTGACAGTCCCCCCAAAACCATTCACAACCCTTATGCAGGAGCACGTGCAGCGGCTCCAACAATGTGCTTAAGTTCGGCAGAAAGTTCCCGAAGTAGTTCAATAGTCCCAGAAATGACCGCAACTCTGATGTGTTGCCGGGCCTGGGCGCACGACGGATCGCCTCCGTTTTGGCTTCGGTAGGCCGGATCCCGTCTGCGGCAACCCTCCTGCCTAAAATCTCGACCTCTGGGGCCAAAAACACAATTTGGACTTCTTTAGTCGCAAGCCTACCCGGTCCAGTCGGCGTAGCATTTCCTCCAGGTTGTGGAGGTGTTCTTCAGTGTCTCGACCTGTGATAAGGATGTTATCTTGGAATTCGATTGTTCCAGGGATGGATTTGAGCAAGCTTTCCGTGTTCCTCTGGAAGATAGCGACCACTGAACGAATGCCAAACGGACACGTGTTGTAAACGAATAGCCCCTTGTGCGTAGTGATGGTGGTCAGAAGCTTGGATTCTTCAGCCAGTTCCTGGGTCATGTAGGCTGAAGTGAGGTCCAACTTGGTGAACAACTTGCCACCTGCCAGCGTGGCAAAAAGATTCTCCGCTCTCGGAAGCGGGTATTGGTCCTGTAGTGACACTCGGTTGATGGTGGCCTTGTAGTCGCCACAAATCCTGACCGAGCCACCCGCTTTAAGTACAGGTCGATGGGGCTTGCCCTGTCACTGAATTCAACAGGCGAAATTATGCCCTCTCTTAGCAGCCTGTCCAACTCACTCAATTCTCTCATGCATCACATACGGCATGGCTCTGGCTTTGTGGTGCACTGGTCTGGTGTCCGGGGTGATGCGTATCACTACTTTGGTGCCCTTAAAGGTCCCAACACCTGGTTGAAAAAGTGGCTCGAATTTCTGTAGGACCTGTGAGCATGAACTTTGCTCCACGGATGAAATGGCGTGCACATCCCCCCATTTCCAGTTCATCTCGGCTAGCCAGCTCCTCCCCAAGACAATCCAGAGTGGCAGCCGGTTCTCCGATCCATTATGTGTGACCACCAAGTTAGCACTGCCTAGTACTGGGATGATCTCTCTGGTGTACGTCCGTAGCTGCGTGTCAATGCGTTCCAGTTTGGGTCTGTTAGCTTTGAGTGGTCATAGTTTTTCAAATTGTTGGGCACTCATAAGTGACTGGCTGGCTCCTGTGTCCAGCTCCATGCGTACCGGGATGCCATTTAATAGAACTTTCATCATCATAGATGGCGTTTTGGTGTACGAGCTGTGGACATCTGCCACATGAACCCGCTGGACTTCAGCGTCCATAGCTTTGCCCCAAGCATTACCCTGCCTTGCAGACCCCTCGTCTGGTTCCTCTACCTCGTAAACTAGCCTCGCTACGGGCTTTCTGCACATTCTGGCCAGATGTCCACTGAAGTTACAGTTTCTACAGATAAATTGCTGAAACCTACAGGTTTTCGCAGCATGTTTGCCACCGCACCTCCAGCATGAGCTGAGATTGTTGTGAACAAAGGAACTGTTAACAGGCATTTCTCTTTGATTGTCTCTTTGATTACTCCTGAGCACTCTGTTGCTGAGTGTCAATGGTCCCATCCCAGGATGCATTGTCCCTTGTGATGGCATGAATTGCCGATCCCCCTGCCATTGTCTCTGTTGCTGGCCCACCCTAGAGCCTGTTGCTGCCTGGGCGGTGTCGAATTGCCCTTGCCCTTGCCTGCCTGCAGGGTTGTGTGTCTCATTTACAATGTTAACTCCCTGGTCCATCGACACGTTGGGACCAGGGCTGTGCGCGTAAATTATCTTGGTCTCCTCTTTCCCTGCCATGAAGGTCTGAGCTATCAGCGTTGCCCTTTCCAAAGTCAAGTCCTTGGTCTCAATAAGCTTCCTGAAAATCCCGGCATGACCAATGAAGAAATCCCTTAACATCACCCCCCTGCAGGCGTCTGTGAATTTACAGAGGCTGGCCAAACGCCGAAGGTCCGCAATGAAGTGCTTTGTCCTTCCCGACGCCAGTGTGTATAGAACCGGTGCTGGGCCATGTGTATACTGCTCACCAGTTTGAGGTGCTCACCGATCAGAATGCTGAGCTCTTCAAAGGACTTGTCCGCCGGCTTCTCGGGTGCGAGCAAGTCTTTCATCAGCGCATACGTCTTGGATCCACAACTGGTCATTAGATGCGCCCTCTGCATGCCAGTCGCTTCCTCTCCCAGCCAGTCCTTCGTGACAAAGCTCTGCTGGAGCCTCTCAACGAAATCATCCCAGTTCTCACCAACACAGTACCATTCCTCTGTGCTACCGGTGGCCATCCTCGTGGGTCGTTGATTCCCGTTTCTCGTCGTCAAATGTAGTGTCCTTACCTCTTACTATAGAATCACACGAGGCATGTACTGCAGACAAGGTCACTACGTGACCTGAACCTTTATTCCCAGGACCAAGAAGTGCTGACCCTGCGTGGGACCTCCCTTTATATACCTGGATGACCAGGTGAGGAGTGTCTCCCACAAGTTCACCCCCTGTGGTCAAGGTGTGCATTACTTAGGTATATACAGTGTACAGCGTTGTACATAAAGGTTACAGTTATGTGAAGGTTACAAACATGACAGGTGACTGATGGGATGAGTCGTGCATTGAGCAGTGTGTGAGGCTAGTGGTGCAGTTGGTAGGAGACAGCTTTTGAAGATGCATTCACTGACCTTGATCATTGGTCTGAGGTCATGATATTTCTTTGGACATTGGGGCCAGGTTTTGGGGGCGACACTGCTGGTAGCAATGGCCTCGGCGACCTGGTCCCACATCTTTCTTTCTGGAGGGCCTCGTGGACTCCTGTGGGTAGAGGGCCTATCTTTCAGAGTTGACCCCTGCACAAAGCTCGAGTGCTGCACACGAGACCCTCAGTATCCTTTCCCTGGCCTGTTGAGCCATTTGTGTTAGTGCTCAAGCATTTTTACCATTTTTTACATGCAGAAGACAGTTCGGCTATAAGAGCTGAAGACTGCCTAGTTTTGAATGATTTTTAATGTTTTTTTTCAGAAGGCAGTTCACCTTTAAGACTTCAAGACTGCATTCAAAACTGACAGCCGTGCTTTAAGAAAATGTAGCCTCGCTGCAGCGACTCGTCATTGGGTCTCCGGCTGAGAGCCCAGCCTGGGCTGTTCGTTAAGATCATTCAAATTAGCAGGCAGCACCAAATTAACATGCTACCCGCGTTTTCTAAATGGGCGCAAGCAAATCTCACCCACAGTGGCCCCATCTGTTTACGGGCCTTTCGAATTTCACCCCCTCTGTCTCCCACCTTATGCATACTTCTTTGAGTCTGTGTGTGACTGGCTTTCAGCCTACTCCTGGAAATTTTCCTTTGTATCTATCCCACTTTATATTTAAATGTTCATTTAAAATGTTTAGTAGGATTAGAGGTAATGGGTGAGTATCTCTCATAGAGGATACCAATCTATATGCCAAAAAAGACAGCAGCATCAATGGATGAGAAAGGTGTGAGAAACACAAATGCTAAAGATCAAAATACTTTGTTACAAACTTCAGGTCATTCCTTAGATATTCTTTCCAGTACAGTGATGCATCCATATTGGTCTGAGCAGGGTATGTTCAGGAGTTTGTCTCTCTCTCCCAAAATCTAATAATATGATAGCACAACCCAGGGCGTAATGGTAGTGTCCCCTTGTGATCTGAAATGGAAATTTGCATCTTTCGTACTTTCCCCCATATGCCTCTCCAATCTTCTGAAAGGCAGACCAAGAAAACACCTGTTAAGTTGAGGCCAGATACAAATTACTAATACAAAAGTACAATAGTGCAGATGCTGGAATTCTGAAATAAAAACAGAAAATGCTGAAAATATTCAGCAGGTCAGGCAGCATCTGTGGAGATAGAAACAGATTTAATGTTTCAGGTTGATGACCTTTCATCAAAACTGGAAAAAGTTAGAGATACAACAGGTTTTAAGTAAGCACAGAGGCTGGGAAAGGGGTAGGGGAGGAAAGAACAAAAAGGAAGGTTTGTGATTGGTGAAAGCAGGAGTGAGTAAATGACAAAAGTGATGATGATACACGGCAAAAGGGAATGATAATGGGACAAGTAAAGAAACAATGATGCACTTGGAGAAGGTGAAAATGGCAATAGCAGAATAACTGCTAACAGCTGCTGTCTGAAAAAATGAGAGCAGGGGTTATGATCTGAAATTGTTGAACTCAATGCTGAGCCCAGAAGGCTGTAAAGTGCCTAATCGACAGATGAGGTGCTGTTCCTCGAGCTTCCGTTGAGCTCCATTAGAACAGTATAGGAGGCCAAGGACAGAAAGGTCATAGTGGGAGTTGGCTTGCGGACTGAACAGAGGTATTCCGCAAAGTGATCACCCAATCTGTGTTTGGTCTCCCCAATGTAGAGGAGACCACATCGTGAGCAGTGAATACAGTATAGTAATTGAAAGAAGTGCCAGTAAATAGCTGTTTCACCTGGAAGGAGTGTTTGGAGCCCTGGATAGTGTGATTGAAGGAGGTAAAAGGACAGATGTTGCATCTCCTGCACTTGTATGGGAAGGTGCCATGGGACAGCACTTCGTGGAGGTAATGGTCCCTTCTGAATGCTGAAAGGGGAGGGAAAGATGTGTTTGGTGCTGGCATCACGTTGGAGTTGGTGGAAATGGCGGAGGATGATCCACTGAATCTGGCGGCTGGTGGGGTGGAAGGTGAGGACAAGAGGAACCCTATCGTGGTTCTGGGAGGGAGGGGAAGGGGTGAGAGCAGAGGTGCGGGAAATAGAATGGACACGGTCGAGGGCCCTATCAACCATGGTGGAGGGGAATCCTCAGTTGAGGAAAAAGGAAGACACGTGGTATGGAAGCACTGGCGGGGTTGGAAGAAGTGCAATCAAGGTAGATGTGGAAGTCTTAGGTTGGCTTATAATGGATATTGGTTGACACCCAATCCCCAGAAATGGCAATGGAGAAGTTGAGGAAGAAAGAAAGAACATGAGAACATAAGAAATAGGAGCAGGAGTAGGCCATTTGGCCTCTCGAATCTGCTCCATCATTTAATAACATTATAACTGATCTGATCATGGACTCAGCTCCACTTCCCTGCCCGCTCCCTATAACTCTTTACTTCCTTATCGCTCAAAAAACCTGTCTATCTCCGCCTTAAATATATTCAATGACCCAGCCTCCACAGCTCACTGGGGCAGAGAACTCCACAGATTTACAACACTCAGAGAAGAAATTCCTCCTCATCTCAGTTTTAAATGGGCGGCCCCTTATTCTAAAACTTTGTCCCCTAGTTTTAGTTTCCCCGATGAGTGGAAATATCCTCTCTGTATTCACCTTGTCGAGCCCCCTCATTATCTTCTAAGTTTCAATAAGATCCCTTCTCATTCTTCTGAACTCCAATGTGTATAGGTCCAACCTATTCAACCTATCTTCATAATTTACCCCCTCATCTTTGGAATCAACTGAGTGAACCTTCTCTGAACAGCCTCCAATGCAAGTATATCCTTCCTTAAATATGGAGACCAAAACTTTACACAGTACTCAAGGTGTGGCCTCACCAATACCCTGTACAGTTGTAGCAGGACTTCTCTGCTTTTATACTCTATCCCCCTTGCAATAAAGGCCAACATTCCATTTGCCTTCCTGGTTACTTGCTGTACCTGCATACTAACTTTTTGTGTTTCATGCACAAGGACCCCCAGGTCTCTCTGTACTGCAGCACTTTACAATTTTTCTCCATTTAAATTATAATTTGCTTCTCTATTTTTGCTATCAAAGTGGATAACCTCACATTTTCCCACATTATTCTCCATCTGCCAAATGTTTGCCCACTCACTTAGCCTGTCTATATCCCTTTGCAGATTTTTTGTGTCATCCTCAAAATTTGCTTTCCCACCCATATTTGCTGTTCCTGCATACTAACTTTTTGTGTTTCATGCACAAGGACCCTCAGGTCCCTCCATACTGCAGCACTTTGCAATTTTTCTCCATTTAAATTATAATTTGTTTTTGTATTTTTCCTGCCAAAGTGGATATCCTCACATTTTCCCACATTATGCTCCATCTGTCAACTATATTGCAGATTTTTTGTGTCCTCCTCACAATTTGCTTTCCCACCCATCTTTGTATCATCAGTAAACTTGGCTACATTACATTCGGTCCCTTCATCCAAGTCATTACTATAGATTGTAAATAGTTGAGGACCCAGCCCTGCAGCACCCCACTAGTCACTGTTTGCCAACTGGAAAATGACCCATTTATCCTGACTCTGTTTTCTGTTTGTTAGCCAATCCTCTATCCATGCTAATATATTACCCCCAACCCTGTGAGCTTTTATTTTATGCAGTAACCTCTTATGTGGCACCTTATCGAATGCCTTCTGGAAATCCAAATACACCACATCCACTGGTTCCCCCTTATCCACCCTGCTCGTTACATCCTCAAAGAACTCCAGCAAATTTGTCAAAACATGATTTCCCTTTCATAAAACCATGCTGACTCTGCTTGATTGAATCATGTTTTTCCAAATGTCCCGCTACTGCTTCCTTAATAATGGAAACCAGCATTTTCCAAATGACAAATGATAGGCTAACTGGTCTATAGTTTCCTGCTTTTTGTCTGCCTCCTTTTTTAAACAGGGGCGTTATATTTGCGGTTTTCCAATCCGCTGGGACTGCCCCTGAATCCAGGGAATTTTGGTAGATTACATCCAATGCATCTACAATCTCTGCTGCCACTTCTCTTAAGACCCTAGGATGTAAGCCATCAGGTCCAGAAAGACTTGCATTTACAGAGCGCATTTCACGACCTCAGGACAATCCAAAGTGCTTTACAACTAATGAAGTACTTTTAAAGTGTAGTCACTGTTGTAATGAAGGTTATACGGTCCTTCCAACCCAGCTGGCTATGTCCCAATCCGAACACCTGCTCGTAAAGTGACTGCAACGCCAACACCACTTGGAGGCCTAACTGGTTTCCACATGCAGGCTGAAGAATGCTCTGCAAAGAACATGAACGACCAGCCCTCTGGTAACCTTCCATTCCTGAAACCCGATGACATCCAGTACTTTGACAAATTGTTAGTAAGTGTGGTTGAGAATTTTGTATTTGCCTGATTTCCCACCTGTAAAATTGGGTATATACATGGAAGGTAAATAGGAATGTGGATTAAAAATGTTTTCCGGTAAGGAAGAGTTTATAGCTTGTAAGTTACATTGATAGCAAACAGGCCCTGGAACATTGTAGGCCACCCCGACCTGCGAGAGAACACCACCGCAGGTTGGGAATATAAAGAGCTGGAGGATCCCACTGAAGCTTCCAGCGCGAACTGACACAAGTGTGCGACGGCTTAGAGTTGTGTGACTGGGTGACGTCATCAGGACCCAGGTCGCCATTTGGAGCATGGGCAGGAGCATCGGTGAGGCCCTGGTAAAGCAGAGGCGCGGGAAGGTCGTGGAGGACTTGCGACGAGTGATTAGGGCGAAGGAGTGATGAAGAATCATGGCTGAGATTTGGTGGGTGATCGTGACGGAGGTTCGGCGAATGTTTGGTGCGGAGGGAGATCGTGGCGAAGGTGCGGTGAGTGTTTTTGTGGCGGAGGAACGGTGAGGGATCATGGCGGAGGTGTGGCGACTGTTTGTGGTGGAGGAGCGGCGAATGTTTGTGGCGGAGCAGCAGCAAGAGATCGTGGCGGAGGTGCGGTTAATGAGAGTTCGGGGCCCAGAAGAGCCAAGGGCCCAGGGGCAGCTTGGGCCATCCCACACTGCGATATGTGTGCGCACTAGGTCCGTGCAGTACAGCAGGTCTCCAGTTGTCCTGGTTAACCCTTGCCATTGGATAAAGGCCTAGCTCTGTCAAGCCTGTGTGATGGCTGATGTGCAACGGTCACCACACATTAAAAAAATCCATACCCAAGCATCTTCCACCCCCTCAATTGGAGTTCAGAACTGGAACATCACGTCCTTCATTGAAACATCTGTGAACTCATGTGGAAGCAAGTCATCACCATTCGAGGGACCGCCTATGATGATGATGATGGGAAACGCGACAGCCAATTTGCACACTGCAGGATCTCAGAAACAGCAATGTGATAATGACTAGATAATCTGTTTTTAGTGATGTTGATTCAGGGATATTGGCCAGACACCAGGGAATGGGATATTTTACATCCATCTGAAATAATAGATTGGGCCTCGGTTTAACGTCTCATCTGAAAGATGGCACCTCTAACAGTGCAGCAGTTCCTCACCACTGCACTGGAGTGTCAACCTAGATTTTTGTGCTCAAGTCTCTGGAGTGGGAATTAAGCCCACGACCTTCTGACTCAGAGGCGAGAGTGCTACCAACTGAACCATCTGAGTCAGAGATGGACCATGTGAAGGCGAGGGAAGGTGGAAATTGGAAGCAAAGTTGATGAAATTTTCTAGCTCAGGACGAGAGCAGGAAACCGCACCAATACAGTCATCAATGTACCGCAAAAAGAGATGAGGGAGTGGATCTGAGTAGGAATGGAACAAAGAATGTTCCACATATTCCAAGAAAAGGCAAGCATAGCTCGGACCCATACGGGTTCCTATAGCAATACATTTTATTTGGGGGAAGCGAGTGGAGTCAAAGGAGAAATTGTTCAATGTGAGAACAAGTTCAGCCAGCTGGTGGTGGATGGGGATTGGTTGAGCCTCTGTTCAGGAAGAAGTGATGGGCCCTCAGGCAATGTTCCTTCTAATTTTCTTTTGGGGGTGGAGGGGGGGTCGGAGGCCCCTTCAACGGGCTGCACAGCCCATTCAAGTTTCTGCGCACGTGCATTTTTCCATTTCAAAGCCAGTGAGCTGGTTGCGTGGGACCCGTGCTCATCTTCAAATCCCTTCCGAGTACACGGCACCGTATCTCTGGAATATAGAATGATACAGTACAGGAGGCCATTAGGCCCATCGCGCCTCTTTTGAAAGAGCTATCCAATCAGTCCCACTCCCCTGCTCTCTCACCATAACCCTCTAAGCCTCACAAAAACATTCCCAAAACATTGCCCACGCCACAACACAAATCGCAGAAAAAATTAAAAGAAAAAACAATCACATTTACCTTAGGAGTCCATTAATCACCTCTTTACCAACAGGATTTTTGGACTGCCCTGATTTTCCAGGCGGTCATTGCAAGGCGCGCTTCTGGGCGAATGGGTTGGGCAGCTCAAACGAGGAGCGTTGCAAACCAGTGCAGCTCTTCCGGGCGATACTGCAAAATCGGACCCAAGGATCGCTGGAGGCTGACCACCTGCCCAGAAGACCTCACCGCTGCCATTGCCGCCACTCCGGGGCAAAAGATGGAGAGGGGCCAAAAATGCAGTTCCTGGAGTTTGTCAACAGTCAGCATCCACCGAGCCTTAAATTTAAGTAATAGTAGACATGGCCGATGATGGTTTAATGTTAAATATTATCAACAATAGGGAGGGGGAGGAGAAAAGAAATCACTGCTGCCGAACTGAGCTGAGAAAGTTAACATTTATGCACTGCCGAACTGAGTCGAAAAGAAAATTAAAATTTGAGTTGGCGTTTCTATTGGCTTATGTTGAATAGGTGTTTCTCCTGTTGAACTGGTGTTTCTATTGTATTTATGAAAGTTATGAAAATTAACATTTATGCAGAGAATGCTTCTGCGCAGTTTCCGGTTCGTTGGCAGCAGTCATTCGGTTATCCAATTTCCTTTTGAAAGTTACTATTGAATCTGCTTCCAGCACCCTTTCAGGCAATACATTCAAAATCACAAATGGCTGCTTAAAAATATCCTTATGTATCACCTCTCTTTCTTTTTCCTATCACCTTAAATTATCCTCTAGTTACTGACCCTTCTGCCACTGGAAACAGTTGCTCCTTATTTTGTAGAATTTTATTCCATCCTGCATCTTTCAATCCTTCAACTGTGAGCTTTTATGTATCCACCAGCCCTCATCCCACCATTGGTTGCAAAGCCTTTGGTTGCCTTGGCCCTACTCTCTGGAGCTTCTTTCCTAAACTCTTTCACCTCCTCTCTCTTCAACTTTAAATCACTTCTCAAAACTCACCTTTCCAACCAAGCTTGAGGTCATCCCTCCTAATCTGTTTCTTCACAACTTGACATATATGCCCCGTATATGCCTATTTATCTCCCCCTCCTCTGTAAAATACCGTGGGGCATGCTTTACGTTAATGGTGTTATATAACTGAAGAAAGGCTTTAGATCATTTGAGATACAGCATTGCAAAAGATCACATCTAGCCTTTATTCACATTTTAAGTAATTCATTTGTGCATCCTTTTGACCATATTTTTCCTGTTTGCCCTATACATTCTTCACTCTGACTCACTTCACAAACTTAGGAACTTAATCAACCATGACATGTTCTACAGAAACTATGTCCTAAGCACATCCATTAAAATTGGCATCATGACATAAGGCTGTACGATGATGCATGTGACCTGCTCTGATTTGATAAAGCACTTGGCACTGCAACATCAAATTAGCTCATTTTTTCTCCCAGCTTTGAAAAGTTGTCTGCTTACAGCATTGGCATTTATCTTGCTTCTAGAGGCACATCCTGCAGATTCTAGTATTTTTAAGGAAGGATATAGTTTTCGTGAGTTTTACTAATTTCCAGTGCTTTTTAAATCATGTTCCCTGTCAGCTCTGGGCTCCTTATATATCACACTGAATCTGCTATAATCTCAAGCAAGCCCAGTAATCTTTGACAAATGCAAAATCTTTTTAATCAAATACACGACTGTTTTGCTCATGTCACTAGCAAGTTTTTCAATCAAAGGTACTCCAGAGAACAAAATACGTCGTCCAGAAAAATCAGCACAAAAAAATTGGGCGAAAATTCCTGCCTTGCCGGGTGCGTACGGAATTAAGTACGGACCCGGCGAGGCCCCGCAAAAGCCGGTTTTCGGCGTGCAATGCGCACGCGTCGAAAACCCGCTTTTCCGAACTGTCAAGTTTTAGCTCGACAGATCGCACGCATCCCCGCAGCCAGGACATTCGCGTGGGCGTGATTGGGCTATTTGCCCAGCGAACGACCTTAAAACTCTTGCACCTGGTAAAAGCAGGCGCATAGCCTACTTTTACCAGTGTAAGAGTTTTAAAACAAAAAAATAAAAATTTAAAAGTTTTATGTTAAAAAACCTGTCCACTAAGGTAAGTTAATTTTAAACCCTATTAAAACTCCAAGCAAAAATACCCCAATTTTTTTTCCTAAAACATCTAATGAACTTTAATTTCAATTAATTTTAATTATGCGAGGTGTGGTTTTTATTTTTTATGTTGCATTTAGCGTTTGTTTTTTTTCTCAATAGCAGTAAGAACTCGTAGATACAGAGTTCTCAGTGCTATTGAGAATACTGTACCTAATTGGTTCATCTCCATCCGAACCTCGAGAACAGGCGCACGCTTGGAAGATCGGGAAAAGAAGGCCTCCCCACTGGATTCGCAGGTGCCTCTTCTTGGGTCGGAGGAGTTTGTCCGAAGGAGGCCTCCGACCGGAATTTCAGGCCCATAAAGTTTTACTCTCTGTTTTAAATAAAGCCTTACCTAGTTGATAGGTAGTTTCCCCTTAGAAATGAAATTTGGTACCTCTGCTCAGCATCTTGGACCCTGCCTTATGAAAAGTTGCATTTCAGTGTTGTGACAGGGAAACTTTTTTTTCCCCGGATGTCTTTATCCATTGACCTACATTTGACAGGAGATAGATGAGCCTGCCAGAAAGTTGGTTTTAAGGAGTTTTTTCCTGTCACCACAGGCTAGGATTGGTGCCTCTGGATTGTCTCTATCCTAGCTTCTTTTACAAGCAGTGGTCCTTGATCAATCCAAGATCCAACACCTTTTAAATGCACAGAACACAAAGCAAGATCACACAATGCATCTTTTAGCTCAACTCCCAGTCTCTCTCAACCCTTACTTCTCCTGAACGTCCCCTTTTCTAGTCAGCTGGCCAGGGAGTCGCCTCCTACTCCAGGTGCAATTATCTTTAAAGGCGCTATACCCTTACTCAAGAATCCGATCTCTTATCACCTTGCGCCTGATTTAATCAATAGACACTCCTTTCTCCAACGTGGTGTACTGTTGTTCCCTAAACAACAACTTCCTTCTCAAGTAGAGCACGGGATGTTCCTCTCCCTCAACTATTAGGGAGGGAAGAGTACAGCTTCCAAACCCACCTTGGAGGCATCAGTTTGTAAAACAAGTTTTTAAGGTCTGGGACCATGAGCACAGACAGCGCTTGGCTCAAGTCCCTGAAAGCAGTCTCCATCCTACCGGTTTGGTGCCTTAGCTTTAGTCAGGTCAGTGAGAGTGGCAATTTGGGCTTGGAAAGCAATGTCCAAAATCAACAATACCCAAAAAGGCCCCGATTTGCTTCTTACTCCCCGGTCAGGGCCAGGCTTTTATAGCTTCTACTGTGTTTACCTGGGGTTTCATCATCCTGCGCCATATGGTAAAGTACTTGGTCTATAACAATCCAATGTGGCATTTCTCTGGGTTTGCCACAAGCCCAAATATCCTCAGACTGTTAAATACAGTCTCTACCTTAGGCAGACGTGATTTCCAGTCTGTATGATAGATGACAACAAATAGAGCCCCTCGCGAACCTGGAGTTAAAGGGATCTGCTAGCATCCTTTGGTGAGATAATTGGCTTTCCCCAACTTCACAATCAATTATCCACCCTGGGCTTAGGGCAAGCATCAAATTTGGATACTTCCATTCAGTTTCCAAAAGTCATTAGAGAACCACCAGTTCCCATCAGGTTTCAGAACTTAAACAATGGGGTTGGCTCCATTCACTGATTTTTCAATTTCACCCAGTTTCATCATCTTGATCTTTCTAACCTCTTTCCCCCTCCCCCCCACTGGCCTCTGCAAGATCTTACTCCGAGTGGCGTTACTATGTCACGGCAGATCGCCTGCCCAGGTCGAGATGTGAATACATACCGGTGCTGACTTACTATGGCCAGAGTCTGCCTATACTGATTCTCCATCAGGTCACTTGAAAGGTGAACTATTTTTTGTATCTTGGTGTCAGTGCCCTTTAGACATTCCTCCATGACTTCCTCTCAACTTCCCCTTCTTTGCTCACCTGGCTAGGTAAAGTCTCTCCCCCACTCCAGGTGCAATTATCTTTAAAGGGGAAAGTTATTAACATGACCATACCCTTACTCAGGGATCAGAGCCCTCATCAGCCTGTAGCTGAGGTACCACCCCTCAATCACCCTGCTACACTCTTTACACCTTGTTCGCTTCAACAGGCAAACCTGAATGCAGTGTTTTTGTTACAAGCTTCAGAACTGATCATGTTTGACAGAGAACAGAGAGCATCTGTCTTTTTAATGATGTTGACAGAGAAAGTGCTCTCTTGAAGTTACTCTGATTCATGGTGCCCCTGAAAAAAAAGCATTAGCTGAACAATACTTTTATTTTCGCAACCAAAGTTTCTTTTGCGCTGTTTTATACACTAGTTTGCATTTTAAGAGCAATAATTAGTTATACAATGGCAGTAGTTTTAATAAGTAATTAATCAATTGTCAATACCCAACAGTGAGGCATAAGAGATTACAGCTGATCCTTTAAAAACATTTATTTGAGTGGTCATAATAAAATGCAATATTGCTTAAATCTAAAACACTGGAGTGATTCAGTTCCACGGTCTCTGTAAATATCAACCATAACATTAGGCTTAAAAATAACTTCTAAGCATCAAAAGGTTAACATTTTAAAGAATATTTTCCGTTCTGCAGTAACACAGGAAATGCATTCTAAAAAATACTGAGTTGTATTACAAAAAACACTGCATTTCAGTTAGGTAGAAATGAAATTATTTTAGAGCACAAATCTCTACAGCTCATCATGCTGAAAAATATTGTACTCTCTGGCAGAAATGTAGCCATCTCCATCACGATCGTTTTTTTGGAATATATCTGTGAGGACACGCTCTTTGTAGAAAGGATCTTGGTTCCTAGTATCTCTCTTAAACTCTCCATTCAAATAAATCTGTAACTAAATTCAATAAAAAAAGAACGTAGTTCAAAGCTCGATAGAGGTAAGGCAATTAATAGGTCCTGTTTTTTTGCAAGACAGACATATAACCTCAGAAGTAAATAAATAAGTTTTTCCAGCAAGTTTATTCAACTTGATCGAGTTCTTTGATGAAGTAACAGAGAGGGTTGATGAGGGTAGTGTGTTTGATGTGTATATGGACTTTCAAAAGGTATTTGACAAAGTATCACGTAATAAACTGAGTAGCAAAATTAAATCCCATGAGATTAAACTGGCTAAGAGACAGAAAGCAGAGAGTAGTGGTGAACGGTTGTTTTTCCAGACTGGAGGAATTGTGCAGTGGTGTTTGAGGGGTCAGAGTAGGACCACTGCTCTTTTTTTAATATATTTTAATGACCTGGAATTGGGTATATATAGGGCATAATTTCAATGTTTGCAGCAGACACAAAACTCAAATAAAAATAATGAGGAGGATAGTAACAGACTTCAGGATAACAGAATGGGTAAAATGGGCAGACACATAGCAGATGAAATTTAACAGAAGTGTGAAGTGATGGTAGGAAGAATGAGAAGCGTCAATATGAACTAAATAGTACACATTCAAAGGGGGTGCAAAAAGAGAGACCTGTGGAGGTGTATGTAAACAAATCTTTGAAGGTGGTGGGACAAGTTAAGACTTAAAAAAAAATGCACACACGATCCTTGGCTTTATAAATAGAAGACGATGACAGTACAAAAACAAGGAAGTTATGCTGAACCTTTATAAAACATTAGTTAGGCCTCAGTTAGAGTATGGTGCTCAATTCTGGGTGCCATAAGTTAGGAAGGATGTCAAGGCCTTGGAGAGGCTGCAGAAAAGATTTAATAGACTGTTACCAGGGATGAAGAACTTCAGTTATGTGGAGCTAGGGTTGCTCTCTTTAGAGCAGAAAAGGTTAAGAGGAGATTTGATAGAAGTGTTCAAAATCATGAATGGTTTTGCTAGAGTAAAGAAGAAGAAACGGTTTCCAGTAGCAGAAGGATCAGTAATCACAGGACACAGATTTAAGGTAATTGGTAAAGGTAGCAGAGAAAACTTTTTTTGGTCTGGAATGCACTGCCTGAAAAGGATGGTGGAAGCAGATTCAACAGCAACATTCAAAAAGAGAATTGGATAAATATTAGACGGGAAGAAAATACCATCGTCATCATAGGCAGTTCCTCGGAATCGAGAAAGACTTGCTTCCACTCTCAAAATTAGTTCTTTAGGTGACTGAATAGTCCAATACGAGAACCACAGTCCCAGGCACAGGTGGGACAGATAGTCGTTGAGGGAAAGGTTGGGTGGGACTGGTTTGCCGCACGCTCTTTCCACTGCCTGCACTCGATTTCTGCATTCTCTCAGCAACCCTAGCTTCTTTAGTCTCGAGGTGCTCAGTGCCCCCCCCGGATGCACTTCCTTCACTTAGGGCGGTCTTTGGCCAGGGACTCCCAGGTGTCAGTGGGGATGTCACACTTTATCAGGGAGGCTTTGAGGGTGTCCTTCTAACATTTCCTCTGCCCATTTGCCTTGTTGGCCATTTGGAGTTCCAAGTAGAGCGCTTGCTTTGGGAGTCTCATGTCTGGCATGCGAACAATGTGGCCTGCCCAGCAGAGCTGATCAAGCATGGTCAGTGTTTAAATGCTGGGGATGTTGGTCTGGTCGAAGACGCTAACATTGGTGCGTCTGTCCTCCCAGGGGATTTGCAGGGACATCGTTGGTGGTATTTCTCCAGCGACTTGAGGTGCTTACTATACATGGTCCATGTCTCAGCCATACAGGAGGGCAGGTATTACTACAGCCCTGCAGACCATGAGTGTGGTGGCAGAATCGAGGGCCTGGTCTTCAAACATTCTTTTCCTCAGGCGGCTGAAGGCTGCACTGGAGGCGGTGTTGAATCTGGTCGTCAATGTCTGCTCTTGTTGACAAGAGGCTCCCGAGGTATGGGAAATGGTTCACGCTGTCCAGGACCGCGCCGTGGATCTTGATGACTGGGGTACAGGTTGGTGGAGGACCTTTGTCTTATGGATGTTTAGTGTAAGGGCCATGCTTTCGTACTCCTCAGGTGAATATGCTGACTATACGGCAAGGGCAGCAGAAGCAGTGCCGCAAAAAAGTCAAAGCCGGAGCACTCAAAGACCCAGCTAAGAGTGCCTTGATGACCCCGAGATGCAGAATGCCCACAGAGCTTGGTCTGCCCTCGAGGCCTCCATAACCAGTTCCTGCGAAGAGACGCTCAGTCATTCAGCCAGGAAACACCAGGACTGGTTTGATGAGAATGACCAGGAGATCCAAGAGCTAATAGATCACAAGTGCAGGGCATTTCTGAGCCTTAAACAACAACAACCACCACCCAACTCGGGAGCAGCAAGGCAGCATTACAGATGGGAAGAAAATGTAGAGCTATGGGAAAAGAGTGGGATAAGATAGCTCCACCAATGAGCCAACACAGGCACGATAGGCCAAATGGCCTCTTTCTGTGCTGTATCATTCTATGATGCTAACATAGGAACCTTTAGACGCTACTTTTCAGACCATTTATTCTCTATTACATAATATTATGCATATATTGTAAAACTTTAGTTGAATTGTGTTCATCAGGAGGAGAATGCCAGTGCATTCAGTAGCAGCACAAAGATAGACTGCCACATTAAAAAAAAATACATTGCCCACTTTTGTACAAAGTCTCACCACTTTTCCTTAGAATAAACTTTGAATCATTTTAAGTTAGTCATAACCAACTCTTTACAGAATTTACATGTGAATACCTCATCACGGGAAATCTTTCGATCACTGTCCAAATCAATAGAATGGAAAGATTCCATGCTTCGAGGTCCTCGTCTTACTGAATAGAGTTCAGCTTCGAAAATCAGGGTTGAATTGGGGGGAATGTTACCTGCATAGAAAACCAAAAATTAAATTTCATGTTTTAAGTTTGATTTACACTGGACCTTGCTCCCCGCCACCACCACACCTATTAAGATTTCTATTGCTTCTTCCTTTATCCACATGGGCAGGACAGTTTATGCCTTTCATTTCTCAAGGAGAGTCAATGCTATGCTCTAAATCACTGACAAGAGCCACCTGCCTGGTGCTACAAGGATTTCCTCCTCTGCGATGTTGTTCCATATAGCAACTCAGACAACAAGCAATATTGACTTACTAAGGAAATCATATGCTATTTAGGAATGACATTTGAATTTGGAGGGGCCAGTGCTCAACTGTGACCAATTCTGGACTGCCATTCCTGTTCGGAATCTTGATTGAGGTACTAGTTGAAGTTTTAGCTATGCCCTTTAGTGTACTGAGACTGAAAAGCCAGGTCCTGACCCTGCAGTAACTGTTCTTTCTGATCCCTCACCAGAGCCGTGTCCAATAACTTCAGTCAGTCAATCCTCCTTTCCATCCTAATGATGCCCTAATGGTGCAGAGAATGCTTACCAATTTTGGCTTACTTTCCTACAAGTCTAAAGGTATTTGTAAAGAATCTCCCTCTATTTATCTCTACCATTATGACAGACATCAAAATGCCATTGCCTGCCTGATGCACATCCCTAATATTCCATCAGGACGGTGTCAGAAGGGCTATAATGTAATACTTGGCGTTATGTTGGAGATTCTAGAGGGCCTTGTAAAGAATGGAAGTCCTGCACGCCCCTTACAAGGCCAATAGAATAGGACACACGGCCAGGGTCTCCCTGTAATATCCTTCACGGCTGGTGTGCGCAATAAAAGCTGGTGTAGTGATCACTTCCATGGGGCGACGTGATGCCCACTTAGGTGTGGGTTGTGCCGAGTCACTGAAGGGAAAGTTTAACTCTTTCTCCCCCTTTTATTAATTGTCCCCCTTACATTTAGGACCGAGATGAGGAGAAACTTCTTCAATCAGAATTGCGAACCTGTGGCATTCTCTACCACAGAAAGTTGTTGAGGCCAGTTCGTTAGATATATTCAAAAGGGAGTTAGATGTGGCCCTTGCGGCTAAAGGGATCAAGGGATATGGAGAGAAAGCAGGAATGGGGTACTGAAGTTGCATGATCAGCCATGATCATATTGAATGGTGGTGCTGCCTTGAAGGGCCAAATGGCCTACTCCTGCACCTATTTTCTATGATTCTATAACCTATTTTAATCTCTGTGCACCAATTTTTGGAAACTTGCTCGTGCTTACTCTAGATACATCCTTTTAACTACTGCATTATTATGCCAACATTGGTCATTTCTAGTTATGGAAAGCATCAATGTTCAAATTATCCATCATGATTTTTTTTTTGTTCAGTATTTTGGCAATGCAAATTACTGCCCTTCCCTAGTTGTTGAACTGCACAATCCTTGTGGTGATTCTTAATTTATCACTTGGTCAATAAAAGTCTATTATTATTAGCAAAGTAAATAATCCCATGACCCATTGTGTACATACCGTGTAGAAATAAATACATGCATTCTACTCTACCACCACCAGAGGCTCATCTTTCTCAGCATGCATGAATGCTCATAGATATCACTGGATTATGTGGATGGATAAGCGTCTCCTCAGGAACTGTACAAAATTTTAAACAGTCAAAAGTGAGGCATCACCAATTAGTTAAGGCAATACAGAAGTGTAAATAAGTACAGGTATTATATGCAAAAAGGTTGTAAACACTATTAGAACTGATTATGCATCAAACCCATGTCAAAACATTCCTTTATTAATACAAGCACAAAGGTTGTAACATAGGTGATGAAGCATTATTGCAGTGCATAAAAATAGAATGTTATTAAATTCAGATTGTTTTAAAGAAGTTTGAAATAACGTTCATGCTTTTGGCCAAAGTATTCCAGACTGTGTTAATTAACGTGCATTAAACCACTGTTGCTTTACAGATGATATTCATCACAATATGTACAGACTGTGCATTACACATTCCTTGTTGATCTACAAGCTTAAATGGGAAGAATGGATTTGTATTAAATTAGGAAGGCTATGATATCAGTAGCAGAAATAATATTAAAAATCTAAGTAGGGCAGCCCATCTGTTAAATTGCTTTTAGATTTCGACCAGTATCCACTGTAAGCCCACTGACTCCAACAGCTACCTGGACTACACTTCCTCCCACCCCACATCCTGTAAGGACTCCATTCCATTCTCCCAGTTTCTCCGTTGCATCTGCTCTGATGATGCCACCTTTCACACTAGTGCCTCTGACATGTCTTCCTTTTTCCTCAAGAGGATTCCCGTCTGCCGTAGTTAACATGGCCCTCGACCGTGTCTGTTCTATTTCCCGTACCTCTGCTCTCACCCCTTTCCCTCCCTCTCAAAACCATGACAGGGTTCCCCTCATCTTCACCTTTCACCCCACCAGCCTCCATGTTAAACGAATCATCCTCCGCCATTTCCGCCTCCTCTAGTGTGATCCTACCACCAATCACATCTTCTCCTCCTCTCAGCATTCCGAAGGGACACCTTGGTCCATTCCGCAGTCACCCCAGCCCCTCCTCCCTTTCTCATGTCACCTTTCCATGCAAGCGCAGGAGATGCAACATCTGCCCTTTTACCTCCTCCCTTCCCACTATTCAGGGCCCCAAATACTCCTTCCAGGTGAAAGTGATTTACTTGTACTTTTCAATTCAGTATACTGTATTCGCTGCTCACGATGTGGTCTCCTCTACATTGGGGAGACCAAGCGTAGATTGGGTGACCGCTTTGCAAAGCAACTCCATTCAGTCCACAAGTGTAACCCTGAGCTTCCAGTCACCTGTCACTTTAATTCACCACTCTCACCTCGGTCTCCTACACTGTTCCAACAAAGCTCAACGCAAGCTTGAGGAACAGCACCTCATCTTTCGTTTAGGCATTTTACAGCCTTCTGGACTCAACATCGAGTTCAACAATTTCAGAGCATAACCGCTACCAATCTTTGGCTCCCTTCCTCGGAGCCTCTTTTTTTTTTCTCCTCGTCTCTAAATGACAGTTGGTCATAATCCCACCATATCTCGACTAACTTCTGACATTACCATTTGAATTTGGGCCATCATCCCTTTTGTCTTCCAACCTTTCTTCCCCTCTCCCTTTCAGTGCTTAGAATCAGTTCTTTTCAAACACTCCAATTCTGACAAAGGGTCATCCACCCGAAAAGTTAACTCTGCTTCCTCTCCACAAATGCTGCTTGACCTGCTGAGATTTCCAGCATTTTATGTTTTTATTCCAGATTCCAGCATCTGCAGTATTTTGCTTTTGTATTTCTGTTATTACCTTTGCCAACTGCTCCATATCCCAGTGAAGGTGGTATAATTAATTTTCTTTTTTCTCCTTCACACATGCCAACCATACCAATGTCTAATCCTTTTATTACTTGTCCGATACCAAGTATAAACCACTTGGGATGGCCTTCATTTTCTGTGCGACTGCAGGAAAATAAATATGAAATGTTTTTTCAATTAGGTATGGTTTATAAATATTTCAATAAATCAGAATAGCAAAACGACAAATTTGATGAAAACTGTTTTACAGAGAAGCAGGAACACATTATCAAAATATAAAATAAAAAACAAGTTTTCCTGCACAGAATCCAAGTGTGACATCCTTCGGACACAAAACAAGCTGAAAATGTATTCAGGCCATTTCTTCATTTTAATTTGTTGCTATACTAAAATACATTTTCGAAGTTAATACCAGTTGGAGCTGCTGCTTCGTCCTTGCGATCCTCCCTACATAAACTAAAGTTACATGCTCAATTTTACAAGCCAACCCTCAAACTTAATAGTATTGCCATTATTTAAAATGAAGTAGAAATGTAATCATTATTTCTACTGGTATTGCTTCTAGTAACTGTGCACTAAGTTGAGAGTGTATCTGTTCCCAGAGCTCTGCCTGTTGATGTGAAGAGAAACAACATCGACATTAAGAGCAGCAAAACTTTATCTGAATACAAGCATCACTACAAGAAATTCAGAAATTGTACTCAGTTCCTACACAAGCTACAAATAACTTGCAAATATATCTGGTTATATTACTTCTTGCTGCTAATAATGCCACAAAAAAAAAAAAAATCTAGTTTCTCCATTATTAACAATATCAAATGTTGTTCTTCATACCAGCACTTGATCTGCATGAAGAAAGCCTCAAGATAACTGAACAACTCATGGTCGATTAGGTGATAATACAAAATGGAAATTAATTTTGATTCCTGTGAGTAAATGATGAATGTTTGCATAACTCACATCAGAGATTGGCGTAGTCTCATCTATGATCATGTCCACCAATAGAATCTGGGCTTTCATTGGCTAAAAAAATCAGCCATTAGACAGTTTTCAAAAGAGCTGCATAAAAGTGGTCAGAGCAGAGAAGCAAAAGAAAGGTACATCAAATATATTATACTGTAGAGCCAAACAGGTAGAAGAGTAAAGTTAAAATAAGCCAGAATAGAAGGGCGAAAGCAATGACATTGATTACAGATTAAAGTGTTCACATTTATCTTCATTTTATTTACTTTGGCTGCTAACCAATTAATGTTCAATATTACAATAAAGCTATTCCTGATGTTTATCTTTATTACTGTAAACAGATATGAACTTTTATTATGGTCAGTATCAAAGTGCCAGCGGAAAGAAATTCAGCCTCGGGAGGCATAACTTCCCTTAACCTAAAAGTAGATTTTGGGCTACAGAAATTGCTACCATAGCTAAAATTTGAATTACACAAATAGCCCATGGATAACTGCAGGATCACTGGAATTGACTGCACTTGAGCAGTTTAATTTTGTTTTCCAAAAGGATAGTTTACAGAAATAGAATTAAATTTCCCAAGAGACAAAAACGCATTTATAGTAATTTTTGGTTTTGTGACTTGTTTTCATGTACTCGTCTCATGTAGGCTGCTTGCCATTACAAACCGTTCAACTAAAAACAGCATGGTTGAGTGGACAGACATTTACATCGCCGAATTAATTGTGATGGAATAACGATTCCACATGCTACTCCATCCAAGCAAGTTTATGACGGGCAACATTTCAGACCTCAGGATTTTGTGTTTGTGAGTTATTCACCCAATAGTTCGAGATACTAATTGTTCAAATTTAGCATCAAATATTTAGCACAATTGTAATATGCAAGGGATTTTTTATTAAAAAATGTTTTAAAAAGAGCTCAGAACAATTGATTTTGTTTAAAAAAAAAAGTTAAGCATACTCATCTTTCCTAGAGAGAAATCTGGCATACTGGGGACCAAAGCATTGTTGAATTTGGAAGCTTGAAAACAAATGGGGAAAATGTCAGGGCCCAATGATTAATTCTAAGCATGATTATAGTTTTAGGTTTGAAAAGTTAGAATCAAAAACAATAAAGTCCACTATATTCAGAAGCAAGATACGCCCAAGAAAATCTGGCACAGTTTAATTAGAAGAGAGTTTTAGCTATATCTATCTTTGAGCCAAAATCACATGTACTGGGAAAGCAAAGAGGTACATGCAACACAAATATAAAGTTATGAATCAGCAGTTAACTCAAAAAGGCAGGGAGGGGAAGCCTAGAGTAGACGTAGTAAATTGACAGATAACACAGCTGATTTTATCAAACAAATTAGATTTTGTATACAATGCTGAAAATGCATTCCAGATACATTATATAGCAAGAGAGAAGACAGGTTAGCAACACAAGTGTCAAGTTGACGTGATGTGGGAAATCATTTATTTGGAGCACTTTTAAGCAAAACAAATTTTGGACTTGAATTAAAAATTGAATATGTACATGAACACCGTATCAATTAAGGATGAGCAACCATTGATGGAGTAACCATTTATTTATTTTTTGGTTGGAACTAGCAGCAAAAAAGGGAAATGGTAAAGTAATCATTCAGAGCACTTTCTGGCAAAAAAAAATGAACTTAAAATTAAAAATCAATGCAAATCAGGCATATGATAATGTTATCAATTACCTTGAAGCAGGAGTGAGAAAATATGCCAAGGGAGCCTCCGGGTTTTAGTGAAGGGAGATAGCAAAGTCAAAGATTGGTGGCAGTGCCACCTAGTGTAGAAAGACTAAAGAAAGTACAATGCTAAAACCAGACATTCGTGTTTCCCATTAAAAGCAATAGAAGCAGGCATTCCTAATTATTTCAAGGTGTGTTAAAATGTTGACATAGTAAGGAAGAAAGTGCAAGAGGAAGTCCAGGTAGTCGCGTCGATTTTTAAAAAAATTTGTTCCTGCGACTTGAGCGTCGCTGACGAGGCCAAAATTTATTACCCACCCCTAATTGTCCGAGAAGATGGTGGCAAGCTGCCTTCATGAATTGCTGCAGTCCGTGTGGTGAAGGTACTCCCACAGTGCTGTTAGGGAGGGAGTTCCAGGATTTTGACCCAGCAACGATAAAGGAATGGCAATATATTTCCAAGTCAGAATGGCATGTAACTGGGGAGTGGGAGGGGGGGGGGGGGGGGGGAGACTTGCAAGTGATGGCGTTCCCATGCACGTGCTGCTTGTCTTTCTAGGTGGTAGAGGTCGTGGGTTTGGGAGGTGCTGTCAAAGAAGTCTTGGTGAGTTGCTGCAGTGCTATTTGTAGATGGTACATACTGCAGCCACGTTGTGCCAGTGGTGGAGGGAGTGAATGTTTAAAGTGGTGGATGGTTGTGTGTAGCTTCTGGCGTGTTGATGGAGTTGCACTCATCTAGGCAAGTGAAGAGTATTCCATCACATGTCGTGTAGACAGAGGAAAGGGTTTGGGGAATCAGGAGATGAGACACACACCACAGAATACCCAGCCTCTTACGGTGACCCCAGATTGTTGCTGGGGTGGGGGGGAAATCGGCAATGGTAATGCTGTTGAATGTCAAGGGGTGGTGGTTCGTCTCTTGTTTGTTGGAGATAGTCATTGCCTGGCATTTGCGTTGTGTAAATTTAATTTTTTGAAGAGGTAACAGAGAGAGTAGACAATGGTAATGCAGTAGATGTAATTTATCTAGATTTTCAAAAGGCCTTCGATAAGGTACCCCATAATACTGATGAACAAGGTCAGAGAATGCAGAGTCAGGGGAAAAGTAGCACAATGGATAGTTAATTTCAAAACAGAAAGCAGAGAGCAGGAGGTAAAAGGTAGCCATTCACAGTGGCAGAAGGTGGGTAGTGGTGTCCCAAAAGGATCAGTGCTGGGACCACTGTTGTTCACAACTTATATTAACGATTTAGACTTTGGAATCAAAAACACAATTGGGGGCGAGAGTCAATACTGAGGAGGACGGCAACAAATTACAGGAGGACATTAATAAACTTGCAGAATGGGCATCATAATTGGCAAATGAAGTTCACAGATAAATGTGAGGTATTACATTTTGGTAGGTCACTTATTACTTGGAGGGTGTGAGTCTAGGTGGGGTAGAGGAACAAAGGGATCTCGGAGTACAAATATGAAAATCGCTAAAAGTTGCGACATAGGTTAGCAAGGCCATAAAAAAGCAAACCAAGTACTGGGGTTTATTTCTAGAGGTATAGAATTGAAAAATAGGGAAGTAATGCTAAACCTGTATTGAATCTTGGCTAGACGACACTTAACTGTGTAGTTTGGTCACCATATTATAAAAAGGCTATAGAGGTACCGGAGAGAGTGCAGAGAAGATTTACAAGAATGATACCAGATATGAGAGTGTGTATACAGATCAGGAAAGCATGAACAGGCTGTGTTTCTTTTCTCTTGAAAAAAGGCTGGAGTGACCTAATAGAGGTCTTTAAAATTATGAAATGTATAGAGTGGATAAGAGAGAATGTTTCCACTTGTGGGGAAGAGCATAACTAGAGGCCATCAATAAAAGATAGTCACCAAGAAATCCAATAGGGAATTCAGAAGAATCTTTCTTTACCCAAAAGGAGTGGTGCGAATGTGGAACACGCTACAATGGAATAGTTGAAGCAAATAGTCTAGATGCATTTAAGGGGAGACTGGATAATCACGAGGGTTACGTGGATAGATTTAGATGAGGAAAGACAGGCGGAGCTCGAGTGGAGCATAAACGCTGGCATAGTTGGTTGGGCCAAATGGCCTGTTTCTGTGCTGTATATCCTACGTAATCCTATGAATGTTACTTGCTACTTATCAGGCCAAGCTGGATGAAGTGTTTCTAGCTACGCTAATGTTCCTAATTAAAAGCATATTTCCTTTGAAGAGAGTGATGTATCAATATTGATTTAACTTTGCATCCATGGTCAAGTAAAGGAAGTTTTGTGACTAGTTTCTTGGACCTGGTGGTATTTGTATGATGCACACCTTCCTTGGTTGAAATGGCTGATCATTAAACAACTATGTCAAAGCTCTGAAGTCTTCTAATTTGTTACCAACTGATTTTTAAATACTACGCTACTCTCATCGAATGTCCAGATACAAGACTTCTCAGGAGGGGTCACTGGAGAACACCACAAGAGCAAGAACTCCCGACTGCTATAATTTCTTCTTCCAGAAGCTAATTGTAGCACCCTTATTAAAGATCTAGCTAGGATCAGCAAGCTTCATGCAGACCAGGACTGAACCGAGTCAGTGCCAAACTGTACCGTGGACATATCCACTAACATGTCATAAATAAACATAACTGTTTAGGCAGACTCCTCAGTCTGTACAGCAGAAATAGTCCAACCAACGCTACTTGCCAAATTGTTGTACATTTTGGTATTTAACAATATAAAAATCTAAATATTATGCAAATATAAAGGCAGAATGTAAGACTATAAAATGGTCAGTCATCTATGCACCCTGGTCCAGTTACCTCATCATCATCATAGGCAGTCCCTCAAAAATCGAGGAAGACTTGCTTCCACTCCAAAAGTGAGTTCTTAGGTGATTGAACAGTCCAATATGGGAATTACAGTCGCTGTTACAGATGGGACAGTCGTTGAAGGAAAGGGTGGGTGGGACTGGTTTGCCGCACGCTGTTTTACTCAAAGGCAGCCTTCCGCTGCCTGTGCTGGTTTTCTGCATGCTCTCGGCAACGAGACTGGAGGTGCTTAGCGCCCTCCCAAATGCTTCTTCCTCCCCCCTCCCTCTAACTTAACACTTGTTTTTGACTCCCAATGCGCACTGGATTTTACTTACAATCTACAGTCCAGAAACACGTCATGGAGCCCAACTGCTCTATGCCACTCCTTATGCTCCATACGAGCTTCCTCTCATCCTGCCTCCATATCCATGTAATTCAAGCCTCCCCTTAAATTTGCCAATTCTGTCTGGTTCAACCACTGCATGTGGCAGCGAGTTTCACATTGTCATTACTCGGTGTCGATTAGTATGCAATAAAAATATGTATTTATAAAACCTTTGCCCAACACCTTGGGAAATGTTTGCAGGAGGGACACACGTCACGCTCCTCGAATGGAGTATCTGTGGTCCGTGCTCAGGAACTGGAGAGCTGTGGCACTGGAACCTGTCGGCCGAGCAACTTTGCCGGGAGTCAACTCCAGAAGGAAGGTTCAAAACTTTGCTAAAATTACGATTCAATCTAATTAGAGATCCTAGCTGGAAAGAGCCAGCGAATGTCGTGCGCGGCGAGGAGATTAATCGGTGCGGCCCAATAGAGTAAGTTCAACATTAGTTTGTTTTGGGAAGTACAGAATGTATACGGTATAATTTTCACCACAAATAGTTATCCAAACACGCCTGGCGTCATTGTCAAAGTTAATTATGGTCGCATTTGCGCAAAATGTTAAATGTAAAAAAAGAGAAACGTTTTGGTTGGAGCGCTGCAAACCAAGCTTACCTGCAATAAATCTGCGATCCATCCTTCGCCAGGAAACCATCATAGTGTGCATTCAGCGCATCTCCGCGCTTGCTCTTCTGATGGCAATTTTCTGGCCTGTACACAACTTCTATCTTCACTTCTTCTTCTGCCTTCGCGCAAACATGATTAAAGACGACAGTGCAAAGCAGCGAGCAGAACAGCCAGGCGCCGTGTCGCTCCATGTCGGCCGTAGCTGTGGGGGGGATCAGCTGCTGCCACGTTTCATTGTTACACGTCGCCCCGCAATTGGCTTGTCGCCGCAGCTCTTTTCCGTCATTGGTTACTCCACCTGCCACTCGCAGCGTCCACTTCCTTCAGCGGCTGGACAGGATCAAAGAAGCTGCCCAGGCTGGCGGGACCCGTATGAACGTCGCGGCCTGGCGCTCGGTGACGATTGGCTGAGGGCGGCGCCGCCGGAAAACTCTCGGCGTGCCATGGCTCAACGGCCGAGCGAGCACGTGACAAGCGGGGCGAACTACATTACCCAGCATTCGCCGCGGCGCTTCCCTTCCGCCGGAAGGAGCCGGAGCCGAGACTGGGACAAGAGTGGCGCTGAGGGCTTGAGTCCAAGCTCGGGACACAGAGCACCTTTTCTGCGCGGCTACAATCCTACCCCGCCGGGACCAGCATGTCTGAGGAAAGGTTTACAGCCGCGTCCAAAAGGAGCTCTGGAGGCACCAGGTGAGTGGCAGCAGCTAGGAGCCACGGCCTGCCAGGCGGAGCCAGAGATCGTGGAGCCGCGGATGGTGGCGCTTTGCTCACCTGTTAAATAGTTGCGATGTTTGTGCACTTGCTACCTGTCCCTGTCCGAGTACAGCTTCGCTATTAAAATCCAACATCAGTGTCAGAGTCCCCTTCCCACTGCGGCTCCTCTGACACTTCATGGATGGTGGTGGGAGGGGATCAGCTTTTGCTTTGGCTTCTTCCTAAACTCACGTTTTCCAAACCCACCCTTTCCCCACCATTTCCAGTATTTCAATAACTAATAAACGAAAGTGTCAGAGAAAATGAGAATTTTTAATGCTCCCTCTGATTTTACTCCTGGCTTGCATCCATCAGTGTCCAGATCATCAATCTTCAAATTCTGGAGGACTGTCAACCCTAACTCCTGCCCTCTTTTCTATCAGAAGGTCCTGGGTCCTCACCCTAACTCAGGGGTACCAAGGTCTACTGGCACTGGTGAGATTTTCTATCTCAATACAGATTGGGATTTAAAATTGTGACCATTCTGAGTTGATAGGAGTGTCCAAACTTTTTGTGCTGGTGGGCATCCTAGTTGCATGCTTTTGGTGCCCCAAAAAGGCCACACAAAAAATATGGTATTGTCAACATAGTGGTGTTTCAGCTGTTACTACCAACCCACCACAATTGCTAAATGATCAGTTTTACAAAATTAAATATTTAATGCAAGCTGAATTGCCAGCTCATGGCTTGAATTTGTCACTCCATTTCCATTTCTAATTTTATTTTCTTAATTATGCTGCTGGCTGCACCCGTTGGAATTTAGTGATGCTTGTGGTTTGGAAAGGTCGGTCTTCATCACTTCTCTCTCTTAGTAGTTTTAGGATTTGTGTGTGTGCCAGAAGGGCGAGTTACTGGGAATTCAATGGGCTGCATAGATTTGCCACCTCTGGGCTAGTATCAACTCTGCATACTAGATGAGTAAATTTAAATGTTTTACCAGGTTTTAGAGAACGTGGCTTAATTGATTTTATATTTTCGTGACTGAGATAACTTGTATTCTTGGGATATTTTTATTTCTCCCATCTTTAAATTTTGTTTATTTCAACCCCCCAGTTTGGATCAAGTGATTGCAGCAAATCCTGGAAAGACTCCTATCAGCATGCTGCAGGAATATTGCACAAAGAATGATAAAACCCCCCAATATGAGCTTGTGAAATCTGAGGGTCAAGCCCACCTGCCGAGTTTCACCTTCAGAGCAACAGTGGGAGAAGTGAACTGCACAGGTCTGTCATCTGTTGGGAGCTCGGGGTGGGAAATACACCATCATCTGTATTTTAATTCTGTAGTGTCCCACAGATGTCACATATAAACAGATTCCAATAGGTACTACAATGGCATCTATTGCAAAGATATTCCATGTTACACAGCAAAATTCAATTGTAATTGTGCAATTAGCTCTTTTGAACCACTGACCTTTGCCCATGGAATTCAAGACTGAAGAGGAGAAATCAGCAGCATTGTACTCAACTTGATCTGTGCTGCAAAAACCTTAAGGCAGCTGCTCCTAGGCTATCTATAGTAGACAATGCTTTGCTGTAATGCTATAGGCCAAGTAGATGAGTCCCAAGTCTAGGCTGCTGGGCCCAATTGATATACAGGCTCAGCTAAGCCCCCCGAAAAACTGCAGTAATAGTGCATTTTCATTATGTACATTTATATAAAACTCTCAATACATGCACATTTCATGTACACAAACATCTATTTAATAAGTATTGTATGGTAGTGTACAACTTGCTGTGAGTGTAATAGTTACTTGCTGTCATATTTTTCCATCATGCCTGTCTAATGCTTTTATACAATGCTTGAACTTAAAAAAAATTTAAAATTTATTTTATTTACCTTTTGGTGCATTGTCCCTATGCGATTCTCTCCTCTTGACTTCCACATCGCTTAAGTAATGGTGGCACTGTTAGTACTTGGGCTCCTAACTTCCATGAGTACCATAAACTAAGTTGAACAATCTTATACAATGAAACATTTTGGGCTACAAATTCAGTTTTCAGCGAAAATTGTATTTTTACGCCAAAATTACCATTTTTGCTTCGCTACTGTTTTCAGGCATGATATTTGGCCTTTAATCGAATTTCGGTGACTTTAGTCCGGGCCCATAGCGTTGCGAGAGAGGCCTTGGGAAGGGGGGAAAACAACAACAAAAAAAATGCAAAACTCTTACCTACTAAATCACTGAAAAAGAATTAAAAAATAAAAACTTTAACTTACCTTTTTTGCAGGTCGTCATACTTACCGCTGCTGGCAGGGTTGCAATGCAGGTTTTTCCCTGTCAGTATTCTGGGCGCAGAATACGGGTCCCGAGAGAGCCAAATATCGATCGCAAACACCATTTTGGGTGTTGCACGTCGGCGCTCCTCTCCCCGGCGATACATGGAAAGCGCCGCCCCAAAAAGGTCACCAAAGATCCCGCCGACCGGGTTTTCGCTGCGAAGGGTGAAATAGTGGCTAAAACCCGGTCGCAAAGTTGGTGAATTTCTAGCCTAATGATCTTCAACACTATTAAAGTATTCAATACACTTTCTCTCTTTTTACGTTTCAAAAGCAACCTCTCCCCCGATCGCGCTTTGTTTAGAAACATAGACATTTACAGCGCCGAAGGAGGCCATTTCGGCCCATTGTGTCCACGCCGGCCGACAAAGAGCCACACGTCCCTTGGTCAGCAGCCCTGAAGGTTACATATAAACCTATGAAAAATGATGGAAAGGCAAAGAGTACCCAGCCCAACCAGTCCACCTCACACAACTGCAACATCCCTTATACTGCAACATTTTACACACCACCCCAACTGGAGCCATGTGATGTCCTGAGAGAGTCAAAATCCAGATTAAAAACCCAGGCCGATTGTGGGAGAAAAAATCTGGGAAAATTCCTCTCCGACCCATCCAGGCGATTGAAACTAGTCCAGATCATCACCTTGGCCGTATTTGATTCCCTGCAGTACATGTGCAAAATTATAGCATATGGTATTGGGGTAATGTATTGATGTGGATAGAGAACTGGTTGGCAGACAGGAAGCAAAGAGCAGGAATAAACGGGTCTTTTTCAGAATGGCAGGCAGTGACTAGTGGGGTACCGCAAGGTTCAGTGCTGGGACCCCAGTTATTTACAATATACATTAATGATTTAGACGAAGGAATTGAATGTAATATCTCCAAGTTTGCAGATGATACTAAGCTGGCTGGCAATGTGAGCTGTGCGGAGGATGCTAAGAGGTTGCAGGGTAACTTGGACAGGTTAGCTGAGTGGACAACTGCAGATGCAGTATAATGTAGATAAATGTGAGGTTATCCACTTTGGTGGTAAAAACAGGAAGGTGGAATATTATCTGAATGGCGACAGATTAGGAAAAGGGGAGGTGCAACGAGACCTGGGTGTCATGGTACATCAGTCATTGAAAGTTGGCATGCAGATACAGCAGGCGGTGAAGAAGGCAAATGGCATGTTGGCCTTCATAGCGAGAGGATTTGGACAGGAGCAGGGAGGTCTTGCTGCAGTTGTACAGGGCCTTGGTGAGGCCACACCTTGAATATTGTGTACAGTTTTGGTCTCTTAATCTGAGGAAGTACATTCTTGCTATTGAGGGAGTGCAGCGAAGGTTCACCAGACTGATTCCCGGGATGGCAGGAATGACAGATGAAGAAAGACTGGATCGGCTAGCCTTATATTCATTGGAATTTAGAAGAATGAGAGGGGATCTCAAAGAAACATATAAAATTCTGACGGGATTGTACAGTTTAGATGCAGGAAGAATGTTCCCGATGTTGGGGAAGTCCAGAACCAGGGGTCACAGTCGAAGGATAAGGGGTAAGCCATTTAGGACCGAGATGAGGAGAAACTTCTTCACTCAGAGAATTGTGGACCTGTGGAATTCTCTACCACAGAAAGTTGTTGAGGCCAGTTCGTTAGATATATTCAAAAGGGAGTTAGATGTGGGTGGCCCTTACGGCTAAAGGAATCAAGGAGTATGGAGAGAAAGCAAGAATGGGGTACTAAAGCTGCATGATCAGCCATGATCATATTGAATGGTGGTGCAGGCTTGAATGGCCTACTCCTGCACCTATTTTCTATGTTTCTATGTTAGCATTATATCTGCGCTGTCCAACAAAAGGTCACCTAGTCTAATCCCAATTACCAGCTCTGGGGTCCGTAACCCTGCAGGTTATGGCACTTTAATTGTCCATCCAACCATCTCTTAAAAGTGGTGAGGGTTTCTGCATCCACCACTCTTCCAGGCAGCGAGTTCCAGATCCCCACAACCCTCTGCATAAAGAAGCCCCCCCTCAAATCCCCTCTAAACCTTCCACCAACCACCTTAAAACTATGCCCCCTTGTAATAGACTCTTCCACCAATGGAAATAGGCCCTTACTATCCAAACACCTCAATGAGGTCTCCTCTCAACCTCCCCTGTTCCAATGATAACAAACCCAGACAATCCAATCTGTCCTCATAATTAAGATTCTCCATTCCAGGCAGCATCCTAGTAAATCTCCTCTGCACTCTCTAGTGCAATCACGTCCTTCCTATAATACGGCGACCAGAACTGCACTCAGTACTCCAGCTGTGGCCTCACCAAAGTAGTATACAATTTAGCATAACCTCCCTGCTCTTATATACTATGTCTTGGAAACATAGAAAATAGGTGCAGGAGTAGGCCATTCGGCCCTTCACGCCTGCACCACCATTCAATAAGATCATGGCTGATCATTCGCCTCAGTACCCCTTTCCTGCTTTCTCTCCATACCGCTTGATCCCTTTAGCCGTAAGGGCCACATCTAACTCCCTCTTGAATATATCTAACTAACTGGCCTCAACAACTTTCTGTGGTAGAGAATTCCACAGGTTCACAATTCTCTGAGTGAAGAAGTTTCTCCTCATCTCGGTCCTAAATGTTTTGCCCCTTATCCTTAGACTGTGACCCCTGGTTCTGGACTTCCCAAACATCGGGAACATTCTTCCTGCATCTCACCTGTCCAATCCTGTCAGAATTTTATATGTTTCTATGAGATCCCCTCTCAATATTTTAAATTCCAGTGAATATAAGCCAAGTCGACCCAGTCTTTCTTCATATGTCAGTCCTGTCATCCCGGGCATCAGTCTGGTGAACCTTCGCAGCACTCCCTCAATTGCAAGAATGTCCTTCCTCAGATTAGGAGACCAAAACTGTACACACTATAATGTATTGACATGGATAGAGAACTGGTTGGCAGACAGGAAGCAGAGAGTTGGGATAAACGGGTCCTTTTCAGAATGGCAGGCAGTGACTAGTGGGGTGCCGCAGGGCTCAGTGCTGGGATCTCAGCTATTTACAATATACATTAATGATTTAGATGAAGGAATTGAGTGTAATAGCTCTTAAGTTTGCAGATGACACTAAGCTGGGTGGCGGTGTGAGCTGTGAGGAGGATGCTATGAGGCTGCAGGGTGACTTGGGCAGGTTAGGTGAATGGGCAAATGCATGGCAGATGCAGTATAATGTGGATAAATGTGAGGTTATCCACTTTGGTGGCAAAAACACGACTAAACTGCAAAGAAACAGCTCCGATACAGACCTGAGCGCCGCTTTTCTTAACGTAGGGTTTTTCTGATCAGTACTTCAGGCCACTCTGCGCCATACTTAAAAAAAAAAAATTGGTGTTGGGGAAAATCACTTACTTGGCCAAATATGGCACAAATCAGTTTTCACCCAGACTTGTGCCAAAAAATCTGACGCTGATGGTCGCCGCCAGCGTACTAACTTTGAGGAAAGTTGCAAAATCAAGATGGCTCCAAAAAAACGGTGCCCACTGGTGGCAAAAATTGAGCCCAAACTGTTCTGGTGGGATTGCAAGGATGGAGATGAGATTTAAATACAAGGATGAAAATTTTAAATTGTAGGCTTTGAGGGACCAGACGGCAATGCAGGTCAACAAGGACAGGGGTAATGGGTGAATAAGACTTAGTACAGGATAGGATACAGGCATCAGACTTGGATGAGCTCAAGTTTATGGTGGGTGGAAATGGGAGGCTGGCCAGTGTCATTTTCTTTACAATTGATCGGACCAGGGGTTTGAAGACATTTCAATCTCAATAAAATATTTTTAATATTACGTTTAAAAGAAGTTGAAAAATGATGATTT